>NC_137189.1:23494008-24094008 GCF_960531495.2 Zeus faber
AGGTGGTTTTCCATCCCCCCCGACCCATCCATGTCCTCCCCCAAGTCTTAATATTGAGCCATAAGTCATAATTAACATGCTACAAAATTAACATGGCATCACGTCAATATAACTATATATATATATATATATATATATATATATATATATATTTTATATATTTTCGTAAAAATATATGGTTTTATTATAAACATAAAGAAAAGTGGCAAAAACTGGATTGCATATACTGCGAATACATAAATTATATGTTTCCGTCCATAAAGAGACTATAATCTCACTTCATATCAGCAAAAATGATAATAATAATAATAATAATAATAAAGGGCGTTTAAAAGACACAAATCATGAAAAGCATTGAACACCAACATATATTCGCTCTCCACACATGGGAAACATGTATTTCCGTCGGAGCCTGATTTACTTTTCTCATCATGGAAGTTCATGCCACATGTCCCATAGACGTAGACGTAGTGTGTCATGGAACCATGGATTATATTTTTCTCTGCCCTGTCGCACAAACATCACGTTTTGGTCAGAGCGACTTATCCTGCTGACCCTGACCTCGCGATTTGTTTCTTCAAGGAAGTACATTCAACGCTTCCCCCTCTCTCTAGCAAAAGATGTGTCTATGCATTTGTCAGCCGTGTGTGTGTGTGTGTGTGTGTGTGTGTGTGTGTGTGTGTGTGTGTGTGTGTGTGTGTGTGGCGCAAGGATGTGTCTGTAATTGTTTGCCGCTTCCACACAGAAAATGATGGGTGGGGTAAAGGGGTTTCAGGGGGCGCAGTTCGGGAAATGGAAAGGGATTCTCAGCAAATCATCAACAGGAAGAACGTTGGAGGTTGTGGCGGTCCGAAAGGCGGAAAGAACTCTAAATAAGCCAGTCCACCAGCAGCAAGAAAATTTGATAGGATTCAATTAGAATTTCAAATAATTTATTACCAGATTTCATTGCTTGGTACAATGGAAGGATTTTGGAAAAGCATCGCGTATGGTCGTCACCTGAGCAACCAACTGGAAAAGTCACATTTGTACAATTTCAACTGTACCCATGGTTACAAAGTATATACATGCTATAAATTGATGTGGTCTCATGGGACATTAGCGAAACAGGAAGACAGGAAGAGCAGTGGTCATTGTCAGCTGCAGTAACTTCACTCAACCACACACACCTCATAACAGATGTTGTGTTCTTCACCTCCACCCCTTCTCTGCCAGTATCAGGTCACATCTCCTACCAGCATCAGGTGCCACCCGGGTCCCCAGAGAGGTCATCGAGAATCTCCAGTCTACATCACCACCAGCGTCAGGTCTCCATAGTGGGGTCAATCTTAATGCTTCTCTTAATCTTAAGATCTACAGTATGTTCCATACAATTCCATTGTATCATTCAATGGAAGACCAAATTTTGACTGTTGTTTATTTATTGTTCATTTCATTCACCTGGTCTCTTGTGGTTCATATACTGTACAGTGATTTAAAAAAAAATTCTTACGACTGTACGTGTAGTAGCAGTAGTAACTAGATGCAAGAAATGATACCCTAAAGGGGGTACACACACACACACACACACACACACACACACACACACACACACACACACACACACACACACACACACACACACACACACACACAAGAAAAGGAAAGCCCTTTTTTTAAATTTACGTTCCCAAGAGCACTAAACAAGCAATTAGTCATGACTCCAGACTTTATGGCGAGAAAACGCTGTCATAAAAAGCATTGGTCGCTTTCATTTCAATCTGGGGCTCCAAAACAAATATTTTAATTGCGTTTCCATCCCTTGTTAAAGACAAAACCAGAAGCAGGAACGACACGGCAATTCCAGAAGCGGGGAGAGAGTGCAGCGTGTACTTAGTGCTGACTGTGTGCTTGATGAATGGAGTCCGTAACAGCGTGAGCGAAGTCAGGCGGAAGCAGCTAAAACCAGGAGACACGTGTAATGACAGAGTCCCTGTGCGTTGATAAGCATGTCTGACTGCAGATTGCTTCAAATCCCGATGCTATTTCAATCATCCAGCAGTCTACAGCTTGTCTGCCGCCTCCACGAGAGCAACTGAATAATGTCTTTAATGGAACTATATTAATTCAGGAAAATAAAAAAAACTATGTACAGCCGTTCTGACTTGGCTTGAGTCAGATGTGGGTCAATTCAGCCCCGGGTCAAGCATTAAAAAAGCATTTGAAGAAAATATAATCATCTGTCAATGGGAAGTCCCTGACTAACAAAAAAGAACCATACACACAAAAAAAGACCCCTGACGACGATGCTGTGTCAGGGAAAGGTGGCTTCAGCATATTGAGGGCTTCCACGCCTCCGATCTCAGCAGCTCCTGCAGCGTCACACAGCATCATACACTTAAAGGCTATCTCCTATGCCAGTAGTGTGCACACATAGGATTAAGCAAGGACAGGTGATCACAGCTCTGCAGATTCTTGCACACCCTAAGGAGCCAAGACTTAAGACTTTAATAATGGCCCAAACTATACCCCTGCAGTAAATCCTATGTTATCATACGATTTTGAGATACCTCACTTATCTTTATTCTTCACAGTGATGAGTTAAATGACTTGCATTTGTTCTGAAACATAACGGAGAGTGATGAATGGAATACAAGGAACTTAAGTCACCTCAAATTGGTAAGAAAGTAGGTTTTCTTAGCTGCTCAGAAGAAGCAAATATTATTACATTAGGATACAGTACATTGCTCTTTAACATGCAGCCATAATTGTTGCCACTTGACACGGACAGGATCATTCACAAAAATGATCCTGTCTCTATCCAAACAATTTCTTAATATGTTGATTGTTGTTAAATCCCCCCTCCCCAGAGTTACATGGGCTAAGTGGCACCCTAACGCTCAACGTGAATGAAAACACAAATTGCATTAAACCAAATTGCTGGTTGGAGTTGTAAGCATCATATTTGGCAGCGTGTAAAGGTCACTGACCAACCAGAGACAAGGATGCATACGTTCTGCGATTCTCAGACACTTAGCCCTGATATTGTCACATGAGTCGTGGACTCCTCTAGGACTGATCACGAGAGTTTGTGGCCATCTCAGATTTATCGAGTGCTGGCGATAGGAGAGCAATCTTAGCAACCCTTATGCCAAGAGATTTCCTTATGATTTTCTTCAAGATATAAACATTTTGAGTGTAATATCTGCATGCTGCAGCGGCAAGTGCTGCAACACGCACTCTGCAACCAGGGCTCGCAGTCTGTTGATTTACCTTATGTCCACACACCACCTCCACAAGTACACATACTGTACATCACACATACACGCCTAAACAGTCCAAATCCCAGAAGACTTTACATACACAGATGGCCCACGTCATGGGGCAGAGGGAACAGGAAATGGAAAGCTGACCAACTGTGTCCGGTGCTGTACGTGTCTCGACTGCCCTCCGAGCTAGACAGGCATGCAACACTCACACAACACGCAGACGAAAAAAGAGATAGTGTCAAAAAAAGAAGATACATCCTATTATAAAACCCATGGTGTTGACAAAGCCATTCAAAATCATGCTTGGCTTAACTGTCAAGGCTTTACACTGAATTCACTAACGCCAGCAACGCAACGGAAGTCCATTAATTTCCGATTATGGGTCAAGAATTCAAGGGTCGACTCTTACAACAATAAAATCTATAATCAGACAGTACGACCAGAGAAGTCTCTTTCTATTGAAATGGGGCTTAAAGTAAGTAGATAAGATAGATAGATTACATTACATTACATTATATTAGATTACATGTTAAAAAAACAAGAGACGTTATATATCATTATATTAATGAATTCTGTGCATTTTTTTGCACTTTTCCCCCAAACATTATATAAAGAAAGTTTTAAACTCTCAGTCATTGGAAATGGTAAATGGTAAAGCCAGCATATGGTCCTTCTTTCCCCAGTTTTTTTCTTTGACATCAAAGTGAGACAGAGAAAGCAGGTTTTGAAGTGTGCAGCAATAATGCAGTACAGACCATAATAAATAAAACACTGTTAGAATTTGCAGGTTTGTGAACTTCTGCCTGGATTAAACATTCAGAAAAATGCTGAATAAAAACATTTAGCAAAATACAAAACTATGATCAGAAATGTAGGATAAATGATGAACCCCCATCAAAAATGTCACACATCTTATAAGAAAAATTCAGTACCACAAACCACAGCAGAAACAAAATCTTCTAGAAATAGACGGATAGATCTGACTGACTGTTCTTAAAATGTGATGGCTAATACCAGGAGAGACTGCAGGACATGACAGGAAAACTTGTCAGGACTTGGCAGGACACTTGAAAGTTCAGGGTTACACATTACACCAACACATTGTAATTAACCGATTTAATCACACTTGGACGGGACACCGCCGGTCAGTGTATTTGGTTGAGCAACATATCCCGAATCCCGTTGAGAATGAGTGGGAAAGGCATTTAGAGAAACTTGATTCTTCATTGTGGGGAAAAAACAAACCCTCTTGGATCCATTAGCGGAGTGTTAAAACGATTTTTGGTGGATCTTGGGATGGATCTTCCTCTCTCCCTGGCATTCTCTCCATCTCCATATCCGAAACATGACTACAAGGTGAGATAAATAATCAATCTTCACCGACTTGATTTAATTATCTAGACCGCATTTCAAAATCCACCCTGTCATATCCCGAGCATGTTGATTCGCATGACTTCAGGACAGCTGTCCCCTCTGGAGGTCCAATTATTGCTGCAAGTTTTAGTCTATGTTTTCTGGATCTAATTTATAGATAATTGCTTATTACACCATATTGTGTATTACATTTGCCACTTAATGATTCAAATAAATACCAAGATGAAGATGAAACAAGTCTTTCCCGTCTTTCCTATTGGTGGGCGTTCCGATTCCTTTCAGGGACAGGAATCTTATGATTACGTTCGCTAAAAAGATTCCTTCACTGATTCGTTCATCACTTCACAAACGATGTCCAGTGATTCTCACGTCGTTCGTGATCCTGTAGAATCATTCAGTGAGTCCTGCCTACAGCCAAAGTCTGTGCAGGAAGTCTGCTGGCGTATAACGATGTACAAAACAAGTTTGACACTTGTTGGGTATAGGCTACATATTATTTAAGAAATAAAATTGAACATTGTTAAATGTTTGTGACTACGATGTGCTGCAGCACATGAGACTTAATTACGAAAATCCGTCCAGGATTTTCTCGGTTTCGAGCTGTGTATCCTGAGTTCCGACAGATATCTGTAGAAGACTAAAATGTCCCAGATTACAACATTCACTGCCAAATTGTCCTGGTTTTCACCACAATTTAACTAATAATAATAATAATTTATAATAAGATAAAAGCATATATCTGTGTGTGCATGATTGTGCGGTACACTTAAGGGTCCCGGTATAAATCCCATGGCAGGGAAGTCCATTTGGCGCAGTTCAAAGTGAATTAAAAAATACGTCCTCTATCATCGGTGACGATTTATCCATATTCTATTTAGCAGTCATGGAGAAGAATGAGGTTGCCACCCGTCCTGTGAAATACAAAATCGTCCTGTATTTGACAATTTAATCTTGCATTCCGTTTTGAATCAATACGACATTTAAATCTCAACTATCTAAAACAAAAATATATCATTAAAATATTTGAATGAACAATTCAATCTGACAGAGATTTTAATTCAACTTTGTGGTGTGGTGATGGTGTGGTTTGAGCTGCCACACCTGCCCTGGGTCTAGGCAATTGGAGCCCAGGATCAGAGTGGCTGTACACCTGTTGCTGGTTGGTTGGTCAAATGAGCAACAGGTAAAACCCCCATCCCCACACACACTCAGGAGAGGAGCCCTTCTCATGACACATGTCCATCTATTCCACCTAGCCTACTCTCTACAATAAACTGTGTCAGAAATCCCGTCGTCTGTGTCTCTGTGCCAGAGGTCCTTGAAAACGGCACTTGGGTGGCGTGTGGGAGGCAAAACTGCCACAGACTTTAATGCCAATGTTGCCAGGTAGGATCATGCCTGTGTAATGTCTGCACAATGCGGTTTGCAGCGCACAAACTGAAATAACAACATCCTGACGGAAATAACTAAAGAGGGAATCAAGGAACCGAAAGAACTGTAGGAAACAGTTCTGAACTATTTCCGCCACTTCTTTAGGTTGCTCCATTGATTCGTTTGCGAACGACTTCTAGCAGTAGTTTTTGGGGGAAGGCGGAGGCTCAAACAAACGAATGATTTTTGGTTGAGGATTCAGTTCATTTCGTTCACTTAAAAGATTCGGTCAAAAAGAACAAATCGTTTGCAAATGACACAACACTAGTCTTTACGATCTTTGTTGGAAAATAGCAGTGCTTGTGTCAATGGAGTTTGTTGCCGTTAAAAAGATAAAACTCATTCTGAGGAGATTATTTTAAATGGGTCTCTAGCTACGTTGAACATGCGAGTGCCCCTTCCTGTTGCTGTTTAGAAGACAAAGTGAAATGGACTTTTCAGAGATCTTGGCAGTCTTGGAGTGTAGCGGTTACTGAAAAGGGTCCGCATGGAGGCTGGCTTCTCAGTGTGCTCTTCACGTTTTCCCAGGCACATCAGAAAATAAAAAAGCCCATGGTGTCTTTGTTCCGTACGATTGCATAACTCGTGCAGAGACGCTGAGTACTTCCCTTCAAGGAGCTGCACAATTGGTGAAGGTTAGCTTAACTCGTAGACTGCCGTAGAGAAAGTGTTTTTTCCCCCCACAAAGCCAAGGATTTCCCCTCCAGAGAGAACTGATTTTGTATGGTAGAGCTGAAGGCACGTGGATCCGCTAGCAAGCGAGTGGCCTCAAAGTCAGAGCATCAGCAAACAGAACAAGTTTGGTGTATCTCGCTCTCTGTCTCTCTCTTTTATTATTTAAGGTGTTTTGCTTCTAACCTTGAGTAAAGGTGCAGACTGGCTGTCTGACAGAAAGAAAGCACTCCGCCGTTTTCTGCTGCACATTTACCGTGTGTGAGAGAAGAATCACTTTACTTCCCAGGAAAATTTACATATACCCAGAATTTGTCCTTTGGATTTAGCCCGTCATAACTATTAGCAGGAGTGGGGTGGCCATAGTCCAGCGCCCACAACCAGAGCTAAGGGAGCGGGAGAATGTGCAAACTCGCAACCTCGCAACAATGTTTAAGTCAGTGGTTTGAATTAGACTGCCGGGAAATTGCAGCAAAATCAGTGGGGCAACAACCTTTTTTAGTCTGCTTACAAGGTATGATTTTCTGTGAGGTCAGGGTTCCATTTAGTCTGGAGATCAGGTTGGCCATGTCTGAAAAAATTTGGACTATACAAAACGCCAAACGCATTTCAAACAAACTCCCCACTCCTCCGAGCTGAGTTGTCCATGTCCATCCTGTGATTGAAGGGTCCATCTAAAGACAGCTTGCCCAGATATTTGCTGGGATGGCAGCGCAGGTTTGCCCCGGGTTTGTTTTCGAGCCTTTTAAGTCCCTTAGGTACTATAAGATAAGTTCAAAGAGAGAGAGAGAGAGAGAAAGAGAGAGAGAGGGAGAGAGAGAGAGAGAGATTATCACCGCAGTGAAATGTATTCATGCTCCCTATCTGACGATGCTGACTCTGGCACTTGATGAAGAGAGACCCTGCTATCTGGAAGGCTATTCTCTAATATGACCTTGGTTGTGTTGTAATCAGCAATCACACAAAGTGATGGTGTAGTCTGGAACCCTACTGAGACATTCTTCTTTACTTTCTTCCGCTTTAGGTTTCCGCTGAGGCCTGCAAACTGTTTTTTTCCCCTTTTCTTATCGCGCCTTTCTTTCCTTTGAATCGTCAAGGATGACATTCAGTCAACGATTGAATAATAAGAGGCTCTATCACGAGGGCAATCGCACAGCTCGGTATCCCCGCGCGATGGAAAATTGTGTTTTTTCCAACCAAGGAGTCTTCATTTAATATTTCCTGTGACATACTGTGGATAAAATCAGAAAAGTGTACAGCTCCATGACCTCAAGGAGATTAATACAATAACTATAACAGTATTTGTGGTAACCTGGTTGTGAGATATATACTGTAGCAATGAGCTATTATATCATATAGAAGAGAATATATCATATAACGTACATAATATATTTGTTGTTTGGAAGATTTGTAATCATTGTATTGACATGCCAATGTTATCAACAGTAGTACATTTTCTTATGTCGTGATACAGATACATCAAAATAAAAATATTTCAGTTTTATAATAGGTTGAATATGTGGTTTCTGCATTTTATTAATATCATTGCAGACATTGCTTCCTGTCACAGGGCAAGAATGCAAGTGCGACAGGTGAGGGGGCGTGGTCAAGCGTCGCTCTGTGGGGCTCGACCATGGCTCCCTCCCGGCGGCGCACCTGCACCAGATCGGGGCGCCGATAGGTCCGACTTGGCGCGTGCAGTGTTTTATATGTGTATTGTTCTCTTTCAGTGAGGAGAAGGGCGCGTGGTGCACTGAGCAGAGCCTCGGACCAGAGCGCCACACCACAAACCACGATCCAGGGAGTTATTGTTGTTTCTGTTCAAGTTTGGCCAGCAAGCCTTTTTGTTCAAAATATTTTTCATTAAAAGCCCGATACCTGGGCACCTCACTGTGGTTCTGTCTCCATCTCCCTCCTTAAACCCGGCCTGTGGGCTGGGCATGCCAGAGCGGCTCTTTGATCTTTCCAACCCATGAAGCAGATCTTCAGTCCGTTGATTACAGAAGTGTAGTGATGCAAGTCACTTGCAAACCATTTGTTGAAACACATCTTTTAAATGAATCAGGAGTTGGGAGACACTCAAAGGAGTCATTTGTTTTGTTCATGACTCGGTAACTGCAGCCAGGCATTCACTTGAGTCTTCAATTCTCGATTTGTGAACGAAAAGATTCGAGTGCTGCGAGTCACAGACACGCTTCGGGCACAGGCAAAAGACTCCGTAGCCCAGGAACGTGCACAACAAGCTCCTCAGGTTTTGATTCGGTGAATGAATCCCTGACTCGTAAACTGAGATTCATTTCTAAGGACTATATTAATGTGGGAAAAAGCTTTATTGTCCATGGGTAATGTGTCCATGGGTAATGTGTCTCCCTTGAGTTTGTGTATTGGTCTTTTGCATATAACCACATTGTTTTCATTTATTTTTTAGGTCTTTTCTATTTATTTATTTATTTTGCTATGTTTTTTGATATTTGGACAGTTTTTCAGTATCTATCTATCTATCTATCTATCTATCTATCTATATATCTATCTATCTATCTATCGAAAAAGGCCAAGCTATTTGGCATAAGTTATCTTGAATGTGACAGATTTACACTTTGTGTCACGAATCCTCCCTGATCTCCCTGTATTTATATTTGTTTTCATGTTTTATTTTTATCTGATCATTTCCTGATGTCATGTCACTAACCTCCATGTCATTTCAGATCTGCTCACTCCCCATTGCTTTGCTGCCACTCCCTTCCCTTCACTTGGTTTCCCCGCCTTCAGCTCACTCCCTTGTTAGTACCCTTTGTTCTCTGCCAGATCGTCTCTCGCATTAAACTGAGCTTTCCTGCAACTACTACTGTACCTGTTTCCTGTACCTTGTGTCCGAACTTCACCCTGATTCCGTGGACCCTGATTCTCTGCCTGATTCCCTGGAGATGATTCTCTGCCTGATTCCCTGGACCCTGATTCTCTGCCTGTTCCCTGCTGGATACGTTGGCTTTCTCTGAGTGATCTCCTCGTTTTGACCCCTGCCTGTTTTTTGGAAAGAAGCTTGTGGAGTTTGACTTCTTACCTGACTGTATTTGTCTCGTGCTTATGGGCGCACATCTGTTCTGAGTCAATGACTGTAACACTTTGATTCCACCAAAATAAACAATTTTGAGAAAATTAAACTAAAAGGTTTTTGGGATACAGTTTGCATTCTTCTGTCTAAATCAATAATTTTGAAATAATTATAAATAATTACTGACAGAATTCCGTCAATTCAATTTTGTGCATTATTCCAAACGAGCAAAATGAAGGAAGGGTCATAAAATGGGAGAATTTTTTTACTGAGAGAGTTGTCAAGAATTTAATCTCTTAAGAGTCGAACATTTCATCTCTACAAAAGAAAGTGTACATTTCTTTGTTGACTTCACTGTTTACGTTTTTGAAAGTGCCCTTTAAAACTTTGATTGATGGCTTGAGTCTTTGCAACCCATCACTTAAGGAATCCATGCTCCAAGCACAATCTAAAACAGGCAGGTGAAGTCTTGGGCTTTTTCTTTATTGTTCTAAATCTGCGAATGAACTCAACCAGCTGTCCTCAACTGAACCCTCCTTCCCATGAGGTTTTTTTTTGTTCTCTTTCTCTCTCTCTCTCTCTCTCTCTCCCCTCTCTCTCTCTCACTCTCTCTCCCCTCTCTCTCTCTCTCTCTCTCTCTCTCTCTCTCTCTCTCCCCCTCTGCTTAACACCTCAACGGTATCACCCTGTCCTCAACCCACCCCCCTCGCTGGCGTACAAGGCTACGCACTCCAAAAAGCTCACTGGAGGTAACTTCCCAGGGACCCCTGCTACCTCTCCAGATCTTTTACGAACCTTTGCGTCTAAGAAAACTATACGAGTTTCTCACTGTGCAGTTTTCCCAAAGTGTCTGGGTGCTTTGAGTTTGACCTCCGGACCATACCGCTCGCTTAGCTTCAGATAAGCCTCAGATTCTTCCGGTGCGGTGAGTGAATGAGGGCTGCGTGGTTTGCCTCACTTTTAGACAGTGAGTGCATTGACTGGAAAAGCCTGGTGTTGTCAAGCGACGTGAAAAATGATTGATAATAAAATACATTTTATCTGATTGATAATAAATGAGATACGTGACTTTTTAATACTGTATATTGATTGAACATATCTTAATGTAGAAAGTAAATCATGAAGTAAAACGTGTGAAAAAACATGTTGTCTTGACACGTGGTGGTGTGGAAACATCATATTTAAATCATCATTATACACTTTGTGTGACTTTCTCCTAAATGCCCAACATGACTAATGCTCTAAAGTCTATCGAGAGAATGACTTCATTGCTCAGTAAAAAAAACAAAAAAACACAACGATATCACACTCTCACCACATGCATATGTTGTGTGCAACAGCTCCGGATGTTCTGCACATTCTTTGAGCTTGTTTCAAGAAGCAAAACGTTATTGCCAGATTAGCATTAAAGACCGCACCATGTGTGCAGTTTGGAACTGCTCAAGTCAAAAGTGGAAATATATATATATATATATATATAAATATATATATATATTCTTTTTTTACATTCAGCTTTTACGATTAACTAATGATGTGGCGGCATATTGAAATTGTTAAGATGTTAGAAAAAAAAAACCCTTTCTTAATCAAATCAATTGTAAATAAACTTTATAAATCCATTACTATAATGATATACTTGCAATGAAAATGGATGTCTCAGGGGGAACACAAATTTGGCTAAGCAGTCCACAAATATTCCAAAAGGTATGATGGAATTGTTGAATTATTACTTTTATACTAGGATTTATAGCACCCTTATGCTAATTTGAGGTGTATTTTGTCAGGCTCCCATTTTATTGTGTGGCGGAATTTGCCAACCTAATACAAAAGCCCAGGCAAAGTCCTAAGCTCACCCAACACTTTAATTCTTGCAGTGGGGTATTCAGTCACTGTTAAAATGAGCGATTGTGTCATTTTTTTTACCAATAAAAATCACATTCTTGACTTGGCTACGTTTTGCCGCTGATGGGATATTAAACTGTGTCGAACTAAAAGGAACGGTGGAGAGAGGACAACTGGAGTCGACCGAGCGATCCTTTAACTCTCTTTCCCACGAGAAAACCTAATCAAAATGTGAGGATTTATTACGTACCCTTGGCAAACGAGTGGCAGGTTCGAGAAGGTATTATCCTCTTGTATTTATGAGCGTTTTCGTTTTGTTTGATTTGTTTTCCCCCATAAATGTCAGGGCACCTACGCCCTGGCGACTTAAGTCTCAACCTTAGCGGGCGTTGAGGCTGGGTTAAAGGTGACGAGCGAGCTTGTGAAGGTTCGCCGACTACTTGTCAGCTGCTTTGCTGACTTGTGTAATATGTCATGGCAGAAAAAAGAAACTCTCCATGGAGACAAACAGTGAGTAAAAGAAAAAGGAAAAGCTCACAATTATTATACAAGATAGAATAATGGCACCGACTATTTCAGTTTTAATCTTTCATTGTTAATGTTTCATTGAGAATGAAAAGCGTGCCTGTCACTCACATACGTATTTTTACGACCCCCCCTCCCGCCCCCTTCCCCGGTCTGCTGACCAGCAGCATGAATCCCATTTCATTTAGGAGGCTTGTTTTTTTTCTTTGATGGAATGGTGGGGGGATCGGGAGGGGGAGTGCCATCGGGGAGGGCAAGATGTTTAGAAGGGTAATTAGTGCAGAAAATCCCACATAAATATTTCTCATTAACCCCCCCCCCCCCCCCCCCCCACACACCACCCCTCCCCTGCCTCCTCCTCCAAGTGCAGCTTTCTACCAGTCTGGCCAAACCTACATCTGGATGCCCGCACCACTCCTCTCCTCTATTATTATTTTTATTTATTTGTTTTGTACAGGAAAAATCTTTGCAGTTTACGGTCCCTCCTTTTTTTTCTTGTCTTAACAGTCTCCATCAGAAACCCATCAGGCTGTTACTCCAAAACGTTAACATTAAAACAGCTCTGTGGAATTGACAACACATGCTCCGTGGATAGACAATGCATAAACAGTAGTCCACAAAAAAAAAATGAAAAAAAATACATATTTCCTGGAAATCCACCGACGTAGATGACCATCACCTCTACTGGGGAGTGTCCTGCGTTTGACTTGCAGCATCTTTATAGATTCCAAAATAAAATAAAACACACAATGTTTGATCGTTTTTACTACTCCACAACACGCAGACAAACAGACAGACAGACGGACGGAAATGAAAGCGTCGGACTCACCAGCGGACCAGAGGTTGCAATGCTGCTCATCACAAATATGCACATCCATCAGAGGTGAACTCTGCGCAAAGTCGTTGACTTAACTTTGGCCGCTGGAGTTATAATCAAATTGAAACGATTTGAATTCAGAAAAAAACATTTATCGTGGTCCTGGATGCCGGTGTGACCGGGGCTCCAGGCTAGAACTCACCAGCTGCTCCACTGTCTGAAAACGTCAGCCCGCACCCATGCGGTGGATGGAATCTCAAACCTAACCCAATAATGGATAACTCTGGAGAGAGCTTGGCACAAAACAAAACAAAACAAAACAGAACCAAACAAAAGAAAAGAAATCCAAACAAAACAGCTGTCATGGTTGCTTGAGAAATTGGAGAATAAATGTGAATGAATCACAGAACCATGTATCCCTGTTGTGTTGCGACTGTGGAAAGCCCTTCTGGACCCCATGAGACTTTGGATGAGAGGCTTGTCTAAACAAAAACTAACTTTTGCCAGGAAACACGCACACACGCAAAGTTTTCTATCCACAGTTTATTGTCCATTGATTGTGTTGAGTTACACTGTGATTTCTGCAGTTGCTGTCTTTGGAGAGGCCTTCACACACTCATCTTCTCTTGCCCGCCTTCCACGTTGAGTTCTCGTGCCACAGAATTTTCGGCACTCCGGATGCCATGAAATGTTGGTCTGACAGAGATCAACTTAAGTATTAAGTAAGTAGTGAAAAGTAAATGTTTTTGAGACATTGTAGGCCTTGGTAAAAACAAGAAAATCTTTAATCTCGACACAGCGGCCACAGAAGTTGACCTGTAAAATGTAATGGTAGCATGTGGACCGGCTTTAAGCCCTTATCTCTTCTATATCACCTTTGCCTTTCAATCTCTGAGCAGAGATGCTCTAAACTGCTCACGAACTGCTAGAATCCCGTGGAAGTCTTTATAGGAGAAATCAGAGTGCGCCCTAACAATTACAATTAACAACAACAACAACAAAAACAATTAAGCCTAAACATGGGCACTCAAATACCATATGTCCATACGTACATAGAGACAGACACACACCGGTGGACTTGCTCGTCAGACTCTGCCCTCCATATCATAAGAGCCCCACAACACACTAATCCCGGACCGCGGGGTCTTTGTTATTCAACGTCATCTCACTTCTTTACAGCTGACTGAGTGACCCCTGTGTGGAGATTAACTAATTTCTTTAACAACTGTAAGCGGCATGTCACATTGGCTATTGTCTCTGCAGTCAGACTAGTTTCCTAGTCAGAGAAATGAGCTCATAACTTTCAGGAATTGGTGCAGAGGTGTGCGCGTTGTTTATTTTGTGTGTGTGATTGCATGAGTGGGCGTTGCTGATGTATAAGAAGCCTTTTCATATTTATGTGCTTGTAGATACCAGGAGATTATGTGCATATGTGTGTACGAGGGCATACGAGTACGAGTGTGTGTGTGTGTGTGTGTGTGTGTGTGCTGCTGTATGTGTGATGGAAACTTGTCAAGTCAGGTGGCTACCATTGTCTGGATGGAAGAGGGCATCGCATAATGGGCAGTTTGCCGTCCAGAGATGAGCCAGACTGTAAGACTATCAAAGGACAGTACGTTGGAGCCGTTACCGTTAAAATGACTTTTCCCATCCATGTGACCCTCTGAAGGAGTAATAACTGAGGAGATTGACTTTTATCATGTTAGAAAGGTAATAGTCTACTGCATGTCAGTTTTATTTGTGATGCCACATGTCATAGGGTGAACAAAAAATATCTTGAATACCGTTCTCTCTTTAGCCTTTCTTGGTCGGGCTTGGCTGAAACTGGACTATGCTGCGTACATTATGGAATTCCTCATCTTGTTAATTCAAGATTCATGCTTTTGCAACTAACAAACCAAAGATATCTCAATCAATGAGTTTACATGCACTCAATACCCTGATTAAGCGAATAGGGTTAAGGTAATAATGTGATTAAGGTGTTTACACGCTGTGGAGGCGTGTTTTGGCCCAGGGCCAGAGAATGAGCGAGGGGGGGGCAAGCGGAGGCGAGACAGCGCCGTTTGGTGTGTATTTTATTGTTCGGTTCGACAAAAAACTGTGGCACGTGGGCCAAACGGAAAAATAAAAGGCTCGCTGGCAAACAGGGTGAGGGTCCACAGGGGTTCATTCATATAAGCGGTTCATCAATTTATTCCGAAAGCAGCGTTTAGTCCTGGTAGTGCTGGGTTCGATCGGCCACGCACCCATCTCCTACTGCGGTGAAAAACAGAGGTTAAATTACTTCGTGGGCCCAAGGGGCCCCGGGATGGGAGCCTCCACCGCCTGTCTGCAGCGGCGGCTTGACCACACCCCCTTCCCCGGCCACACATGCGTTTGGAATGATGCGATCACTGAAAAACCCGGTTTTCCATGGTGAGCGGCGTAGTCTGGTTATTGACAGGAAGCTACGTAGTGTAAGGAGGTGACCTTTCTTCTCTATCATCTTCTTGGACACTTTCTTGAATATGTCCCCATTTCGGCTCCGTTTCAGATATCCCACGACATTTAGCTCCCTCGCAAATATATGCGGCGCAAATTGGGTTTGGCGGTGCACGCAAAGTTTGAATACGCCGATCATAGTCGGATTAGGGTGTAACACAGTGATTGATCAGACAGTTTTGATTACTTCATTTGGTTACCACATTGCAACTGTAATAACACAATATAATTACTATTTGGCACTGTCGAAGAGTTCCCTGGAATTCCATCTTCTTCAAGATGTCAAGCGCTCCTTTTACATTTACTTGAAATGTTGTGAACTGTTCAGGTATCTGAGAAGTGCGCTGCGTGGATAAATGTCTACTTCTGTCTTTTGGTCATTTAGAACGACGACTTTGGCTGTGTCAACTTAAAAGCCTAAAATCACTGTAGTTTGATGTTATAAGCTTCATCTAAAATTGGTCCATGTTGCATACTCACTTCAAGTATTCTTGAATTTGCTTGCTAGTCGGCTATTGTCTATATGCCAACAACTGCTGTTGATTTCAATGGTATTAGTATTAGTCTCTGAACTGTCTGAACTGACCTATTCTATGTATAATAGATATAGCAAATGAAACCCAGCAATATTTGGCACGTTTTGTATTCTGGGTTTAATAGCTGTCATTGTAATTTATCTCCACAAATATATGTCATTGTTATTAACATTTAGGTTGCTTAGGCAATGATAGAACTATACAATTGTATTACCTCAAAGTGGTCGACACTTATCCTGGTGACTTCCAGGGTAAATAAGCTTTTTTGACTTTTTTTTTTTCTTTTTGATGAAGCTTGCGTCCTTTACTGTGCTTTGCTACAGAGAGGAGAACAACAGAATTGACAATGGTTCTTGAGGAGCCATATTTGGTTCCACAAAGAACCTTTTGGATTAAGGTTCTTCAGACAATTTGAAACGAATAGTTATTTTCCAAAATGATACCATAACATTCAACCAGTTACTAATCATATTAGTAATTATTATACTGTAAGAATAAAAATTAGGAACATTTTAATATTGCAAAAAAGCACAAGAGGAACATTAAGCGCTATCCACTGAATAAAGAGGTTCTTTGTTGAGCCAGACTTTAAAATAACCGGACAATAATCAAGATGTTTCTGTTAGGTAGAATAGACGATGTAAAGTCAATTTGGATTATAAAAAATACCAGATTTATTTGGATCTGACCTGGTTGGTTTAAGATAACTCTGATTTGTTATCTGTCCTTTATAACTATCAGCCCTCTCAAGGCTGCTGTCCAGAGTGTTTTCAAATGTGCGGCCCAAGGCTCTTGACAAGGTTACGAGCAGCCTTGTTTCGAGGACCTTGTCTAAATTCTTTTCACACTACTCAGTATGGTCGCTCCCAGGTCAATTCCAGTAATCGCCACCTTGACAGATTGTCTTCACACATGTGTTAATTGCGTCTGCTGATTGCTGCAGTTGTTGAGTAAAGTGAAAACAAGATATTTCACACAACTGTTTGAAGCAATTTCTTGGAGCGACAGGGAATTGCTCGGGCCTGTCCTCTAATAACATATCAAAGTTCAAGTCACAACACTGGATTTTACACACTGTAAATATGCACAGGTTATATTTGATAGTCTAGAATCTGTCTTCATGCAAAGTGAATAGCGTTCTTCTGTTAAATTGTAATTTACGCTGTTTCGATCTATACCATCATGCTGATGCTTGACATTATCATTGGTTGCCTTGGATTCAATGTAAATTAATCCTGCTTCCCCTCTACTCTGGCATAGACCAGCTCTTCCAAGTTGGGGTACGCATACCCCCAGGGTATGTGTAGGTACTTTGGTTGTATGCCCAAAACATTTTTTGACTCAGGGACACAACTTTGTAAAAAAACTAACAATTTTCCCATCAACTGGCAAGTGACAAATTGTGCAGAATGCACATCTATCATTGTGCAGCGGCTGCTGTTGAGAGAGTGCACAAGTTCCGCTGGAGATGAAAGGTTGACTCTTTTTTAAGGCTCTTTTTGAGTTCCTGACGATTCACTCAGTAAAAAGAATCGTTCGCCAGACTTGCATCACTAAGTCCCGTGCGGCTGCAGGTGGCTTGCCAGTCAAAACACAGACTGTTAACATGGAGACAACTGCCTGTCATGGTAAACAATATAGATATCCAGGCATCTTGATATGATATCCAAACAAACTTAATTATTAAGTAGTATAATCATAAATGCAGCAAAATGAATGAATTTGAATGTCAGTGATTTTTATTGTCTTCTAACTGGTTTCGCCTAAATATATATTGGTAAAAGAAAGTTTACTCCCAATCAACATGCAGGAAAGCAGTTACTTCTATAAGAATACAATTGTTAATTTCCTAATCCTTTGACTTGTCTTACATTTATGCCAAGAACCACCACCACCAGGGATGACTTTTAACTATGAAGTATATAACTATTATAATGTACTTACAGTATGAAGTAATCACAATGTGAAGAAACAACATTTTAAATTTGGGACAATCCATGTTAACTTTGTGGTGGTTAAAATTGTTTTTGGGACGGTGGTGAAAATAATTTGTCAGGAGCAATTCTTTTTATTCTGGCCATAAATTTGGGTGATGTTTATCTCGCTTGAATGAACTGAAACTGAACTGAATGGAAAATGATTTAAGACTGAAACTTCACAATTCACAATTTCACAATATGATTGAGCCGATGTACAGATAGGGTTTTATATGTGAGATGGCTTTATAAAGGGCAAAATTATCGATAACTCACACTGTCTTATGTAGGCTGTATAATAATGCATACCAGCACTTGTGATATTCCTCTTTATATAGTATGTGTGTGGGTGCAGACCCTGGTATTATAGGGGGTAAGCAGCTGGAGGTTGGATGCATGAAGGGGTACCGGACTGTAAAAAGTTTGGGAACCACTGACATAGACTATAAAGTGGAAGGGAGCGTAGTGATTGGCGTACTTGGATGCCAGATGAGCATCTAATAAAAACAGAAGTATATAAAATAATTTATATTATATTATAATCAACAGTTTTTTTGGAAATAAATTAATTATAAATAATAACATATAACAATAACAGCAAAGAGTCACACCTTACACACCTGCCATTTGCAATGTATCTTCACGCAGAATGAAGAAAGGTGGAGAAAGGTGCCCTGTAGTAGTTTCTTGAGTTTGAAGCTCAAGTGGTAAAGCTAAAAGCCATCTGACTAGAGTATCACATCCTTGTTAGTTGTGAAGCTCAACACTTCCAACATGGAGAGAAGGCTGTCTCAATGCTTGTCTGGCAAATCCGAAAGAAGGAAACAGGGCAATTACCACAATTAAACTGAGAGATGGCACAGTACTTAGGGAACCACAGGTAATTAATGGAGCATTTGCTCCATCTAGTCAAAGGGGTTACTTTGAGTGTTACCAGATTTTCTGGGAGCCATTACTGTCACAATTTTTTTCAAAGTATGACACATGAGTCTTGCTCATGTGATGTGCGCTTGTGAGAAAATTACCAGATTAACAAGCCCTTGTATGGAGTCAATTCTGCAAATGGAAGTGTTGAGCCCTTCACTCAGTCTAAATAGTCAAAGTGCAGGAGCCTTTTGCTATGGCACGTGGATGGCTAATGCGTCTTTGTTGAAGGTCAATTCATTTCTAAGAGCTCTCCTGTATGCTTCTGTCCTCCATTATACCCTATTTTAGACAGGTCGCTGAAACTCTTTTTCCCATCAGCACACTTTCAGAGCTTACATTAAAACAGTCAAGGCTGCCTACATTTTTGCCTACCGTATGTAATCCGTCTTTAATGTGAGGCTTGAAGTGTAACCTGGAAATAATCGACTGGTCATAAACGGGATACTCCATGAGGTGTGGATTGGATGGTTTGAGCAGCCACACCTGACCTAGATCAAGGTGACTGGGTCAGGGTGGCTGCATACCAGTTGCTCATTGGTTGGGCTAATGAGCAGCAGGTTAAAACCCCCATCCACACACACTCTCATTATAGGAGCCCTGTCATGACATGTTCTATCTGCTCCTGGCCAATTCCACCTAGCCTCCTCTCTACAATAAACTGATGTCTACAGCGCATCGTCTTCTGTGTCTCTGTGCCGGTGGGCCTTAAAACGCCACTTGGGTGGCGTGTGGCAGGCGGAACTGCCACACTCCGGTTTTGGGAAATTTGCTTTTTGTTTATCTTACCCAGATTCAGACGAGAAGGTCAGTACCAATTTTTTCCAATAGTTTTTTTTTGTCTGTCCAGCACTGAGTGTTGGGCTGCATGTTAATTAGGGTTGCACTGTAGCTCAGTGCAAGGCTGCAGAGGGAAGTAACTAGCCTGTGTCCTGTAAAGTTAAGGAAATACACCTTCCAGCATCAGAGTTATTTAAAGGAATGGTTCAGATTTATTTTCAAGTTTATCCCTGCTTTACGCAACTGTAGCACTTAGGTAGGTTTCATTCCCACAGCATTCCGTCCTTTTCTCAATACACGCACGGCTCCATCGGCTGTTCAAAGTAATCTGCATTCATAAATTAAAGAAAACTCCGAACTACTCCTTTAAACGATACATTTTGGAAAGTTGTTTCAAATTGATAATCCGTGAGATTATTTAGGTGAGGTGAAGATTTGACCTCATCGTCAGGTAGCCAGGAAGGAATTCTGGGGCTTGTCATGTAATCTACCCAACACAGACAAAGTTATGCTCAATAGGGAATGGTCCGTAACAATATATCCATTCAATTCCTTTTAATGGGATAAATCGGCAGGCAATGCAAAAGATCCATAATATAATGAAAATGAAGTGGCTTGCCAAGGAAGGGTACATTATGGCTGGGAACAGATAGGTGTTGAAACTCTCACGTGTAAATGCTGTCATAGGACATTAAAGTATATACATTGTCAAGGAGATGTCAAAAGTGCTTCAAACAGTCTACGCATTAGACTTCCTTCATGTTCATGATCATGTTGAACTCCTTATATGCTCAAATGTTTGAATATACAATATTCATTTTGTAGGGCCAATTATTCACATTCATTGTGTAGGGCCTTTGTGGTTGGCCTTTCATTAACAAAACAAACAAAAAAATACCACTATTCTCCAAGACCCCCTGGACTAATCACATGCCCCAGATTGAGCAACACTTTTACACAATATTACTCTGTCTTAATGACCCACAAGCTGGTAGATGACATGGCTTGGTGAGATTACACTCAGGATTTGGCGCTGTCCACTTCATAATAAATGCATTACTGCTATGATTTTGGCACTCGGGTTTGTTAAAGGTCACTGTAGCTGTAAAGGTTTATTGTATTGAAACAGATCTAAAAGGAGTGATTGCATTGATTGAAAACCCCACGTTGACAGTAAACCACAGTTGATCATCGACTGAGTCAACAACTTGGTGCATTATTACTGTACAATGATGAGTTGGGGGCATACAAAGTCTGAACATGTAAGAAGTTGAAATTGAGTTGTGATTTCCAGTGGGGATTCAGCTGACTTTGCCTGGGATCTCCAGACATGAGCTTGGTATCAGATGTTCATGTTGGCCTTTTTGCTCTCTCCCTGCAGGCTTTGAGTAAGAACGTTGATCCTGAAAAACCCGGAGCGCAGCTGGCAATATTTTCATATATCTTGCTACTGAATGGAGATATGGTGCATTTAAACCCGGGGCACTGTAAACACGGATAAATCTCTTTTTCATTGGAATTCAAGCAATTGTGTCAAAAAATTTAAAATAAAATAATAATAACAGGAATTCAAGCAATTTATTGCACAATTTAAGCGAGCAACACTAAGTACTTTTTGCATGCCAGCTTTGTTGCTGGCACTAATGTGAGTTTAAGTAAAATGTAACTTTGCCAATTCTTTTTTAAATGTTTTCAAGAGCCACAGTTAATGAAGCTTATTTTGAGAAGCTAAATGTCTCAAAACATACAATGATCTCTGATAGAGTGATATTATAAGCTTAAGCAACCGATGAGGGTGTATCCATTGCTGAGACTTTAAAAAAGCCTCACTAAATTAAAGACACTGCAAGCTCGGCGTGACGCTAATTATGGTGATAAAGGTTCATCGTTGGGTTGCCACACTTTAATTGGCACCCGTTTTAATCTTAACGATGCAGTGTGTGTGTGACAAATTGCCACACATATGTACCCATCCTGCGACATTCATCCTGTGATACAGTGCTCTGTATTATCCAGGCTGGTGAGGCGAGGTCTGACCAGTGTGCCACTTGCTACTGGGCACAGTTATGCCTTTGCCCCTCTAACAGGCCTCCTCCAGCACCCTAACCCCCCTCTCTCTAATAGGTGCTAATTGCATTCCATCCTTGCTGGTCAGTAGCCAGGAGGAATGCGTTTGTTTTTTTGGCGGTGTCCCTGCACCGCATGGAGCATCAGCACATTCCACCGGACACAGTCAAAACACACACCCCAAGGACCACAAAGGTGTGAGACAGAACGCAGGAAAAGAACCCAGAGCAGTTCAGGCGGCATTGGTCTGCCGTGTGTGTTTGCGTATGCGTGTATGCTAAGTAACTCGAGATGTTCCCCAATGGGGTTTGACATCATAACTCCTGTGCACAAATTTCGAAACGTCTTTCGAGTCCGCGGAAGAGGTACGGTATTTGGCAACGAGCTTTGATCTTAGTTGGTTTCAAAAACCTCGAAAACCTGGATTGTCAAGAACGGGTGTTGTCGGATGCAGGTTTGACATGTCTTATGGAGGAAGGGATTTAGAACTAGTCTTCCGATGGAGTCCTTGCCTTTATGTTTTTGAACAGGATTGAGAAAGGTTAGCTGGGAACTTACCGTGGCTTAGTCTTCATGAAATCATAAACGCATCATTTTAGTAAACGTCTATGACAGTGGGGGTTACGGTGGTTTTACTGTTCCTGGGTTAAGACGTACTGTACATACGCAAAGGAAAAGAGATCCGTTTGGTTGAGGTTACTTCTAAGGACCATTTCATTCATAATTTAGATCCGGGGGTAATTGAAACCAGTGTTCCCAGATGGAACATATTGAAAGTTCCTGAGACCCGGCAATTATCGTATTCTACCACAAACTATCATATTGTGATTGGGTGCGGCTTGTGCCAGGAACTTCCTGGTTTGACGTTACAGCAGAACCGGGTTCAGGTTTACTACATCAAGATGCAATATTCATTCATTCCATCATTCATTCAAGCTATGCGTGCACTGCGGTTGGTTTCAGATCTGCGTCACATGCCCAAACCTTAGCTGCTCTCAGTTACAAAACAATATTTCAATAAATAAATATATTATATTGCGGGGAAGTGAAATCATTAGAAGAGAAAGATTTCTATTTATACCTTTGGAGAAATTTGTCCTCTGCGTTTGATCCAACTAAGACTAGTGGGCAACTCCAGCTCTACGTAGAGCACATGCCTTGGTCGAGGGTACCGGCAGTGTGTCTAACCCTAACGTGCATGCCTTTTTGGGTGGGAGGAAACCCACATGAACCCATATTTGTAGACGATTGTCTATTTATGTTGATCACATTGTGAATCAAATTATCATTTTAAAAGTTCAGAATTCAGTTCAAAAGTTCGCAAAATAAGGGCTTCAAATGATGGGCAAAGAAAAAAAAATGGAAAGGTGTGGTTGAGGGTAACAAAAGTGTTCCAATGAAATCTCTGAAAAATCCTCGGAGGAATGTCCATACTCTTGGGAGGACTTAAGATAGAGCGTGGCATTTGTCAGCTGGAGTGAAGATCAAAAAACACCAGTCTGTTAAATAGACTGTGGTTTTCTAGGCACTGAAAGCAAACACAAAACTTCACAATTAATTGCTGTCATACAACCCACTCACACAAATAATCACACACCAAACCACAAGGCAGTTACACGGGGTGGCCAATTAGCTTGTCTATGCTAAAAAAACACTTTTCATCAGATAGAGGCTGGGATGACATTTGTTAAGGAAACGGTATCTGAAAGTGCTTCAGTTCTATTTTACATTCAAAAATGTCTTCAAATTTTGCACAGAGGAAATCATTTATGGTTTTCTGGTTGCGAACCGTCACTTGACTGCAACACGGCGGCACCGAACGTCCACGGTCATGGGATCTCCGTTCTGAGGGAACAGGGGAGAGAGCGTTCTCTCGGCTATTACTGTTCAGCCTCTCTCTAAAAGGCCACGCTTTATTCCCTATCAGATCCCAGAGACCTAATGGGTCGAGATATGTGCCCTGCAACCATCACCAGAGGAAGCCAAAACCCTTGTTTCGACTCAGTCAGCCCTGACCACGATAAGTTCAATAGCTGCGTTTGACAAGGCCCTGAATCGGTCCACTTGGGGTGTTCCGCAGGGAAACCCGTCGTCGAATTTTGGGAAATACCCTTTGAAGAAACTGCGAGTTCCAGTAAATCAGTGGAAGATTTCAATCGCTCCCTTTGGCGACACAAGAGAGATTTAAAGCGAGCATGATAGCTGTCTGTGTTTTTTTGTTTTTTGTTAGTTACGTCGAATACAGTTACTAGAGCCCAGTTGGCACAATAGGGGCAAGTGAGGATAAAGAGGAATATCGCAAGTGCTGGTATTTACAGTATGGTATCCAAGCAGTTCATAACCTAAAGACAATGATAAAATGGGAGATGATTATGTGTAATGATTTATGCACCATGGCAGACCTGAAAAAGCTGACTGCCTGAAGAGGGTGGAGAGAAGGTTGACAGTCGATGATCAAGCTGTATAAACTGTCAAAAACATCAAATAATGTGTAGATAGAAGACCTAAGTAGGACATTTTTGTCCAGGGTCCCATGATTCCCATGATTTCTATTCCCTTGCTGGCATTATCTCCATAAGCTCAGCTTTTATTAAATTGAAGGTGGTATTGTTATTGAGTTTATTTGACTTGAAAAATAGTAGTTCTTTCTAGCTCTTTGTAGTAGTAGTTCTTGTGATGTTACAGTAAAGGTTGGATTACGCTGCTTGGTATTTTTGAGGTGTTTTTTTTTTTTTTATGGAACATTCTCAATTCATAAAAAGGTGCAAAAAAAACACATGTACCTATTTTCATATAAAGATTTCAATTCAAATATGCCAGATGATGGCTCTACCACACCGTCAATAATCCTGTGACCTGTATAGCAATGGAAACCAATGAAATCGATTGATAATCGATTGAGAGAAAACAGTACCAGCCCTCCAATGCCCGTTAAAGTGCTCCAGCCCACTGTCCTCAGCCCTGAGTCATCCAAATCAAAAGCAGGCAGGGAACACTTTATATTTATTTTAGGTGCAACAGATAATTAAAGGCTGAGGGGGTGGTGGTATGAGAGGATGAGAGGAATGCCTTTCCCTTCACCCCGTGGGCTACGGGTGGGCTCCTGATTGGTTGGCTCTCGTCGACTATCAGGCTGTGATCCAGACGGGAATAATTCTTTTTAATCTTTCTTAGTTTCTTTGATGGTGATGACTAGCGCAGTGCTTTACGCATCTTACATGCTTCATCCAAAGACTGGAAATGAGAGGGAACGGAGCTACATGTCACTGTATGCCTGAATAATGGACGCAATTGTTGTAGAATTCCGCAATCAACTCATATATTTTTTGTCAAGATATTGGCGAGAGTTATCGATTGTCTCATCAATTCACAGTAGAACGAGAGTAGGTTTAGATTGGAGGTAGAGTAGGTGGTAGGGAGGTGAAGTAGACACCCTTGTCCGCATCGTATGCATGACCCTCCCCGTACGCCCCCCCCCCCCCCCCCCACCCCCACCCCCATCCTCCCTGCCTCCCCCAAATACATCTGCAATCCTATTGTACAAAGCCTGGCGCGACACCTAAATCTTGTGAATTAGAGCCTCAGAGCCGGGCACTTTTTTTTCTTTTTTGAAGGATTCCAGAGGAAACGCTATGGTCACCTTAAAAGCCACTAATCTCTTCATGCAACAGGCCGTCACCCTTTCCACCCCCACACACCCTCCTCCACAGACACTGCTGTAGTTTAATATCAGGGTCTACGTTTCATGTTTTGGCGATATCCCTTTCAGACATGGGAACAGATTTTATCCTGTATACAGTTGTCCTATATCCTTTAATAGTTCATTGTCGTCCATGGCCTACCGCTATCATAGATATAATTGTAAAACTGGCTCTAAACCGAGAACAACATAAATGTCGGGTTTTTAATAGTGACGTTGACTGGATGTAATGGGGAAAAAAAGTTAATCAACGACAAAGTGTTCTGGACTAAAATGCAGTTGGGGGAAAGTAATTGGGAAAGGAATGTGGAATATGTGACTATAGACGCAGGTGGGAGCTCCTTTCCTCCGGCAGCTTTGAAATGGTTTCATAAGCAGGCCTCAAGTGGTCTGCATGGATACCTGCAGAGTCCCCGCCCACCATCACACCACCCCCACGCTCTCAGGGTGCAGTGTCTCTCTCTTCATCTCGCCGTCCCGTCGAGCCATTGTGAAGCCGCCGACAAATTAACTTTCTCCTCCTCCCTTCTCACCTAATTCCTGTCAGCATTCCTCTGCGTAGATAATCTGTGGTAATGTGTAAGAGTACTTGAATATGCAATGTCAAATCTGTCGGGTGTGTTTAAAATCCAGTATGGAATGGAAATATATTTTAAATTTACGGACATGTAATAAACATGACATGACATGACATTTTAGGTTTGTTATTAAGCCGTGTCCCTTTTTCATTTAGTTACACATAATAATGATATGAAGAGATTACACAGGCATATTGTTTAAATAATAGAAAAATATCTAATAAGTGATATATTTTCAGTATATTGCAGAACACACCATAATTGCAGCTTTTCTTATATTGTAAAAAGATATATATTATTTTGTGATATATCTAAAATGTTCTGAATAATAGAAAAATGGCTGATATATGGTGGTAATATATTAAATACATTAGATGAGTCTTTCTATATATACTGTATATATATATATATATATATATATATACATTTTTTTTAAATTTGTACATATAACATTATATACTTCAAAGTACAGTGGTACCTTGACTTACGACTGCATCTACTTACGACTAATCCAAGATACGAGTAG
Source organism: Zeus faber (assembly GCF_960531495.2). Taxonomy (NCBI): domain Eukaryota; kingdom Metazoa; phylum Chordata; class Actinopteri; order Zeiformes; family Zeidae; genus Zeus; species Zeus faber. The sequence goes on from NC_137189.1 coordinate 23,520,538, forward strand.
CGATAGTCGCGAAAATTTGTATCGACTTGCGACCGACTGCTCCAAGATACGAGCGGGGAAATTTGCAGTTGGCGCGTCGGCGGCCATGTTCGTTCTCAGTCAGTGGGCGACCTACATTGTGTGTGTACGTAGTTTGTGGCATAGCTATATTTTTTTATATATTTACTGTGTTTGTGTATTTTGTTTATTTTCACCCTTCATGATGAGTCCTTAGAAGAAGGATGATGGGAAAAAAAAAAAGGCAATGATTCCCATCAAAACTAAGAAGGAAATCAGAGCGTGGTGTGCGTGTGACTCAACTTAATTTATATGGGAAAAATTGCTTCGAGATACGACTGTTTTAACATACGACCGTTCTTATAGAACGAATTACAGTCGAGGTACCACCGTATCAGTTTATGTTCCTTCTACATGCATGTATTCTTACTTGATGGAAGGGTTACAAAAATAATTCCACCATAGGACACATACAGTACGGTCAGCATCGTCCTCCAGTATGTGGTTATCAACACAGGAACTGAATCCTTTGTATATATTATCTTAGGTCTCCTTCACAGTGTGAATGGCAGCTGTTCCCATAGATAACAGCACGTGTAGAGCAGGAACACGCTGGTGTTGGAATGAATGTGTCGAAAGTCAAGGAGTTGACTACGAAGCGTGACCATCAGAACATTTCCAATATGTGTATAAATACCAATTCCATTCCATCATTTCTATCTGTACATGTAGCTGTGGAGAAACTTACCACTCTGCTTCTCACTGTGCTTAAATGCAGTTCAACGGGGCAAACCTAAGCCTTAAAAAACATATTAATATCTACAATATTTACATACATAATATTACATTACATATACATTACATACATTTTAGAAATTTGCCGAACCTATCCTTTAACTTCAATACCTAAGTAATTCTAATGATACTAAGGTGCTTCTTTTTTTTTCCTACGTCGGAAATGCCGTGTTTGAAGTCATACTGATTCTAAATGAAACCTTCCCAGCGTTGCTCTGACTAAACACACCACCTGCCGCAATTAATGGATGAGAAATCCTAGAACCCTACAAGCAGCTGCTAATGATCGGTGTCTCCCCCTTTTAAATCTGCACTCGTGTGTCTGTGCACCAAATGTTGTTGCTGGTATTAAAATAGGGCCCCCGCCCAATCCTTTTTTTATGTTGGGTTCGGGGCCTTGATCTGTCCCGAAAAACCACTTTCGTGGCCAGGGAGCTCCTCCGCTGCATCTGGTGCTGTGCAAAGCCAGAGCCAGCTCTAACAGCAGGGAAGGGATCAACAAACAGACAAATAAATATGGATTTTTAAGTTTAGGTTCAAGGTTAGAAATAGTTCTGTTTAGGCATTAGGGAACCAGGTGTGATGAAAAGTTCGACTCTTTTTAGAGATTGGGCTCTTCACGACGGGCTCTGTAAAAAGATCGGCTCGTTCGTTTGATTGAGTTTGTGTAACTTTTGGGGGAATGAGCGACGGAAGAGTGGTTGAGAATGGAATCCACACAGGCTGCTGCTGCTGACGCACGTGCATGACTCGCGAATCACGGAAATCCTTTCGAGAATCGGTTCGGGTGTCATTGCCTCCGTGCGCGCGTGCGTGACGCGCCACAGGGGGCCTTCGGGTCTTTCCGTTCTCGATTTGAGTCTCAGCTCAGCCTGTGTGACCGGCTGCACTTAGCGAGTCGCGGACGAATGACTCTATCGCCGGAGTGACTCACGACTCTCGAGGCGTTTAAAAGATTTGTCTCTACGAACGAATCACTGGTGAGTCTTGCATCACTAAGTAAAAGCTTGTGTCATTACTCTGTATGGCCTGCTCAGAAAGCAAGTATTTCTCCAATTATGAGCATTTCAATCAAAGTGGCAATTTAAAGGCTGAAAGGTTGGTACTTTTAGTATAAATCTTAGCAGTGATTCTCAAACACTTGATCAAATATGGGCCCAGAGATGGATAACATTGTCAGTAACGTTGCGCTTAAACTCCAGGCCACCTGGATTTTTCTATATGCTGTGTCTTTCTCTCTCTTTCCACTCCCCGCTCACACACTGACCGCAGATGTGTGCAGCTGGGGGTTGGCAGCATGGTGCCAGACCTGGGTTCCCTGAGAAGATGTTATTCGAGTATTAAAGATCCACCGCTCAGTTATTGTTGTTTCTTCAGTTGCTTTCGAAAGTCGGATTTCAATCTCGGAGGGTGGCCTCGGGTGTCTCTCTCTTACTCTCTCCGTGACTGTATTCCTTTCTCTCGCTCGCTCAACAAACAAGTCCCTGGACAGTCGAGTCAAACAAATAAGAGTCTATTATATCCATATCTGCGCCGCAGGTAGGAACTTTCACAGAGGTTCTACAAAATTAAAAACATATGAAGAACGTTTTGAGCCCTTAGTGTGTTGATTCCTTGGAGAAGATGTCACCAGTTCAGTCAGTTTGACTCAACGGTGTAACGGTGTAAGCGTTTTAACCAGATTGCCCAACTATGGAAAATAGGTTATTGTAGTTGATTGGTAGAACAGTAATTGTAAATACTCCCAAATACATGTTATCTAATATCAGTTAGTTATCAGTAACTGCAATTCCTATAAAAAAAAATCGCCTAGAGTAGGAAAAAAAAAGATTTCCGAACACGGGAACCTCACAATATCGTCCGTATTTATTGAAGCGTACATTCAGGTTTTATTCAGGTTTTATTCACGCTTTCACAATTCAGCAAATCAGCTCTTTTTTCTCTTTTAAAAGAAACTAGAAACAGGAAGTTGGACCGCAACTACTGTTGCTGTTGCCAACGCTATGCTGTGGATGTACTGCGGTAATTGCAAAAGGGAAGCTCTAAATAAAATGTTATATTACCGTTATTCAAAACATGTTATGCCTTACAGACATGTATGACTGTGTGTATGATTTTCTGCCCCATTTTGCCCCATTGGACTGTTTGAAGTAAGTTTCAACTGTTTCGTTCAACTTGACGGTGCTATTAACGGTTATAGATGATGGGAACCAACATCTGAATAAGGTCTGGGTTGAAAAATAGCGAACCTATACTTTAATGTTTGGGTTTGGGTTCGGTACAGGGCGTTCCACTACTCTTTGTGATTAAAAGTTAATATTTTACTACAAAAATATTATTGCATACATTCGGTGCATCTTACAGCCACAGCCTGTTTTTTTTTGTTGTTTTTTTAGATTAACTTAATGCAGATGTGGAAAAGCGATGCCAGGGATTGGTGTAGTTTTGGTTTAGTGTAGCCCTGGCAGTGAAACATGCACGCTCAAAACCATATGTTTTATAAAGCAAGTTTATAAAACGCTCCCACGTCTCTGGAGGGTAGGGGAGGAGCGTTGTGGTCACCGTGCAGACACACAGAAGCGTGCATGACAGTGTCTACAAACACACACATAGACACACTTGTTTGTACATTATGTCATTTTTTTAATGGGAGCTATCCTAATGGTTTGCTCACAAATGTGCTGACAAATAAATGCGGTTTTGGACGAAACTAAAGGTGATTTGTTAAAACTTTTATTGCAAACATGAGGAGGCTCGGCAATAGACATTTTTAACCGACCAGTCATGACTTCCTCAGTTACTTTTTGCTTTTGCAATTAATACGAACCATACCACCAAAAAAAAGAAGGCAGAATCCAGTAACCAAACAGCAGTTATTTCAGGACAGATGTCAAATCTTTACATAGATTTAACACATTTATTGTGAGGCTGTTCTAAGTTTACTCTGTAAACGGCGTCACCATTGCAAATAGAGTAGAGTAGAATACTTTGTTAAAATAATCAAATTTAACTTTAATTTAATTTAACTAACTTTCTTGTTTTAACGTAGTAGGGGAAAGTGAATTTGAATACTGTAACAAAATAGTTATAATTTGTTACTTTCCACCTCCTGGGGGAATATGGGAATATTCCAAAATGTATGGAAACCGAGTGGAAAATCTGTGTGTGTGTGTGGGTGTGTGTGTGTGTGTGTGTGTATGTGTGTGTGTGTGTGTGTGTGTGTGTGTGTGTGTGTGTGTGCGTGCGTCAGTGGTTTGGGAACTGCTAGCCACCTTTGTTCACTGCCATTGTTCAACTGTCAGGATGTCCTTCATTCCATCTCGTAATAAAGATGAACGTGGGAGAGTGAATGGGAAGGTTGGGCTGTACTGTCGACTGTCGTGAAGCTTTTGATCCGAGGTTCCTAGAATGCACACACACACACACACACACACACACACACACACACACACACACACACACACACACACACACACACACACACACACACACACACACAGACACACACACACACACACACACACACACAAACACACACACACACACACACACTACTTCAGTAGCATTTATATTATATTAAACAGAACAATTGTTGTGTGTGTGCGTGTGTGTGTGTGTGTGTGTGTGTGTGTGTGTGTGTGTGTGTGTGTGTGTGTGTGTGTGTGTGATCCAGTGATGTTCACCTCTGCCCTGCGAGTGTATTCATAACAACTGGAGCCCTGCCATTAAGGGGCCAATTACTTCCCAGACTTTCCCTTCCAAGATAAGGATTTTTTATTAACCATTGGTAACAAGTGTGCAGCGGCCATCCTGCATCTGATACACATAGATATACATATATATGAATAAAAGAATAAAAGAAAAGCAACATTTGACCTAAATGTCAATCCCCATTGTGTAAAATAACAATAAATGTAAACAATATCAGGAAACAAGACGGTACAATAACAGGAAAGGATACATGTGAGCATGCGAACGCCACTGGTGTGTTGAGGGTTGGTTATGCTTTCTGCACAGATGGGCGCACGGACATGAGCAGACGCGGAAATGTGATGGCCAAACGTTTGGAGCAATCCCTGCGGTTGTCCCCTCGCTGCAAAATACTATTATCCCAAACTCTTCAAAGTTCTCCATGACAGCCGCAGGTCGACGTTCGCGTAGTTAAAACTACACGGGCGTAGGCCCGCACGGAACCTAAGCATGTCTTTCCGCGTAAAGTCATAATGGCCTTGCCGACGAGTCAAGCATAAATCAGCCTTTAGACTCACAATGAGCCACATTTTGTGGTTGTGGGATGTGGTGAAGTTGCTGGCCATTGGGAGGCAGAGAGTCACCTCTTCAGATGTTCTGTTGCAGGGCATCCTACAGGTCAGCCTTCTAAATGGGCTGATGCTTTCCCTTTTGTTTTTCAGTGGCCCTAATGCCGGATTCGATATACACATAATTTTCAAAATCCTACCATCGCTGTACCGCTCACATTGTATGACCATTTTTCTCTTGTTGGTTGTCTCAAAGATGTACCGGTGCACACAATACATGATGCAACTGCAAGACCCATCACACATTTTCAAGACCCTTCATTTGGAGGGACCCCGATAACCCCGAGAGAGTGGACTGTCATGAATTGTCAATTCAGCAGAAAGAGTTGGAGGTAAATTTTAAATCCTAAATAGTGAAGTGCAAGATATAGAAGTAACTAATCTACCATACATTACATTGCAACCTATACAGTTTACTGCTATACTGATTTAATAGGTTTAATAGGCCTTGGTTTCCTTCAGCTAGATATGTATTCCAAATTTGTTACCACATATCTGCAGATCCTGTGCTGATAAAATCAAACAGATTTGAAAGCATTGTTTCAAACACTGGCTCATATTGTGCGTCTCACACGCTCACACTTAACAAGCTTCGGTGACCGGTGTGTGGGCAGAAATTGGGCTCCAACAAGAGTTTTTTGTCTCCAATCTCAAAACCTTGTCTGGGACAGCCAAACAAAGGGCTAAATTTGCGTAGTCTGCACTCTGCATAAGCTTTGAATTCAGGGCTTTTTGAAGGTGACCTTCATCAGACGTTCCAACTATTGTGCAAGGCAACAACCTTTTTGCCCAAACACAAACTTGCAACATAAACTCTTGTTAACTAATCCTACTGATGTTTATGTTGAGGTGATAAAAAAAAAAAGTTTGATATCCAGTAGGGATGCAGGACTCACAAACGATTAGTTTGTAGCAAACAAATATATTAAATGACTCGGGTGTCACTCCACAAAAAGAGTCATTTGTCTGTGGCTCAAAATTATACTTCGCACCGCATCAAGATAAATCATTTTTACAGAATTATGATTCTTACCAGAGTTCCATTACACAGCTCAGGGCCAACTGACTCTTCTGACTCTCATTATACCAATTGAATCAAACAAATGAAGAGTCAGATATTTGAAAGAATCTTTTTGCTGAGTCGCTTGAAAAGAGCCGAATCTCCAAAAAGAGACAAACATTTCATCACTAATACCCAGTCCTCAAAACAGCCCTAAACATTTCAGCCTTCATTCAAACTGCCACCATAAATAAATTTAATTCACATATGATACGAAAATGTGTTGTCCATCCCAACTGTGTACCGTAGTGCAGAAACGTTGACAGTGTTGAAGACACCAATGAGAATGAGCAAGCCAGTGGACTGGAATAAGTAAAGTCCACAATCTGAAGCCAGACAGACCAGACAGACAAAACTGAGTGGCCCAGACTGCTGTAAGCCCTGGTGTATTTTTCTGTCACCCCTGTTATTTCATACAGCACCAGAGACAGGCGGGCAGAATATTTCTCCCTTCTCCCTCCTCCCTGTCTGAGTCTCTCTGTCATTATCTCCCTAAGAGGAAGTTGTCTGACGTGACCTGGAATAAGTCCAGGCGACAATCCCTTGGAACTGGAATGGAATTGCTATTCTCACAGCTGAGCAGTTTATCGAAGTTTGGGGGAAAAAAATGTCACACCTGCTCAGCCTGCATCCCCCGTGACCTGTGTGCTCTGTGTGAGTGTGATATTCTTTTATTTTCAGTTTTGGTGTGAATGTGAGTGTTTGGTGGTTTTTGGTCTGTCCTCTTTCGCCATCTCTATCGTCCGCTAAGGTCCTGGTTCCACAACCTGATGATGGTCAGCAATCAGGCTCACTCAACTAGTGGAGTAGTACAGCAGCTGCCAGCAATTAGTGACCCCGCATAAAAGCTTGGCTGTTCCCTTCCTTTGGTACCAGATTGTTTTCGATTACAGACCATGCTTCTAGCCTCCCTTTTTCGATCCTGTGTTTCCTGATCCTGTGTTAACTGTCTCAGCTCTTTCAGTCCGTCCTACTCCAGTTTGTCAGCCAACAGCTTCCTCTGCCAGCCTGTCTGCTTGTTCCTCCTGGATTCACCTGAACCTGTACCATTCCCCAATTTGTAGTAAAACATTTTTAAACCTTTGTCTGCCTCCCATTTCTGCATTTGGCTCCTGTTGCTAGTTTATCTCATGACAGAACGATCTGGCCAAGAATGGACCATTCCTTGAGCAGTGCACCTGCTACTCAAGGAGTCACCATAGGACTGCATTAGCAGCAGCTGACCAATGTTGCTGAGGGCTCCAGGAGACAGCAACATACCATGACCGTGCTTTGCACAACATGGAGCAGTTTTGGACCCTGGCTCTCAGCATCCAGCCATCTCAAGCCTCCACCCTGGTTCAAGTTTCGACATTGGTCGCAGTCGTCGCTCTACCTGTGACTTCATCGGAAAATCCAGGTCCAGCCGCTGCCAGAGAGCCCCACCTACTTCTGAGGCCTGAGCGATTATGCAGGTGACCCAGAAACCTGTTGCTCCTTCTTCTCCCAGTGCTCCCAGGTGTTCGAGCTGCAGCCTTCCTCTTTCCCTACTGACCGTTCCTGTATCGCCTACGTAATTACATCACTGGCCGGGAGAGCACTTGCGTGGGCCTCTGCCAGGTGGGAGAGTCATCTCTGGGTCTGTTCCACCCTCCCCCTGTTTGCCACCGAGATGAGGAGCATGGTCAGTAGATATCCGGTAGAGAGGCTGCGAGGGGACTCCTCCATATCCGGCAGCGTCAGCGGAGTGTTGCAGAATACGGCATCGAGTTTGGCACACTAGCCGTGGAGAGCGCGTGGATCTCTGATGCCATGTTCGACACCTTCCACCATGGGCAGTCAGACTCTATTAAAGATGAGTTTGCATCTCAGGAGCTGCCTCCTGACTTGGGCTCCCTAATCGCTTTAGCCATCTGCCTAGACAATCGGTTACATGAGTGTGGGAGGGAGAAGAGACAGACATTCCCACGGGCCACATTCATTCCTACTTGGCTTGTTAAGCAGCCCAACACTCCCGGCTCTCCTCCCTGGCGTGGTCCTGCACACCCAGTCCTGGTAAGCTGAGCTGTTGTTCCCCTAGCTCACCGACCCTTACCCAGCCGATGCCACACTTTCCTGGAAAGGTCAGTCTTATACGTGTTTGACTCTTATTGTTTCAGGGGCGGACTAAAGTTTTTTGGACTGCTTTATTTGAGCAGCTTGGCCCCGGTGCCATTCCGTTGGAGAAAAAGACCTTGGACAGTCAGCTTTTGGCCCGTGTAGGTATCTGGACTATGACCCTCCATCTGCTCCTGTCAGGCAACCACCAGGAGGAGATAGGTTTTCATGTACTTAAGTCTCCTCACATGCCTACTGTTCTTGGTCACCCATGGCTTGAGACCCACAACGCCACACATTGACTGGAGCATGGGAACTATCACTAGCTGGAGTTATTTTTGCCATGCCAATTGCCTACAGTCTGCTTTCCCCCCCTCTGTTCCAAGCTCTATTCCCAGTCTTGAAGCCCACGATGTGGCTTTGGTACCGCGGGAGTACTATGACCTGCAGGAGGTTTTCAGTAAACAGCAAGCGCTGCCTCTGCCTCTACATAGGCCATATGACTGCTCCATTGAGCTGGCTCCTGTACCACCTCTGCGGAGCAGTCGGCTCTACAACATCTCCAGGCCTGAGCAGGAGGCAATGGAAAGATACATCAAAGAGTCTCTGGCTGCAGGGCTCATCCGCCACTCGGCCTCGACTCTTGGAGCTGGATTATTCTTTGTGGCAAAGAAGGACAATACTCTCCATCCCTGCTTCGATGTCCTGGTATTTAATCATGGTGAGGATAAGTATCCTCTCCCACTCTTAAACTCTGCTTTTGAGTCTCTCCAGGGGGCCTCCATCTTCACTAAGCTCGACCTCCATCATCACCTAGTCCGGATTCATAAGGGAGATGAGTGGAAGACAGTATTCAACACTCCTCTCTGCCACTATGAGTATCTTGTGATGTCCTTTGGCCTCACCAATGCCCCGGCTGTCTTCCAGGCCCTAGTTCTGCGGAACATGCTGACTCGGTTTGTCTTGGTCTACCGAGTCGACATCCTGACCTGGAGGTCCTCCAGGTCTCCAGGTTCTGAAAACCCGGCTCTTTGTCAAAGCTGAAAAGTGTGTGTTCAATGTCCCGTCTGTCACATTCCTGGGTTACGTCATTGCAGACGGGCAGGAAAAGATGGACCCAGCTAAGGTGAGAGTGGTATTGGAGTGGCCACATCCTGACAGTCACAAACCGCTTCAAAGGTTCCTGGGGTTTGTTAACATTTATTGGAGATTTAGTCACAGTAGTGACTAAAGCTCTGACTCGGACCTATAGACCTGGCACCAGAAATACCAGCCAGATTGTCTGACCAGTTCAGTAAATTCTCCCATTTTCGGCCATTGCCCAATTTACCCTGTGCCATGGAGACAGTGGATCTCTTGATTAAGGAGGTCTTCTGGATCAATGGCCTCACTGTGATCTGGTGTCTGACCGGGGTCCCCAGTTCACCTCCAAACTATGGAGGGCCTTCTGTTCCGCTATTGGGACCACCATCAGTCTGTCGTCTGGGTTCCACCCTCAGTCTAATGGGCCCCCCAGAGAGCGGGGCCTGCAGTATTTGGACTGGGAAGGCTACAGACCGGAGGAGTGATGCTGGGTTCCCAGCCGCGACATCTTGGACCACGGCCTCGTCTCAGGTTTTCCACCGTCAGCACCCTTCCTCTTGTGGCAGATCGTCTACCGACCACACTTCTAGCCTCCCTGCTCTGATCCCGTGTTTCCTGATCTCGTGCTACCTATCTGGGTCAAGCCCACCCCCCCCCCCCCCCCTCCACTCGTTCCCACATCTCCCCCCCCACCCCCCTGGATCATCGATGACCATCCCGCCAGCACTGTCTGCCACCTTTTGGATGTCCGCCACCGAGAGCGGGGCCTGCAGTATTTGGACTGGGGGGGATACAGACCATAGGAGTGATGCTGGGTTCCCAGCCGCGACATCTTGGACCACAGCCTCGTCTCGGGTTTTCCACCGTCAGCACCCTTCCTCTTGTGGCAGATCGTCTACCGACCACGCGTCTAGCCTCCCTGCTCTGATCCCATGTTTCCTGATGCCGTGCTACCTATCTTGGCTCTTTCAGTCCGTCCTGCTCCTGTTTGTCAGCCACCAGCTTCCTCTGCCAGCCTGTCTGCCCCTTCTTTTTTTATTCCTCTTTACTGGCTTGAATTGCTTTTGGAGATGAGTGTTTCAAAAACATACCTGAGACATATCAAAATGATCAATTATTATTATAATACAATCAATTATTGATAAAGGGACTAATTGAAATGATGACTCTGAAGTAGCTTCTTGCTCGCTGGCAAGCTACATTTTCAGTCCCAACAACAGAGCTTGAAAAGTACTCCCTGTATCCATGTCAAAAAAGAAGGAAAGAAATATTTAAAAAGTCATCAAAACTTCATAAAAAGAAAAAAAACAAAACAAGATGTGAAGTCATCGTTTCTCAAATTATTTTGATATCAGATCAGAACATTTTTCCTGATTCGTGTGTCCCTTTTCCCCAAATGTACCACCATTTTGTTTTTGGGGTTGTTTTTTTTTGCAGTGTGCAACAAGTTTCACCCAATAAGTGTTTGGAGCAGTAAAATTGCAAGCAGCCATTGTTGGAAACATCTGTCCCCAGTGTGGTTTCCTCTGATCCCTGCTTAACGATGCCTATCTACGCTCTGTTGTTCTTTTTGCTATCAAAGAATGGCGGGATGCACTGGCTGACATAACAAGCCAGAGAGAGAGAGAGAGAGAGAGAGAGAGAGAGAGAGAGAGAGACAGAGAGAGAGAGAGAGAGACAGAGAGAGAGAGAGAGAGAGACAGAGAGAGAGAGTGTGTACTGGTGTGAGGGAGTTGGGAAAAGGCAATTAGATGACGAGACGACCCATAACGGTGTTTACAGTTCTCAACGGCAAAGCGTGGAGGAGCGCTGAATGGGAACTGGCAACGCAAATAACTTGAACGTAGACAAATATAAAACACACACACACACACACACACACACACACACACACACACACACACACACACACACACACACACACACACACACACACACACACACACACACACACACACACACACAGAGGCAAACATAATACGCAAATATTCAAGTATGTGCAGCTGCACACACATTCACAGGTGAACACATTCATGCACATACATTCACATGGGTACATAAGCACAGTTAGCACAACACACACACACACACACACACACACAAACACACACAAACACACACACACACACACACACACACACACACACACACACACACACACACACACAGTGTACAGTGCATCAGCCTTTGTGAATGTTAATATTTGTGATATTTTATTTATTACAAATAGTATTATGAAGTTTGCAATTCCTGCCATTGTACTTTTAACCATCAAACCATAAAACCATTGCATATTTCCATTCTGAGAAACCATGAAGAGCCCAAACAGAATTCCGTAAAACAATTGCCACAGGTGAAATTTATCATAATCTTGTATTGAACTCTTCACAAAAAGAACATTGTGATGATATCTGTGAAACCGATATCATGTGATATTGCCAATAAATGATCATGATGATAGAGCGAAATAATTCGTTATAAACAATTTCACATTATGGTCGTCCATTACACTTTCGATCCACCTGTGTGATTTTGTCTTTCATCCTGGCCATCTAGGTTCCACTACTGTGAAGCTCTGACTACTAATAACGATCAGTTGTGGGTGGTCACACTGTTGGAAAACTCCTGGATCATCGTCTAGCCTCTGAGCTGCGTCTGAAACCAATACTTACCTCAGTACCTGAATATTTAAACACCAGGGTCTGAACCCCTTATTTAGCGAACGGCTGATGTGCTGAGACTGTAAAGAATGGTGCTTATCATGTTGATCCATACTGTAAGTGAATCCTCCACCTCCTGTGGCCAAATCTCCGTTTTTTTTCAGCCCCGGGTACCACTTTAAATCAACACAGTAAACACTGTCATCTTCCACGAGTCTCATACTTGGAAAGTTGCGTGTACAATTACAGGCGTTTTTTTACAAAACCAAACTTTGTCTTGTCCTCGGTAGTTAAGGATAAAAGTGTGGAGCTCAAATTTCACCGAAAAGAATAAACCATTGGGGGTGTCATGGTGGCTCAACCAGAACATGGGTGTTGGTTAGAAATTTGCATTTTGGAATCAGTTTGAGAAAGTAATGGAAGTCGACCACCGAAGTGTAAAAGTGAGGAGCAACATATACAGTAGACTTCCAGTATATCAAGGGACAGAACATAATGTATCTACAGTCAGTCAGATTATGTAGCACTAAGGAAGTATTTATGCTTATTTAGATACTTAGTAAGTAGTATCTACCGTAACACTTAGTATCTACATATTTATCATTATTAAAGGACAGTGAAGAATATTTTGTTGAGCAAAAACCTGCTTGACTTCGTGAAAAGTGGTTTGTCGGTTTTTAAGGAATCATGCACACAACTGAAAATAAATAAATAAATGACTGCCCGCTCTACCAAAACAGTTAACCCCAAAGCAATTCCTCTGGAATCTCATCAAGGGCGTAAATAGAATAAACAGGACCGTTGCCATCGCTCTTTGTGGACCTCACAGATCCTAAGTTACAGTTTACTCTGCAGAGGTTACACGATAACTCCACAAATAACAGATTGGACGGATTAGGGGAAGAGGCGAACCCTGGCGTTCTCATTAGAATCCTCTCGCCAACGTGAAGGTGAAGCGGGCGACGCGTCTAAAAGAGACAATGGGCCTGAACCGAAAGGCCAAACTCAACAACAGAGGAAGAGCGACAGCGTCAACCACCGGTGTCCACTCCAAAGCCAATGGGCCAGAAGGCAAAAGGGATAATCACTAAAATAAAAATAAATAATTCATCCGCTGCTTCTTTTTCAAGATTGCCCATCCTTTCTTTTGTTATACAGCACAATGCTTCTAGGTTGGGCTAGGTGTTTCGGTCAAGTAGAATATAAACAATGAACAAGTTGAAGGAACACCCACAGCAGCTACCACCCCTTAAAGGTTACAACCTTTCTCTGGAGGATGTAGAAAAACAATCCAGCATTGGCCCCTGCCCTCTGTGGCCACTCATAACCAAACCGTGATGTCTGGTGCTCGCTTCGACACAGATGGGATGAAGATATACCGCTGCCAAACACTTTTATTTTTCTACTGCTCTCACGGTATCACATCATTTTGGCCTTGTGGGGGAGGGGGGGGTGGAATAACAGGAGGGTGGATCATGGACCAGTGGGATAACAGTGACCCTGGCCACACAGAAAAACACACAAATACACTCATATGGCAACACACCTAAACCCTAAACACATATAAGTAGACTGACCTCTCCCAGCCTTCATCATACATCAGCAAGAAAGGCACACCCTCTTTCCCTCGCCTGTATCCACAACTCGTAATGATCGCACAGAGTTATTGTTGTGAAAATTGCCGTCAGCTCACGGTTTCCCTGGAACGTAAGGGCAGGTCGGACAAAAACATGCCGACGCAACAAAGACAGATAGCTACAGAGGAAAAAGACATCCTGGACACTAGGGGGAGCGCTCAAAGTGGTAGATGAATAGAGAACATGGGCGGCTTTCACAACATCGAAATCTAATGCAATTTAAGGCTGTTACCTTTCTTATATTTGCTGATTTATCTAAAGATACCATATGCTCTAAGTTTGCAACTCACCTAAGCTTGTAAATGACAAAAACAATGGAAGAGATCTCATCTAGTAAACTGGCTTTGCTTAAACCTTCTAACCTAAGGCAGTAGGACGATGACTGCAGCAAAGACATTGTCTTGCACACAAATTAGGCCTGTACAACGGTGCAAAAATGTCTTGACGTGTACTCACAAAGTAAGCGATACTGCAGAATGACATAAAATAGGTTGTCGTGACACACCCACAAATGAAGCTTCCTCCATTGTGGCCGCCTCTTCAGTGGACAACACAGCCGAAGCAATTTTGCTATTGGTCAACGCTACATATTTGCCTGACAAAGTTCACCAAACTCTATGCAGAGGGAATTCACTTTGCATAATTGCCGGTGCGATCGTGGCATAAGGCAGAGTCAAGATGGCAAGAGAGCTGGTTTGATTTCCCTAAATTAACAATACTCATGGCAGAGTTGCCAAACAGTTTCTCTTTTTCAGATTGCTGCAATGGCGATTCAGTTATGTGTAGAACTTAGGATGTGCCGTGTGACTCTGCAAAGCGATGACACAACAATAGTCTCAAATGTCTAAAATCACTTTTGGCATCCAAGGATACGTATCTGACCTTCTCTTATGACTCAAAACACAATCATGTCATCTATTTTGTTGCAATCTAGTAGGCATTGCATAAATGGGAGTATTGCAATAACACATATGTTTTTGGATAATCACATTAGTTGTCAACACAAGACACGAGAAAATGTCATTGTTTGGCGAAGTTTAATGCTTTTGGAAGAGAAAACGCATACTTCCTGTGTGTCATTCGTCTACTTAGCTTGGGAGAGTTTTTTTCATTCGTGTTTGAGAAGACTACAGAAACCGGAGGGCCTATGACTTATCCATGACCCAAAGTAGAGGGGTATAAGGGATTCGGAAATTTATGAATTAAGCCACATAAACCCCAATTAAAATACATTTTACCCATCGCGGCAATTTACTATATTTTCAGACAATTTTCAAAATGTTTGATTCACTTCAAATTTGCTCTGAGTAACACATGTCCCCTATGATCTGTATTCAATTTTTGATTTTAACTCACATTGAGCTGATCATACATTAGAAAAGCTTTGTGTGCTGCTCTTAGGTAGGACCCTGAGATAGTCTTCACAAATACAGTTGCCTTATCGTCATGGGCTGAAAGTGTCTAACTGTCTAACTTCAAGTTCAATTGATGTTGTTCCTACACAATCGTTTGAGCTTGTCAGAAGCAAAAGACAAGGTTGTCTGCTCAGTCCTTTGCTGATTAACTAGTGCATGAGCCAATAACCACAGTCATAGGCATAGTGAATTACCTGAAATCCAGATAGCTTCCCTCTGATGCTCTACTCTGATATCCTATTCTCATACATTTATTTTAACTCGGTGACTTTGTTTGGCAGATTGCAGGTATTTAATATCTTGGCGTCAAATTCCCTCCATAGTTCTCAGACCTGGTACGTGTGAACTTTGAACGACTTTCACAATTACATTGAGCAAATCATCTTGGTTGTAAAATCCCCGTCTCCCCTGTGTTCTGGGTAACCTCTTTCTCCTTGGAGATCTAGTTCAGAGTGGGTTCAAACAGGCCTCATGATGGGCCGCCAATTGTGCGTGTGTAAGCGGAGTGTCCCAACGGCTCCCTTCATACCGCTACCTACTGAAATGACAGAAGCAGGAAGCCCATATCAGGGGTCCTGATTAGGTTTTAGGGCCGAGGCAAGCTTTTTAACCTACAGCAGACCTACACATTTATTTACAAATGCAAAAAAAACCCAAACGTTTATAACTGTACCATCAATGACAATTCAAATGTTGTTCCCCTCCCATTTTTCAAATTGATATTATTCTACCCTGAGTTCTTGTTGAGAGGTTTTTTCTCTTCCTTATGGGTTGTTTTAGTTCAAGTTCAAGTTCAAGAGATTATTTGTCACATACATATACATACGGTCATGCATATATGCAGTGAAATGTCACGACACCCGGTGATTACGCACAATAAGCTCTATATGCTCTAAAAATACAAAAAAAAACAAAATGTGCGTAATCGACACAAGGTGCTCGCGCAGGCAGCCACAAGGGGAGGCGCCACAATCGCGATTCTGGGTTCTATAATTATTATAGTTGTTTGCATTGTATCCGCCGTGTGTCGCTCATCTAAAAAGGCATTTGTAAAACAAAAGAAAGGCATCGGTTATAACAAAAGTAAATTGTTCTTCAAGTGTGGCTAGAATGCTTCGGCCCTTAAGTCTTGGGGATTGTTCTGCGCAGCTTGATAAATGCAGTGAAGTCGCCCCAGATCACCGGTTTGACTTTGCTACAATAAGGTGAAGTATGTTCGTCATCAATCTCAAAAAACGCCTTCGATTTCAAAAGTTCCTTGTGTCATTTGGGGATAAACTTATCTCTCTCTCTTTTGTCTTTGACCGTCTCGCAGTTGTTCCCTGTGTGCCCCTGGCAGCCAGCCCAAAAAGCCCAGGGAGGCAGATGCCAATGAAAGGCAGGAGCGCAGAGCTGTTATGGCCATAAGAGTTTTTATTTTCAAACGAGACATGAGAAAACGTTTGGAACTGATTTATGGCTTGGTGGTCGAGCCGGCGTGGTGCAGATCTACTTGTGTGTACATACTGTAACTAGAGTGATTATTTGTGCTGATTTGCCTCTAAAACTTAAGTGCTTAGGGTTACAGTAGTAATTATTAAACAAAGTGCTGTAAGCAAGTCCGTGAATAGAATAACGAGTAGCTTGTCTTATCATTTCTTTTTACAGCGAGTACATGCATACACACACACATACACACATATGTATGTATACAGTATAATGTCACTGAATCCTCCTGTGTATGTAAAATGAGCAAAAAGCCAAAAATATGAGTACATGATCATTTTCATACACAAGGTAGAGAGGATATTTTAAATATCAAGGAACATTTGTTTGCTACTCTGTGGTGGACTTTTAAAATCCCTTAGTTAAGCGCAGTCCTTTTCTATCATAGTCTTCAACATTTAAAAAAAGAAAATTGTAAACATAATTGAAGTTGCATATAAATGTAATCATAATATATGTAATAATATAAATTAACTATAAAAATAAAATATGACTAATGCTATGACCAATTACTCTTAATATTACTAAGACTATAAGTTTTGGTGAACAGATGGAAAATATCGGGCGCTTTTAAAAATAATCTTGTGGTAGGTCTTCATAATTATGGGCTTTCTGTTCCCATTTTCCTGTTTTTTATCTAGTCGAGGTTAGGTGCTTAGAACAAAAATCACTGGCAGAAAATGTTTTCTTCTTTTTGTATGCAAGAGGCCATTGTCAAGTTAAGAATAACTACAGAGAATAGACTAGAGAGCGACATCAGCTAGTCCTGCACTGAGCTTCTGTTGACTATGCTGTAAAAAAATGTGTTTGTCCTTAAATGCCCCTTGCCCATCGAATGAGACCAGTAGGCTCAAAGGGAGCATGCAGACCGGTTTTTACACATACAGTGGACACTCAAGTGCATGTGCCGGAGCACACATAAGCAAACAAACCCTCGCACACACACACACACACACACACACAAACATATATAATATTTTAATATACTATAATATATTCCATTTCTCTCATGGATATGTGCCATACCTGTTTTTAAAGATCGGACAAATTCAACATCACTGGCAGACTGGCACGCTAATTGAAAACAGCACTGTCCCCCCACCGCCCCAATCCCTGCCTTTCAACTCCTCGGCACACTGAACACACACACACACACAGACACACACACAGACACACACACACACACACACACATGCGCGTGCTACGTGTCGTTCAACGCACTCACAGCGGCTGTAACGGCTTGAAAATAGCATTGTTAGTTGAGCAGTAAAATTGTTCTTTATACCCAATTTAGCATTTTAAAATACAGAGCTGTGCTGCATTCCCACCCCCGCCCCTGCACATACCAATAAAGTCTACCCCTACGTGGAGCGGGGTGGGGTAATGAGTAAAGTCTGCATTTGCCAGGATCCCATTTCGTTTTAAGAGTATTGACTTTTTCTTGCTCTTGTTCGACAGCGGTGGCACTGAGCAGCCAAACGCTCTTTGCACCTCCAGAAAATGAAGGCCCACAACATGCATGTTTGGGCCCGTCTCTCATACGCTCCCCCTTTCACCCCCACCCTCACCTCATCCCTGTTTTACCTTTCACTATTTCGTGAAGCAGGGTTGATGAATTGTGACATACAGCGCCCTATAGTCTGGACTCTGGCGAGAGCGTTAGGTCAACGTGCAGGAATTTCCGGAGAGAAATTTCAAGATAAGCTGCATCACTTTAATGGGCATGTCACCGTCTCGCACTGGACACATGGAGGCATTACACGGAAACGAGCAATGGAGTAGCCACGCATCCGCGGAGCGTCAAAGAAGTTGCTGCAAAGGCTGAACTGGGATTTCCATCACGGCCCTTGATCATAGCACCCTTGATCCTTCATAATGGACTTTAAATCCTTGTTAAAAAAAAAAAAGGAATTATATTATATAACTGTTTAGTAATTTAAATAATTATTTGGAGGAAAGGGCCCGGCTTATCCTGAATTCTGCTGATTGATTCTCAGCGTGTGATGAGGGGTTCCGAAGAGATACAAATGCATCCACCATTACCTGACACTCACTTCCTGTTGACATAGTACACCATCGCCTTTGGCCAGATGCCGCTGTATTTGCAGCAACATTTCTCGTGAAGACAAAGCAAAGTAAAATATACTCATTTGCGAGTTATCTTATCAAGTGGCGGTGCTCCAAGTCCAAGTTTGTGTGAAGCTTTCGTCTTCACCTAACTTGCAATGCATGCTGGGTGAATCTGCACTTTAATTGTCTCCTTGATGGCTGAGCTGGAGGACAGCCCAATCTGGGCAGCCCTTGTCACAGCAACGGTTTATGCCACTGCACTAGGCCCTGGAGGGTAAATTAGGAGCATCACAACTCCGGGATCAGGTTCTGGTCATCTCCCATATTGGAACTCTCTCCTGGTTAGGCTTCCTGCCTGCGCCATAAGAGAACTGGAGCACTGCAGCACAGCCAAGTTTTCCCACGACACCCCGTTCTTCTGGCCCATTCATTGGCTACCTATCTCAGCTTGCACCAAATGGGCGATACTTCGCTCTCTTCCGCTGAATATTAAATGATGTTGGTCAGATACAAAGTCCTCTTTCACTCTGTTCCTCCACCACTGTTGGCCTGCCGCCATCATCCCTACGGGTCTCCAAAGTCGTTCGTCCCAGTCACGGCTCTTGGTGGAGCAAGCTCCCCCTGGTGTCATAAAGCTGAATTGTGATCTATCTTATCCCAAAACATTTCTTCCTCAACTAATGTTACTTGCTCCTACTGTAGGCTTTGCACCTATTTCAGGCTTCCGTGTGTGTTGGGGGGGGGTCTTTGTGCTTAGCGACATTCTTTTTTGAGATAGCAGCCCAGCATTTAGAGGTTCCATTCCGTGACGGATGATGTCACAGCTTCTATCCTCCGATCAATCTTTTGGAGTGCGTCCTAAAAGCGGCACTTGTCCCTTTGCGTGAGTTTTTGACTTCCACCGTACAAGACAGTGCCTTCCAATAGCCTAAACCCCCTTGGTTCCGATCACCCGTGAAGTTAAATCTATACACACTTGCCAATGAGCCAGATTCTCCTGTGACATTCTAGAATTTCATTGCCCTCATTCAGGTTTTTTCCCAAATTAACAAAATTATTTATATTTTTTATTTTTCATTTAATTGATTTTCTTTTCATTTTCACAACTTGCCGATTTGAAAAAAAATATATATATATATAATAATAATAATAATTGTATTGTATCCATGCCATAGTCAATACACTAAAATGGTGCCCTAATTTTTTGTTTGGCAATTGAATGGATTGTTAAGATTGAAGGATTGTAAAATATTGTTTCCTAACCCTTACTTTTATAGAATTGATTGAACATTCATTTGCTGTTGACTTGTGACTTACATCTTACTTACAAATCCCTGCATAGTACGTCACCCACAATGGACTTTTATTAATGAATGAAATCAATCGATCAAACAAACAAACACATACATGCATAAATAATTCATCTACTTGCAGAAGAAAGGTAGCATATAGTCTTTGTGTGTCAGCAGAGGGCGGCGGGGGAGGGGGTGGAATCGATTTCAACGGGAAATCCTCTGGGGAATTCGCTCGGGTGTGCGAGTGTGTTTACACACATAATGTGTGCGTAAATATTGAGCATTGTGGATGATTAATTGTGTTCCTCTGAAGCGCGTTATGTGGTTCTTTTATTCGGTAGAAGATTGACTTGAACCCCACTCGTATTGAGTAACCTTGGCGGTATTTTTGACTCAAGAAACAGTGTTGGTTTTTCAGTGTCGTTTTGTCGACATTCAGAACTTTGCTCACATCGCACCCAACTCCGCAAATATAGATAGCCAAAGAGGGGTACACATATGGCATATGATATGGGTGCTTTCATACGTATAATGCAACTTTCTTTTTGGGTAATTTTCGAGTTAATTAAAGGTTGACAATGCTACAAAAGGCCTGGGTCCTAATCTAATTTTGGATATCTGCCACCGAAGAGCTTGAGTGGGGGTTTCCTCTGGCTGCGACTTTCAACATCCTGATGTCACAGGAGTGTTTACACTATGCAATCTTTTTTCAAAAATTGTATAACACATATCGGCTTTAAAATGAAGAAAGGATTGCTGTTCTAGTTGCGTGTCGGCTCTTTCTTTTGCAGGCAAAAGAAAAATGTAAATTTGGAGGAGGCTGGGGAGATGTGGACTGCATGGATTAATCCTGCAGAGTTGGATGTAAATTATAAAAAAATATATATATATATTATTATAAATTAAGTCCTAAACAGTGAAGTGCAGTGAAAAGACATGATATTCCTATATTTTAATTCCATTCAATGCCATTCCATATACAGTACACTGCTATATTACTCCTCCTGTCTGGTTTCCCCTCACCCCACGCTGCTCTCATTGGTCGACATGTCCAGATATTTAAGCCCATTTCCCAACCGCCACCAATCCCCCTCTTTGGAGAACTGTTTTACCATGTTTTGGTCTATAAACAACTAATCATTATCATATAAATAATCACTCCAAGAGGGGGAGAATCACCACGGGGGAGATAAATAAACATAGAAACAAACAACAACATGTACCTGGAAAAACATAAACATAAGCCCCTTTCCCACTTGCACTGAAAGCCGTAAATCGACTGGCAATGTTCCGTATTGGCGTCATGTGGGAACAGGAGCCGGTTTTGATGTTCTGTAAAAGTCGTTCCGTAAATCTCCCCGCTCTCGACCAAGATTCATTTCCGGCAAATTGCCAGTACAGCTGTGAATGGAGGTGTGTGGGAATGGAAGCAGTAACTTTGCCGTAAAGTAGGGGTGGAGCCGAATCCAAAGAAAGCACAAATAGTCGGTTTTTGCAAATATTTATTTAGTACAAAAATTTCAAAACTTCTTTGCTTTTCGTAAGAAAAAAAATTATAACATACATATATATTTATTCGCCTGCTGCACCAAAGCGTGGAGCTTGGGATGGAGCGAGTGGACAGGGAGAGGTGCAGTAGAACGGGTGGGGAAGGTTCCTTCTCCAGAGGCAGAGGATGTAGGACAGGTTGAAAATGATCACACTGATTTGATAACACTGGGTTTAGGTTTATTGTGTCCGGAGACGGGGGCTCTGTCCCCTCTCAGTCCGAAGAGAAGGCCAATGTGCGAATGACTTCCTACTGCCTTTGCCCGATATTTTTTTATCCAGCAATGTTACGGATTCCATGTGGTAAAGGGGCTTTAGCCTGCTGTATCTCGCTGGTGTCTGCGACGCGTCGGCGAGGGTTCAGCGATCTCTCGGATCATGTCTTTAAAGTCCCTGTAAAGTGAATGAGAGAGTGAGAGTGCATGGCCCCCGCCCCCCAACACTGTATAAATACCAGGTCGGACCGTCGGAAACGGAGCATCAGTGGTGAAATAAGCTAAGCTAAGCTAAGCTAACAGCCTGGCGTTTGGGATAAAACGCTGTTTTAGGAATAAACACCTGGAGTAAATGGCGTCTTCAGGGAGACAGTGAGCTCATGCCAAGCCGATCCTGTGCCTCCGCCCTGCCGCACGGCGGAGACCCAACCCCGGCAGGAATATAAATCGGCACCTATGTGCTCGACAAAAAGAAGAAGATGAAAGGAAAAGAACCGCCCCGTTGGCCACGTGACGCGGCGTCGGGTCACTTTAGCATTAGCTGCATGCTAGCCAGCCATAGCAGCCAGACAGCGGCGCTTCGAGGTGAGAAACTAGATACAGAACGGATTCAGCGGAACTTTTCATATGGACGTTACTACAATTTAAACGTTCATATATATCATTACACGGTTAAGGCGATTGGGCGTGGTTTCTGTGTCTCAGAGCCGAGTACCAGCTATTTTTCAAGATTTTGAAACCTAATTTGATATACTTGCTGATTTTTTCTGTAATTCAAATTTGGCTGGGTGGTCAAAAACACATTGTTCTGTTGTGTGACAAACTCAGAATACAATTTTATTTTCACCTTACAGACACCATAACAGTTCACACATAGTGTGACAATACCTGACTGTGATCGGGGGGCCTGGGTCGGAGATCCCAAAAAAAAAAAAACGTCTGCGTGTGGAAAATCTGGCTTAAATCACGTCGTGTGAACTCTGCCCGTTCCGAACTGGCTTTAGGATAGCTGGAGCCTGAATGTCTCATGGGTGACCCTGTGATTGCACGGCATCCCATACAGGTTGTCTCGCCTTATGCCCGTCGTCCCGCCCAGTTCCTTTGTTTTTCCAGTTACACACCCAGGAGCCATATTTATCTTGTGACAGCCATTTTCTGCCCTTTGGCGTCAGGCTATAAGTGACTTAACCGCCAGCTAAAACATGAGTTGTTTTCATAATTAAATCACCCATTAGCGCAGTCTCACCAACCAGACTTCCAGCCTCTTTTGGGCTATGAATAGAACAGTTTAAACCTCATCTGGAGTGATTCAATAGTTTTGTTTTTTTCCTTTTTCCTTTGCAGAGGCACCGTGTTTGCATTTGTCTTTGTGTTTCCAAGTGTGCCTTCGTGCAGAGGAAGTGTGAAAAGAGACAACTGTAGGTGGTGGCGATGGTACACACCTTGCATGACGCCCAAGGCTGAATGTTTATAACATAAGTATTTAAAACATCTGGCTTGGAGATAAGGATGAAGTGTGTTTTTGGGGAGTCTGGCTAATGTATATGTACACACGGTAAATCTGCTATAAAAGGCCTGCAACTTTCTGTCAAACATGCCTTCACATATTATGTACATTTATACAAGGAAGTAAGTAGAAATGAAGGAAGTAAGAACAAGTACATAATTTAAAGTGCCATCATTTGATTTGATTTGCATTTTCTGAGGATAAATATCATTTTTCTTGATAAATATCTTGCAAAATTAAAACATTAATGAGCCAGAAAATCTTAAGAATGAACAATACATCTTGTTTTTTGTCCTTTAGATAAATTGGCCGCCCTAGAATTGTGTACAATTATTTAGCTGCCTTTGAGGAAATGTCTTGCACCGTCTTTTTTTGGCCAGAAACCTTTATTCTACGGATTTTTTTAAGAGAAATATATATATATTTTTTTTTTATAGAGAACAGCAGGCGTGTCATGTGCTTCACTCTGAAATAAGAAAATGTAATGATATCCTTCCTTACACAAAATGTAATCCTTCTTTACAGCACAATTATTTGTGGACTGTTTTATCTGACTATAAGATAATTTCTAGGCCAAAAGGAGAAGTGAGTCCATTTTTCTCACCCCATGACAGATAACTTTGCTCAGTTAAGTTGTTTTATTATTTCTTCTGATTTAATCGATTCTAATTTAATTGAGTGTAATCTAATTCTTCTTGTTTTTCAGTGCAAAACATAAAAGGAAAACTGAAAAGCAGAACTGTACTGTAAATGTATTAACAGGTCATGGTGCCTTTTTGGTGAAAGTGTTAAAAGGTTACCGTTGAAGGAGTAATGCTACTCCTATTCCGCCCTTTGGCACGCACAAAACGCTGGCTTCAGGAGAGTCTATAAATGCATTGTTTAAGTCTTTATTTTAGTAGCTCTGGTTAAGCCAGCAGCCCGCTAAATGCCACAGCAGACCATCCGGGGTTCTGGTCACCAGGAAACGTTGGGAAGCAGATCCAACATTCCACTGACTCAGAGGCATGGCTGCATGACTGTGCAACCTAAGGTCTCCAGACGTGGAAAATAATGGGAAAAAAACATTCCGAATTCACCCAAGACAAACACGGAATATTATTTCCTGTTGTGAAAACTTGAAGCTATAAAAAGTCGTTTTTTAATCACGCAAGACTGTTGGTGTTTAAGTTTCAGAAGCAGAGCGAGGCCAACGATGTGAATGCCCGCGCTTTCGCCGCAGTGTTGAAATTCTAAAAAACAGCTGCAGCAGTCAACAGTGAAACCAGGACGTATTACTTTTAAAAAGGGAAAACACAAGACTAACTTCAATACATGGTATTTTAAATGATGTATATTCAATTGAACCACAAAAAAACACGGTAAATTTTTGTTACAACAGTCACGTCTTCCTAACCAGTATGACTTCTTCTGACCATCATGTCCAGAGGCTATTGGCCCCATTTCTCAGGATTTTGGTTTGGAAAATTCTGGATTACCGCACATTTATCAGGTCATGAGGTTTTGTGAATTCCTATGGATGTCAGAGGCTCGAGAACACAACAACCCGGAGAAGAAATTCTATTTTTTTCTTCTCTTTTCTGGTTTCTTCTGACAAGTGACACCTTTTTTTTTCATTGTTGTTTATTGCGTTTATAAACAGAGCTCATTTACACACCACGGCAGAGCTCAATGTGTTTCACGGGTTATCTTTTCAACAAAGCCAAAATTTGCCTGGATGTACGAAACAGTCGTCTTGTGGAGAGTGCTCCATTCCCTTTAGGTGGATCTGGCTCTAATTTATATGCATGGGTGGCAATGGTAAACTTGTACTTTCCTGAGCTACTTGGACACGTCAGACTCTCCCGGACTTTCTCTCTGTGTGTCCTGCTTTCTTGCCACCCACCGACCGGCATGTAGTCATAACTATTACTCATAAATGTAGATAGTTTGTTGGAGACTGTTTTTAATTAGTTGACAGCCGTGTACAAAAACCCACAATTGAAATATATGGAAATAGTTTGTAAGCATACTTGATTTAAGCGAAGCATTGACTTAAGCATGAAAGACTAACACCCTTGGCCATCAGCAGCAGACTGTAGCGTGTTGATCACAATACATGCTAGAAGAGCACTTTCCATCAGGAAACAAAGGTCCTCCTCGCTGGCAACCTTTCTCAACCTCTCACACTGTCTTTAACACACACCTCCCTCTCTCAAACTAACCCTAGGGGAATAAGTCATTTGGGAAGCAATTGCGAGGAAGGCTATATCAAGCTATATCACTTGCAAAATGGACCCAGTAAGACCACCTGATTAAATAAAGCTCTCTCCATATGTACAATATAATATATATTTCAGAACGTACAGGGAATTCATACCAAGTTGGAATTATTACATACAACACAGAGAATTTGTATGCTATTGCATCCAGGACAGAGTTAGTCTGCAAGTGGCGTCAACTTCTCAACCTGCAATGCAACTCTTTATTAATTCCTAAATCATCAAGAACTGCTGTAATGACTCTGTCCTGTGGACGACCCTCTAGGATGACAAGAGCACAGTTTTTTGTTCCAGAGAAAGACCACCTATCCCCCTCTTTGGAGAACAATCTTACAATGTTTTGGTCTATTAACAACTAATCATCATTACTACTCCAAGAGGGGGAGAATCACCACGGCTGGGATAAATAAACATGGAAACAAACAACAACATGTACCTGGAAAAACATTAACATAAGCCCCCTTCCCACTTGCACTGAAAGCCGTAAATCGACTGGCAAGGTTCCGTATTGGAGTCATATGGGAAAACGAGTCGGTTTCGATGTTCTGTAAAAGTTGTTCCATAAATTGACCCACTCTCGAAGTAGTGTAATTTCCGGCAAATTGCCAGTATGGCTGTGAATGGAAGTGTATGGGAATGGAAGCAGTAACATTTCCGTAAAGTAAGGGTGGAGCCAAATCAAAATGAAGCACAAATAGTGGGTTTTTACAAATATTTATTTTGTACAAATGTTTAAAAAAACAAGAAACTGAAACACATCCGGTTAGGTCTTTATATCCTTAAATTTGATTGCCACTTCAAATGCGCACTTGGCTCAAAATGCCACTTCAGACACTAGGCGTGTCTTTTAGAGTCAGGGGTGCGACACGGGGACATCGGGCACAAGCGCTTTACTTGCCCGCCGGCTGCACTGAAGCGTGGAGCTTGGGATGAGGGCAGATAGGGAGAGGTAGAACGGGTGGAGAACGTTCTTTCTCCAGAGGCAGAGAGTGTAGGACATGTTGAAAATGATCACACTGACTTAATAACACTGGGTTAGGGTTATTATGTCTGGAGATGGATGTTCCTTCTCAGTCCGAAAAGGAGGCCAATGTGGGAATGACTACCCTTGCCTTTGACAGATCATTTTTATCCAGCAATGTTAAGGATTCCATGTGGGAAAGGGGCTACAGAAACATTCAATGACATGTATCATAAAAAAAAAAATTAATTCCAGGAAAATTAGAACAGCAATTCACCTCTTCCCATGATAGCTATGGCAGTAAATGGAGGACAAAAGGAGAAGGATGTAATCAGGAGGGTGTTCGGGGATGTGTTTGAAGCAGGTGCTGGTGGTGTCCGCCTGTGTGTGTGTGCGTGTGTGTCTGTGCTTGTGTGCGTGCATGCGTGTATGTGTGTGTGTGTCCACCAGTGAGTGCAATACAATATCAATATATGCAATTAGTAAATAGAGAAAAACAACTTTTATATCAATCCACGGTTTTATTTCAGCCATTTAAGTGCAATATTCCAGAGAAAACTGCATCTACCGGCTGTGCTTGCTGGCGAACAATATAAATCTTTTGAGCGAAACAAACTGAACTGAATCACCTCCTGATAACGATCCGTACATCAGTCAGTTTAGATGAGCCGTCAGTCAGTCGAGAACAAGCACGTGATTCTGAATCACCTTTTCACCCAAAAGATTGGAAAGATTCAAATCGTTCACGAAGGACACCAGATAGTCACAGAGCCAGTAGAAGCCATTTTCTCTGAAATATCGCACTTAAATGGCTTAAATAAAAAACGTGGATTGATATAAAAGCTGTTTTTCTATTTATTAATTGCTAATATTTATATTGTATTGTATTACAGATTAAATCGGTGCATCTGCGGTAGCTCACTTCTGTAATGGTGTGGCCACTTCTGTAATGTGGCTTTTGTGTTTGTTTTTTCCGTTAATGCGGTTGTATTTTCAAAGTGTTTTGGTATGAAGTTCATTCGACACATCTGGATTTGCAGCGCGTTTTCTAAATGCTGCACATGTATTATTTATTACTATTTGCGTGTGTTTTGAAGTTGCAGTGTGTTGAGCTTTCATGGCCACCATAGAAAAGACCCCGCAGCACCCCTGGGTCCCGCAGCCATACAAGACAATCAATGACCGGAGGAAAGCTCCAAGCACTATGACCTGTGGCCACAGAAGACCCACCAGAAGCCGTGAGCCGGCGGAGCACGTCCACACATGCCCCCGAGGAGAATAAATCAGTCCTAAAGAGCGCGAGGAGACTCTACACCCCTGAAGCACACATAACCATCCCCACGTGCAGGCATTAGACGCCTCGGAAAGTGCAGAACCTGGGCTGCAGGCGCCAGACACAGACCACAAGCCTGGAGCCAGGTCCCATGCGGACAGGCCGACACCTCGCTGGACTAGCCCACCCCACAAGCGAGCTGGTGGTGCCCCCATGCCCACCAACGCCACGCACTGGCCGGTCTGGTCGGTCTGGTCGCCAAAAGGTGAGTCCCGATCAGACCGGCCAGTACCCCCCCCCCGGCCATTGGCCCCCAGCGCCCACCCACATAGCCAAGTGCGCATGGCGCAGGACACCCCGACGTCAGTTGAGGAGAGATCACCAAGGAGACATATAGACAGGGAAACTGGAATGCCGTGACCCAATAGGGTTGATAGCTTCTTGGTGATGAGGTGGTTGGTCCAGAATGTTTGGATAGGTGGGCAGAGACTTATGGCATGAAAGTAGTCATCTCTGGTATTGCGGGAGCAAAGGTCTTTATCCCATTTTGAACATTTTGTGTTGGGTGATAATTAGCTCCTTGCAAAATCTTGTACTGGATGAGTTGCATTTGGGAATTGCGGTTCGTAGAGAACGTGTTGTTGCAAATAAGCTTCCAGAAGTGGATATCGTTGGAAACAACAAGCAAGGTCTCTTTCCCCTTCCATGGTTGGTCAAGGCAAAGTGTCATCTGTTTTTAATAAGAGTTTGTATATTCTGGAAAACAGATATTTCAAATTGCCTATATGAGTAAGATGTTCAATCATCGGAGGTGGTTGGAGGACATTGTTCATTAAGTTCATTTTTTACTTTTAGAGACTGCTGCAGTTGAAGGTATTGCAGGAAACTGTGACGACCTTTGGATTAGGGTTGGGAAACATATAATCGTGAATCGTCTTCAAAAATGTGTTCCAGATGAGTAATTCTTTGTCGATTCCAAGACCTGAAGATTATTGGTTTGTTTTTAACCAGAAAATCCAGGTTGTGCCAAATTGGAGTGGATATGTTTGGAGATGGAGAGTAACCACTGAGTTTGTTGAATTTCCACCAGACTGGAAATCGTTGCGATGAATGGGTTTTTAAAGCAATTATGTTTCTTTATGGATTCAGTAAGGAATGGGAGATCAGGGATAAAGATATTGTAACTCTACTGCACTCAACTGATTTGAAGAAAATAGTTTGAATTGCAAACTTGAATTTTAACATCAGAATTTTGCAGATGGATATATTTAACAGATATTTGTGGGGCTCTTTCTTGATCACACTGGTTTGTTATCCTTCTATCCCCTTTGTTTGCCCATTTTCTGTCTATCTTCTTTCTTCATTTTTACCAAGACATTTCTATACAGACAAAGCTTATATTGGAAAAAAATATATACAGTTGTCTTTTCTTTTCCAAAGATGTCTTCCTTTTCCTTGTTTTGTTCTTGTGAAGAGGGGCAAAAGTGTGGCGTTATCTTTAAAATGTAAATAATTTCAATTACAGAAATCGCTGGAATTAGCTCCTTTCTCAGTGAGATAGCGTAGACATATTTCCCTCAAAGCTACAGCTGTATAAAGTGAAATTATCTTTAAAAGACAAAAAGACATGTATATATATTGTTTAGTTTCATGATTCTTGTGAATATATTTTTTTTCACTGTGCTCAAGCCAAAATATCCCCAGGTTTATAGTTTAACGTTACTGAATTTTAATGTTCAGGTACTCATCTTCTCAATATTGTCTACAAACCCCTTGATCCCGCCTGCCTTATTTGATCTCGGGCTCTGAAGTTTCTTAACACAGGTCTTCAATATTGCTTCTTGTCGCAACGTTTCAAAGTTGACCTACTTGTCGACACATATGTTGAACAGATAGCGTCAGTTTACCTATTTATGTTATCACTTCACGCTTTGTCTGTGCTTAAAAACGTCCATTGTCCATGCACGGCCCTAAAGCCAGCAAGAATTTTGGAGGTCTTGTGAAATAGGGAAAACATGAAACACTGCACTGTGTCTGTGTCACAATGTCAACAGGTCTGTGTTCTTCCTACCAATGGACTTTAAAACCACCCGTCTTGCTTCTTCAATAGTCATGGTGTGGCCTACAGCGCAACTAGAATAACCAGTGAGAACGCAGCACAGTTTGTGACTCACTTTGCATCAGATGCAAAGGCGAACCAAGCAAACTTAGTTCAGCATCTCATTTTCTTTTTCGCACGGATGGCAGTTGTTGTCATGCCAATCGAAAGAATTGCACTGTAACATGGTGTGACGAACCAAGGGGCGTGGTTAAGCCGCGGCTGCAGACGACAGCGTGGCTTCCTTCCCGCGGCCGCACAGCTGCCCCGAATCGGCCGAATCAGCACCCACGCGGCGCTGATTGGTCCAAACCGGGGCAGGGAGTTTTCTTCATGTTTTTCATCAGCCGACCTGGCGCCACAGTGAAGCGTCATTCCTCCTGCGCCCAGACTGATTGTTGTTGTTGTTATTATTATTTATTTATTTATATTGCTGCTTATTAATCCTTTTGGCCAGCGAGCTTTTCTGTTCCAGTCTTTAATAATAACTCTCGCCATGTGGGGGACCCAGTGCCAGAATGACTCCGTCTCCCTCCTTAAACCCGTACCGGTGGCTAGAGACTCCCACAAGTGGCGCCTGAAGAGGGACATGGGAGGGGCAGGACACCGAATGAAAAGCATCCCAGGGTCGATCCGCTGGCCGAGCGGGAGGGCGAGTGGGACTTCCACCGCTGCCAGCTGGAGCATGTCCTCACCAGCATGAGCTCCCGGGAGGACGGGGTGGACCCGCTGCAGGTGGCAAGCCTCCCGGCCCTCTCCTCCGTCATCTGGGAGAACGCACCAGTTTATGCCCTGCACCGCCTGCATGGGCCCAGCACCCTGAGGCCCTGCCACCGCACCACCGCCGTCGCACGGAAGCATGAGCGCCATGGGAAGGAGGTGGTGCCCGAGCATGCCACGACCAACAGCTGGCCCGCCACCGCCAACTGGAAGCCGACAGAAGGACCAGTCCGCCGTCTGGTCCCGGGACCCACGCGGGCTTCCCCACGTCCCCAGCCCGTCCCGGAGAACGTCAGGGGGTCTGACACCCGGACCCATGCAAGATTCGGCAAGACTGACCCGGGCTCCGCCGCGCCAAGCCGTGTCGCGGGACGCCACTTCTCTTTGATAAAAGTCTTTAATAAAAGGTCTAGCCATCTCGACGACCCAGTGCCAGAAAGACTCTCGTCTCGTCCCGTCTCCCTCCCTAAACCTGTACCGGTGGGTAGAGACACACATGGCTAAACTAAGAGTTCAGTGCCCGAGAAAGTGGTGTCAAGTTATTTAAGTGTTTTTATAAATGGGGTCTAACCCTACATTGTCACACTAGACACGGTCGACTGTTTTGGTTTGTGGTGTTTTTGGTTCGTACTACTTACTTGTTGGTTCATAGTATAATTTAAAAATACACTTGACTGGTTAAAAAGAAGAAATGTAACCAAGACAGAAAGTAGCAGCTACAGGGGGGAAAAAAAAAAGATACAGAACCAACTTCTAAACTCATCACTGTTTCCTATCTTATTTTTGACCCCTGTTTTGTATTTAAGTATCTTAAAATTCAAAATAAATAATTTGTCAATCTGTGGCTTTGGTCTGTGTCCACACCTATGGAGACGCTTGATCTTCAGTAAAGCTAGCAACCGAACTGATGTACTCCATTGAAATGGCTGTCACTACAGAGAAAAATGCAATACATTTATATACCAAATTCACTACCTGAAATAAATCGGGTAGGGAATTTGGTGGAAAAATGACACAAGTGCTGACGAATTAACATCCCTCTTGGACAACGAGAGATATACATAAAGTCTAAGTTTTATTTTGTTAAAAATGTAAAGTTGAATTAATGCCTGAGTAATTATACAGCTGAATTGGCCAAAATATAATACTTTTAAAGAAATACCTCTGTATTTGGTCAAAAATAAGACTTAAGGGGTGAGTGAGTATAATTTGATACAACACATTATATAAACTAAGGGTGTGTGGTATTGTCAAGAAATTGCCACTCATATGAAAATGAGAGCCTATGAAAACATGAGACACAATCCCTATAACCCAATTTATTTTAGGATTATGAGTACAGCGCCCTCTGTTCATCATAAACGTATAAATCCAGACTGCCTATTAAATGTATGAATCTGTGGCAAAATGTGGTCTGTGAACGTTCATCTATCTAAGAGGAGGCATCAGGAGGAGCAGGTCCAAACAAGTAACGGTTCTGTATATATGACGAGGCTCAAACACGAGGCAAAACCACAAAATACAATCTTGCTAAACAGCCCTTTTCATCCCAAGTGTTGTAATAAGCAGGACGAAAGAATGTCTCACAAGATGTAGGTCACAATGATCTTATGTGACTGAATGGGATGGTCTGGTGTTTGTCCTACAGTGATGTATCCCTGGTTTAGGTTTAAGTATCAGAACTTTTTATTCATTTATTAGGTTATGGCCTTTCAGAGACAAGGCAAGACACTGGTTGCATCCCAAAACCCATTGACATCACTGCTACGGTTACTACCACTGCTCATCTTGCGAAATGAGAATTAGAATAGTAGCCTCAAAATGGGCCATTTTCTTCAGCCAATCACACCTTTCCGTTTAAGCCGATTGGCAAGTCTGTCCTGCAGCAAGACGTAGGTAGAGTACTCAAAATTTATATTATGCAAATTCATAGGTATGGTGTATGTAAGTCCTTTGGGGCAAGTCAGGTGACCCAAAAACGCTTAATGGTGAGGATGCACTGATGTATCCTAGTGTCAGGAGCTGCTTTCGCGGCTTCTATCATGATATGGTGTTTTGGGGAAAACATCAGCAGTCATTTCTTTTCCAGGAATCAGGATGTACACCGATGCATCATGCCAAACCCTAACTCTGCATTCCCATTGGCCATATGTGAGATACAAAGATGCTTATTTACTGCACTTCCAGCCTCAGTTATTTTTCACTTGACCTAAATAGTGAATTTTTCTTTCCTCTCAATACGTGGCGGACATTTTTATAATACATGAAAAGGGCCATTGGTAAATTACTTTAATGTTTGATCTGCACGCAATTGTTGTTAACAAGATAAATGTACCCATAAATACTAGTTTGTATCTATGGGAACTTATCTAAGGCAATACTAATACACAGGTTTAAATTGTTGCAACATAGAAAATGAGCATCTTAAAAGACGGCAAGGCATAAGTGTAGTATATTTGTTGGCAACAGTAACACATTGGAGGTACAGTGGTGCCTCATACAAACAATCGCCTATTTGTTTCTTAGACAAATATAAGATGAGTAGCGGTACACTGGGTGCATCAGCATCTACCTGATGAACTCTTTATGAACATCATTTAATGTTGGGTAGATGATGGAATTTCAATGATTCATCAGAAATTTCCTTTAAATCTAGATATACAGGGGGTGGACAAAATAACAAACACCAGGCAATACACTCATTTCCAGGACCATATAAGAAGCAGGGTCACCTTTTGCCTTCCGAGCAGTTGTAATCCTTCCTGAAATGCTGTCATGCAGTCCTGAACTGTGTGTAGTGGGATATTGCACCAAACTCCAAGAAGATGATTTGAGGGCCGAACGACGTGGAAGTCTTTTTCACACTCTTGGCTTCAGAATATCCAATAAAGGCCCAGAGATGGGCAGATCAGTTGATTCGGGAAGTCATGGTAGGCATTGACTGCATCCTGATGTGCATGAAAAGCATGGGGGTTTTAAAATCCTATAATTTTGGAACATCATGAGGGAACAGTGTTTGCACTGCTGCTCAAACAATCGTGGATCTCCACCATCTAAAACAGTTGGACACTTTCTCCAAACAAAAACTAGAATTGGGATCAAAGATGCCTCTGACTATTTTACTTTTTTCTATAGCTCAGTTGTCTAGATGCTTTGCTCCTTGCACCAGGCGTGTATTTGTGTTGGCCTTGTATTTGAGCAGTTTCTGATTGGCAGCTCTTCTATAAATTCCTGCTTTGTGAGGCTCATGACCTGTATTTATTGTTGAGACTCTGAGATACTGATTTAATTATGGGGTCATTTCTGAGGCTGTACTTTTGTGGAATTTGTCAACTATCTTGTTAAGTGCCATTCCATCCATGTTGGTACGCTTCAACGTGTGACCACTGAGCCTCTTTGCTGATGCATTTCGCCCATGTTGGGCATAAGCTGCAATAATTTTAGAGAACGTTCCTCTTGACACATTAAATATTTCTTGTTTTCATGACCAAAACATACTATTCTTCAAGTGCTGACTATTTTGGCCTCTTTGGACCTGTCAGTTGGCTCATGTTGACTTGAAAACACATATCAAAGTAATAATTGTCAGACCTCTTTTCTAGCGGACACTTACTTTTATCCATAACCTCAGTTTGCCATTGCGTCTTCATTTGTAATTGTTATTAAGTTACATCAAAGTTAAACAAATTTTCATGTGTTTTCTTTCGTTTGTCCACCCCTTCTATACTTCCCATGTGTTGGTGTTTTCTGAAAATGGGCCCAGACAGAGAGAAACTATGACCCCAAATTTCAGCTTGAGCGTATTTCGGAAACTCATGATAGTTTGGGAAATTTGAGTTATTCGAGGTTTACATTTTAACATTTGGTGGTTTAATCTTTATAAACAATAAATGTCGAGAGTTTATGACCCATCAAAACCACCATGTTTGTTTTCATAAGCTTCTTTGCCAAATTCAAAAATGCAGCTTCTGGCGTAATGCTTCAAATTTCAATGGAATTTTTTAGCTGTAAAACAAACCTGAATACTTTAAAATAGTGTAGCTTATGAAAGGATTC
The DNA here is from genome assembly GCF_960531495.2 of Zeus faber. Taxonomy (NCBI): domain Eukaryota; kingdom Metazoa; phylum Chordata; class Actinopteri; order Zeiformes; family Zeidae; genus Zeus; species Zeus faber. The sequence goes on from NC_137189.1 coordinate 23,555,069, forward strand.
ACTGATACCCTTGGCGTTGAATTGAAATACCTATACATGCTTCAAAAATAGCTGGGGGGGGGGGGGGGGGTTGCTAAGGACGGAGCCATGTAGTGTTATTAAAAGTTGTTCCCAGGCACTCAAAGTATAATTGTAGATAGTTTACTACTACTGCATGATGCCACCACAAAACAGTGGATATTGGCCATCTTTGTGTACACACAGACTTGGATCCGCGGGAACCCAGTATTCACCCTCCGTGTTGTCGTGGTAGTTCACACATGTACACACCGCGTACACACTGTCAACCATGCAGCTGTAGATTCTGGGTCACTTTAAACTACGCCGAGAGAGTGAGACGGATTAATGGGGAATGTTTCCCGTAGCATAAACATATGGCAATTAATAACGCTAGAGAATGGAGCCAATGCATTGTGATTCTTTTAAAGTCATTTTCGCCCTCCCTCACTCTCTCTCATTCTCTCTCTCTCTCTCTTTATGTTTTCATGCAGTCCAGCCAGCACAAGGGAGCTCGAAACCACATGTAACACTGTATTTCCACTGGCCCTGAAACATGCAAACCCCCTCTGCTGTTAAAAACAGGGAAATACATTCCCCCTCTGCCTGATAGTCCTCGTGCAAGCAAAATGTGTATTTCTTCCTATAATTTAACTTATCACTGTTCATGCAGAGTTGCAGATTCATAGTTTGACTTAAAGCTAAACCTGAAGAGTAACTTAAGTACAAGTTGCGATCTCTCATTTCTTACTTACCAGCAAGCCAGGTGAGTTCTTGGCATTGTCTACAAATTGAGAAAAGCATGGTGGTCTTAACACATTCTCAAAAACCTTACTCATAACCATTATTTAATATATTACAACTGGAAAGAAGTTTGTTTTAATTTTGAAATGATCTAACAATGCCACTACTGACTATTTCATGATGAACATATTGACAATATCTTAATAAGAATATTAATATATTATTCAATTGTCATAAACATTCATTGCTCTAAAGTGTTTCCACATTTACTCCCGATGTGTTGGTCTTGCGGTCCACTGTAGTTTCCCTAATTAGAAAGAGACTAATAGCTCTACAAATCAAATTTGGTGTGCACATGGGCGCAGCTACCGAGTCAATGGAAGAAGGCTGACTGCAGAATGTTTTGTTTTTTTTACTACCTTCGGGTAATCACAGCTGTAATTCTTTGCATCCCCTTGTGGATTATGCAGGAATAGTCAAACATCCGCTAGTGCACAAATATACGAGCAGGCTTCCATAAACCGGACACACAGTTTCACATATACAGAAAAACATATGCGATGCCAGTTATTACACGCAGGCAGACAGACGCTCACACACACTTGCAAATGTGTGCATGCATACGCATCTTCACATACATACACACCTTCCACAAAGACAGACGCATCACACACTCAAACTACAGGTCAGGAATGACTGGCTATCTCAATACTCCACCCTGTTGTTCAACTGGGAAACATGAAACAATTAAAGCTCCTCCGTGGCATACATCATCACCTTTCAGTGGATGTCGATAGAAAGGTTCACTTGAGAGGCAACACGTTGCAATATACAGTATATCATATAACATATGACATAACACTGTAATAACATTGTAGACACAGTATTACTACATTGTTTAGTAATCACATACTGTAGTAATTATTCATACATATACCTTTAATTTATCCTGTGCATAAAATCCCACTTGTATATTCTGTATATTTTATAAAATTGGCTATTTCTGTTATTTATTTTTGGCTATTTTTGTATATTTGGCTATTTTAGATGGACTGGTAACCTTTTAAATGCAAATTTCCTGTACAGAAATGCACCAATCATTTCAAATTCCTCATATATTTAAATGTTCTCGGCAGAATAAACGAATTATGATTCTAATTCTAATCTGTTCGCAAAAAAAGTTACTTCTCGCAATAGCTGAAACTCAGCGAAGGTGACACGTGCACTGGGTGTTCCTGTTTAGCAGCTTGGGATGCCGTTTTATTAGGTTTATTAGGAAGAGGTAAATCGTGCTACTGCGTTCGCCAGACAAGCTTCCCTCTGTGGGGAAATGTCTACTTGAGAAATGCAGGAAAGTCCCTTCCCCTCATTTCTAGGTACTTGAGTACATTATACACAGATATTAGATTTGACATTGACCTCGATTTTTCAAAGAAACAAACGCAGCTGTTCTGACAGTAACAATTTGTCTGAATTTCTTTACAAGATGGATGTTTGGCATAAATGTCAAAGCCGTAAACACAATGATATTCATGTTTGTGTTTTTATGACTGGCACAGATGAGCGGTCTATTACCGCTGTCACGCTTTTCGTGTAAACCTAATAACTCAGTGACCTACAGCTCCTGGCGGACGCACAAACACACACACACACACGTAAAGTCATCACGTTTTTAACTGTGTGGTGCCACTTCTTGACAATCACCCCGGGACCGAATACCGAGAGCTTGTCCAAGGTACAATCTTGAGTTTTCTTTGTCTTGGGCTATCAGTGAAAATGTGATCCATGTGATTGTAGTTCACGCAACACAGTGATGAATAGTCCTGACATTTGGAAAAAACGAAACGAAAATTCTTGCAACAACCGCCATGAGTGTGCAAATTTTTTTTTTTTCTCCTTTTATTATTATTTCGGAGCCAACTCCACAAATTGTTTTTTTAAAGTACAGATACTATATTCCACATTGCATAGTAGGCAACTGTTTCATGTGAATTTTAGTATTGCATAGGCTACTTTAATTATATCAAAGAATAGCCGGGGCTCTGAATTAAATATTATGTTTATTATTATTATTATTATTATTATTATTATACATTATTACATAGACATTATTTGAATGTATTTAAATGTATGAATATATTTAAATGTTCCATTAAAAATATATTAACCAAATAATAATGTATCAGTCTTACAAATGCCCCAGCCTCATCGGGTGACCCCACATGGGGTGGAATCTTTTCTTCATTCGGGCTTGGTGTCGCCAATTCTCCTGCGAAAGAAAGCATTAAAAGAAAATGTTTTGCCCACAAAAAAAAAAAAGGTTTAGCCATCACATGTACCTTCAACTCCACAATAAACTTGTGACCTGCTCTTTAACAAATGTAATTACATGATGCAGTTCACCAAAATATGAGGCTTGTGCTTTTCCCGTGTCTAGGTTTCAGAGGGTCTGACACACAGCTGAGGATCCGTCTGCAGGGTTGAGGCGATGGAGGGGAAGTTGGGGTGTGTTTGTTTTCAATCGCCGCGAGAGAGGAAGGGTGGGCTTTTCGAAGGCCTGGTTCCCTGCTGCCGCTGCCACGACAACGGCACAGATGTCCTCTACTTCCCCCTCTGAGCTTGAGGGGTTGTCAGTGTCTTTCTTGCCTGTCTTCTCTGCTTGTGCGTGTGTGGTTGTGTTTCCAACGAATCGCCGATCCCCTTAAAATCCGCCGCGGCCTTTTTTTTTCCTAAATCCTCCAATTCAGAGCCACCCTTTTCAGCAATGTCCTGCAACCAGTGAAGAAATCGCGTTGAAAGATGATTTAAGTTGCAATTAAGGAATCCCTGATATTTTCGTTCTTATATTTTGTCTACATTGTTTGCTACTTATATCACTTATAACGTTAACTCATTTATAACTGAAAGGTCAGCTGGTTGGCTTTAACAACAGATGGACTAAACACGCCGCTTCCAAAGATGATCCTTGTGTAGCTCTTTCTGGCCGATTGTGCAGCTATGATAAAGCTATTGCCTCTTGCTCACAGCTCTGGTATTTCGATGAGCACCGATACAATCACCACATTGGCTTCTCCGATTGTGCATGTGACATTGGTGTGGAATTGCCCGCCCAAAAATTAGTACAGTATTATTGCAGCAATGGAGTTCACACAGAAGGGATAAATTGACGAGAACATCCACAGAAGAAGGAAGAAGAACTCTGCGCCGATGCCAAACAGCAGAAAAAAAGGCCTGGATTTGGTGTCAAAAAAAAACAAACGTTAAGAATATGGAACAGTCTTTATTTACCTTGACCTTTAGATTTGGGTCCGTCTTTCAATTCTCAATGATTATGTCATCCATCCATCCATCATCGTGTGTGTGTGTGTGTGTGTGTGTGTGTGTGTGTGTGTGTATGTGTGTGTGTGTGTGTGTGTGTGTGTGTGTGTGTGTGTGATAACATGTGGTAATGTGCAGAAGTAACAGTTATAATCCATCGGGGATTTATCTGCTATGAAAGAGGAAGCAATCTGTCCTTCATGACCAACATTCTCACTCACACGGGCACGTGCCCACACGCACCCGCGCGCGCGCGCACACACACACACACACACACACACACACACACACACACACACACACACACACACACACACACACACACACACACAACGGTGGAAGTTGTGGTGCAGTGCATGAGAGGAAAACAGGATAGGAGTCTACCACTAAATTGTTTGACAAACCAACAGCTGGGGACAATATTTGCTGTAAACACTTTCAGACGTTTGACCCAATTATTCAACTATTGTATTGTAAATTACATCAAATAAAAATGACAATGATTCCGAGGTCATAGTTCTTGACAAACAGCTGATTCCAAAGTTTCAAAATTTCAAACTCTTGTTAAATTGGTATTTAACAAAAAGTTTGTAATATTATTAAGCTGGTATGCCCACTTGCCATGAAATCAAACTTTCTATATTTCTTGGCACTCATTCTGCCTCTTGATGACTGCAGCCTTTTTGACAATTTGTCTGTTCGGCAAGTTAAAAATTGATATAGAAAATCCTCCACGTCCAAACATTCAAGTTGTCACTACTTTCACTTTTGCTTTCCATTATTGATGCTAGCTTGAAGTGTTGGTGAGAATCAGCTTTGTTTATCACTGGTTGCTATGGTGTTGGTAGTGTGTGGCATTTAACTACAACCCCGAGGAAAAAAATTTGAAAACCGGCTGTTAAAAAAACCAAAACGGTCTTTTTAAATATGCTGCAATCCAGAATTGTGTCAGACATGGGGCTCTCAAATGTATAGCAGGTTTCAAAGTAGTTTTAAATTTTCCTGAAATAAAGATTTAATTGGAACAAACAAAATCCTTACCCTTTCCCTACAATGTAAAAAATAAAATCAGCCAGAAAATCCTAAAAGCAAACAGTAGATTTTATTTCTCCGCCTTGAGATAAATTGACTGTCCTTGAATTGTGTCTACAAAATTATTCCTGAATGATACCTTTGAGAAAATATGTCTCCAATTTGACTATTTCTCTTGTTTTAAGAAATATTACTAGGTTAAATATTCCCACCAGTTGATTCAAGTATTTTTCCCTTAGTTTGACGCTGATTTTCTGCATGAACGTCTCCCTCCCTGATTCTGTGCAAGCCCTGTGGCAGCTGTTCTAGTCGTGGGATATGGCAACCCAGAGGAACAGTATCATTGAGGAATATACCATCACAGACCGGATGTCTTCACTCAAAGAAAGAGAAAACAGAATAAGGAAAACTGCTGTGGGGGTACAGTAATAGTGTTGGATAAAAAGGGAATCTCCTTTCCCTTGGGAAGTTCACCGATTTGAATTAATGGTGAGTAAAAGGTACGCAGTTGTCTGTTTGAGCTTTCTATCCCAACTGGAGAGTGAGGACATGACAGAATGCCATCAAGACTTCAGACCAGAGGTCCGATTCAACGCTTTCAAAAACAACAACAACAACAACAACAACAACAACAGCAACAATGGAGCTGCTGTTCCACAGGTGTGCCCACGGATGATGCACCACAGCAAACGTAACGGCATTCAGGTCAGAATGAGGACGCAACCTTCCAGCATCATTCTTGGTAATGTCCAGTCCCTGGAGAACAAGAGGGATGACCTGTGAGGATTACATTCCAAGTGGATACGAGAAACTGTGGCGTCCTCTGCCTGATGGAGACATGGCTGAGCCCCCTGATGCCAGGTGAAGCCATTTGTCCAGCCGAGTCCTTCTCCGTGTTTCGCGCCGACAGGTCGGAGGAGTCGGGGAATTCCAAGAGTGGAGGAGTCTGCCTCATGATAAACAGCCGCTGGTGTAACCCCAACACCACCAAGACTCTCCCGCTCCTGCTCGCCGAACCTGGAACAGTTGACCATCTCATGCCGTCCATTCTACCTCTCCCGGGAATTCAGCACGGTCATCATCACAGCCGTTTATATTACACCACAAGCGGACACCGACCCAGCACTATCGGACCTATATGATGTGTTGTGCGGACTTCAGAACAAGGATCCCAATGCGGCTGTAGTGGTGGCTGGGGACTTTAACAGGGCGAACCTTAAAGTTTGCTGTGTGCGTTCAGCCCAACGTACCACCGGAACTAACCTCCCCTCCCTTGGAGGGGAGGGTAGTACGTATGGAGGGTAGTATGTATACACCAGGAGGTGTAGTAGCAGAGCCCGCAGGATCATGAAGGATCCTCACCGCCCCAACAACGAAGTGTTCCAGCTGCTGCAGTCGGGCAAGCGCCTCCGCAGTCACACAGCAAAGACTGAGAGACTGAGAGACTGAGAGGCAGAGTTTCTTCCCTCAAGCCATAAGAACTGTCAATGCTGACCTCACCAGGGGTCCTCACTGAGCCACACACACAGGCCCCACTGCCTACTGTACTGTATGTAGCATACTGTACTGCAAGATACTGTATCACTGTATCACATACTACGCTGTATTGCTGTTCTGTTCGGTGTTACTGTATTGCTGTGTCGTACTGTTGTATACTGTACTGTATATCTCCATACACACTTTATTCACATGCACTTTACTGCACATATCTAGGTATATATATACAAATAGCGTATCCCATATACATAACTCTATTCCCTTTACTTCTATTTCGTACCCCCACTCTGTATTACCTTTTTGAGTCTTATTTATTTTTTTATTTTATTTTATTTATATAATTCTATTCAGTAACTGCATTACGTTTTAGGTATCAGTTAGTTTCAGTTAGTTGCTAGGTAGAAATTAAGTTGGCTATTATGTTCGGTTTAGTAACTATTGTGCATAATCTCCAGGTGCGTTGCAAAGACATTTCACTGCATATACGTATGAACATATGTACTATGTATGTGGCAAATAAACCTATTGAATCTTGAAACTTGAATCTTTAATCATTCTAGCCATTCTAACTTGCCTCTAAACCATCCTGTTCCAGGACGCTCTGTTTCAGTGGCACGCTCTGAGGACTGAGGCCCCTTGTTCTGCGAGCAAATGGGGTTTGGGCTTGACTTCCGGGTGCCGTTCTATTTAGTCCATAAACTTTCACTGATGTCACCTTATCAGCCCACAACAATCTGTTTCTGAACAAATTTGAGGCGAGGAATAAGCAATTCGGTTGCTGAATCTTCACTCATATTAGAACTACAAGGCCTAATTTAAAAGTTTGTTCCAACATTCGTTGCCACGATTCAAGCTTATGGGGGAAACCGCAACGGAACACCACACGTTGGGATTTTTTGTTTCATGAAAATAAAATAAATGGTAGTAAATGAAAATAAAATAAACAGATTTAGAGCAAAAACACACAATTTCTATTGGTTTAGAGAATTGCACAGTGGATCGCACGCCATAGCTTACAGTCTATCTACCGCATTTTTTTTTTTTTTTTTTTTTTGAAAGAAACACACATTGTTTTTTAGGAGACATTTAGAAGAAGACATGTTTTTGGAAATAGACTCACAAACAAACTGTCTTGGTTGTCTTAGTAGTATTAGTATTAGTACATAGTTTGTGTGTTAGTAGGCCAAACAGAGACCCAAATGTATGTGCACAAGTACTGAAAAGGTGAGTTTTTCATAATAGGTCCCCTTTATACATTTTTAATGGGGGGCAAAAGGAATATTAGCTCAGCTGAAACTCTTAGGCAAGGAAGTTTCAGTTCAACAACTCGGGGGTTAGTCATCAAAAAGATATTCTTATGTTTTGAAAAATGACCTTTGCTCAGTCGGAGCTGAGCGTTCATAACAGTGGACTCATAGCCACAAACATTTACATATCGCGGTGTCCAAAACACGATCAGATAAACACACAGAATCATCTGTCCTCACAGAACATTTCCTCTTGGGACGACAGCAATGTAAGCATGTACATGTGTGTGGACTTTTATTGTGGTGGTCAAGCCATTTGAATTCATCATCTTGAGGCCAGACAACTGTGCTGGAATGAGGTGTGTGTGTGTGTGTGTGTGTGTGTGTGTGTGTGTGTGTGTGTGTGTGTGTGTGTGTGTGTGTGTGTGTGTGTGTGTGTGTGTGTGTGTGTGTGTGTGTGTGTGTGTGTGCGTGCGTGTGTTCACTTCTACATCCAGACGTTGTGAAGACTCCAGACGTTGTGAAGACTTTTATTTTGGTGGTAAAGCCTTCTGAAGTTACTAGCTTGAGGCTAGAAAAAAGTTCTGGAATAAGAGTTTTGTGTGTGTGTGTGTGTGTGTGTGTGTGTGTGTGTGTGTGTGTGTGTGTGCGCATCACTGTGTTTGTGTGTGTGTGTGTGTGTGTGTGCTCATTTTTGCATCAAGCCTTACTCAGGACATTTATTTTGGCGGTGAGGCCTTATGAAGTTACGTTCTTGAGGCCAGACAAGTGCTTGAATTTAACTTCAAGATTTGTGATTCTGTGTGTGTGTGTGTGTGTGTGTGTATGTGTGTTTGTGTGTGTGTGTGTGTGTGTGTGTGTGGGTGTGGGTGTGTTTGTGTGTATCCTTCAAACAGATCACTGCCACTGGAATTAATCTAGATTCCTAACATGGAAAATAAATATTGCTGCTTTGGTTTCATTCGTCCATCCATTATCCATTTTCTTCACCCCCGTCTCCATACTCAGGGTAATTGGGGCCTGGAGTCCATGACAACTTAACATGGGCAGAAGGCAAGGAGATGACTGCAATTGCATACCCGTCCATTCCAAGGTCACACTCCTGTTGGCAACCCAGCATTGAAAATGAGCAATATATCTTATGCATTTATTTTGATATAAAATGACCGTCCTAGGATGGTGTGTGATAGTGTTCAAATAATTATCTCAGTAAGAAAAAAATATCCAATTCCACTGATTTCCCCATTTAAAAAATGTATTGTGGTTGTTTTGCTTGATAATCATTTTTTTCAAGCTACAGATACTCTCAAAGAGTGGAGGCCCCACTAACACCAAATAACCCCACATTCGATGGCCTATATGCAGCACATTATGCTCATCAGGGGCGGAATAGGGGGGGACACCTGGATTTTTTTGTCCCCCTGCTTTCACGTATTACTGTAATAGAACATTAGTGACGTTAGGTTTATGAATAGCCCCCGATCTAAAATAGTCCCACAGTGCCGGCTCTATCGCTCCCTGTCTTACGTTACCGACTGTGCCCTCACCGCGCAAGTGATGCACCAAAACAGTGTGTTTTTAGATGTAGTTTATATTATTTTACTCTGCTTGCATTCTGCATTCTTCCGAAGAACAGATCTGAAATGATTACTTATGATTGCCTTGGCAGTTTTCCATGAGCACTGACCCTCAATTAATAGTTTGTTTGGTCCTCAATTTATAGCTGTTTTCAAGGACTGCATTTAAGTTAAAAGCTGTGCAGAGCAGCTAGTTTTTTTCATAGTAAAGTCTTCAGCTCTACCGGTTTGTGCTATGAACAGCGATAAATTTTGTGAACAGATATTTGAATAAGGCCTGGGTTGAGAATAAGCCAACCAATCCTTTCAGCTCTTTATAAGATAACTGAAGACATATTTCCTCAAAGCTATCTGATTAATAATTTCATACACGCCATTCTAGGCAAGTCAATTTATCTCCAAAAGAAAAACAAATGTAGTTTATTCCCAAGACTTCCTGTCTTGGTAAAAATTTCCTTTCTTTTTTTCTTTGGCGTGTCCTCGGCCTCTCCATTTGTTTCCGCCAACATCTGCGCGGCACATGACAATGCAAGCTATTTCAACACCTTCCACGCCACGCCACGTCTTTTAAAAGGCGAGAGAAACCACCCACCGCCCCACCCTGCTCCCTGCTTTGTTCTGGAACGGAAAATGTCTGAGGAGCTGGATGCTACAGAGTGTTCCACCCAACATCAAAATGTTCGCAGAATATTCCACTCATCTGCAGCGAACCTTGGAAGCAGACATGTCATAAAATGTCAATCAGGTATTAAAGAATTGGGGGATTGCTCTCATCTAAAGTCAGCCCCTTTGCTGGTGAGAGGAGAATGTTTGGCCCCAGGTGTGATGCAGAGCTATGGAACCGGGAAGAGACAGAGTAAAATACACAGAGAGAAGTGAGGAAGATGAAAGACAAAAGGAATGCAGTAGACTCTATTTCCATTCTGCCACGCCACCATGGAGAACAGATACATGAGGTGTCGGATATCAGATGACCTCAGATAACTCCTCAAGTGCTCTGAAAGGAAACTGATTTAATTAGAAGTCACATGCATAATGAAACACTGATTTGGGCTGTGTAATTTAGTAGAGAATGTTTATGGATGTGGTGAGGGAGGACATACGGGCGGTTGGTGTAAGGGAGGGAGATCCGCAGAACAGAAGGTATTGGAGGCAGATGATCCGCTGTAGCGACCCCTAACGGGAGCGGCCCAAAGAAGAAGTTTTTTCAAAATATGTGTATGAGCTTATTGGGTGTTGTCACATTGTGCTGTAAATGTGGGACTGTACAGCCTTGTGGGTAGGGTTGTGATACTTATAAATCTGTTTTTTGGACTCAGACTTGACTCGAACAGTGCGGAAATTAACTATGGTCAAGTCCAAACAATGAAATTCATGTTAATATTTTTGAAATAGCATGAACATTAAAATATATATATTTTTTAAATGATTAGAAGAAAAAAAAGAATTGTCCAATAGTTATCTGGCAAAAATGAGTAGTGTTAAAAGAAAGCATTTTGTGTCAGCTACCTCATGTCTCTCTCTCTCTCTCTCTCTCTCTCTCTCTCTGCCGCTCTCTTAACCTGACCATCAGTCATCCTCTGCAGTTCCTGCTGTTCCCCCGTGTTCACTCAGATTCAAAGGAGTTTCTCAGTCAAAAGCGCACTACCCCCTCATTGTCCATATGGCTGAACCATAAACCTTCTCCCCGGTGCCCCTTTGCCCCATGGCCATCTCTTCTCCCACTCAGGACCAGTAAGAGTGGTCAGGCAGTATAAAACAGACTGGTGGAATAAAGGCGCGTATTGAGTATTGGAGCTTAAATGACATCACGGTTAAGTGTTGTTACCCCCCTGCCAGTAATCTCCTCTGCCATTGAACTTTTCCAGCGTGCAACCCTTTTTTTCACAAAACTAGTTCAACCCAATGCTTAGCATCTCATAAGACAACTCTCTCTTAAGATAACTGTCCTCACCTTGATCACCTTAATGTTCTTCTTAAAATTTGGATTATTCTTGCAGAAGTTTTACAAATGTAGTATAGTAAGTTGGTGGACGTTAAAATTTCAACTTTCATTTAGTTAATTTTACTTTTCTTACTTAATCCGAAGGGCCTCATTATTTCTTACGGTGGGGGGTCAGAGGTCTGAATACCCATCACGGTGGCGAAACTGAATACGTATGCACTTTTGATACTGTATAGAAACACTAAGCGTCTGTAACACGCAGATCACACCGATGCACTAAAGTGTGTGTGTAAAGAGGAGTTTTCTGCTTTCTGTTAATGCTCCAGGTATTTCCTTTCCAGAATGTGAGGTCACCTTGCCCTGTTCCCGATTTTCTGAGTATGAGAAATTTGTGTGATACAATTGCGTTGTACCGATCCAGCATCTTTTTAAGGGCCCTTAATGAAAATAGTCATAATCCAGTGAATGATGCAATAAAAACAGCCCAGTGTTTTCAGCCTGATCTCCACAAATGACTGCATAATTAACTTACCGAATCACTTTTATTGTGCCCACAGAGTTTAACAGCACAGTGCAAAGGTATGAGCCTGAAGAAATCCCCTGGCTTTACCGTAGGTACAACAATGGACAGGGATTTGGCTTCGAGACCATTTTGTGTAGTTATAGCGAGGAGTCTGTTCAACACTTTCAACAGAAACACTCATTGGACCCACAAAGCCAAAAACAAATGAATCACCATTCTTCAAATCTGCGGTCTCTCCAGCAATTTGAGGAAACAATTCAAAAACTCCTGCTTTTAGACCTGTCTTGTCACACCATAAACCTTATGTGGCGGACCTAGGGGCAAGCAGCCTGCAGATGACAGCACGTCCCCTTTCCCGCGGCTGCACAGCTGCCTCGAGTCGGACCAATCAGTGCCCACGCGGCGCTGATTGGTTGGACTCGAGGCAGGGAGCTTTCTTAATGTTCGTCTGTCTTGCAGAGGGGATCGGCGCAGGGGCTCGTCAGACAGAGCAGAACGCAATTCCTCCTGCACCCAAATACATCCTCCTTCTTCTTCTTCTTCTTCTTCTTCTTCTTCTTAGTAGTAGTAGTATTTATACTTCTGGCCTGCGAGCCTTTTGTTCCTCTGAATAATATACACTCTCGCTATATTGGCGCACCATGGCAAGAATGACTCTGTCTCCCTCCCTCACCCCCTTACTTGTGGGCAGAGACTCCCACAAGTGGCATCTGAACAGGGACTCGGGAGGGGCAGGTTGCCGAGTGAAAGGCGCCCCGGAGCCGATCCGGTGTGTGCGGAAACGTCTCACGCACCTGGAGGAGGAGCGGGACTGGCTCCGCTGTCAATTGAAGCGCCTCCTCGCCAGCGTGAGTTCCTAGGAGCACAATGCGACCAACCGCTGGTCTGCCGCCGACGGGGAGCCAGCTAGATGCCCAGATCAGACCCCTCTCCCGGTCGGGAAGGGCCCTACCAACTACCAGTAAGGCTGCACGTGGGTAGACATAAGGCTTTGCTGGACTCAGATTTTTCTGGACTCAGGCTGTTCACAGACGATGGTCCAGCAATGCCTGGTTCGAACAGAGGCTTCAAAATCGATGGCGTATTGATGAGCCCAGACGCCGTGCTCAGTCACCTATATTTTTCAGTGATTAGGGACAGGTTATATCGAGTGAGCCATGACACTCAGACAGGAGAGGAGATAACCCAGTTGTTTGTGCTGAAGAGCCACCGGGAAATGCTCTTCCAGGCAGCTCACCATGAACAGGTGGCTGGTCACCTCGGTCATGTTAAAACACGACAGCGGATAATGGCCCGCTTCTATTGGCCGGCATTTGGGCAGATGTGCCTAAATGGTGTGCTGTGTGTCCTGAGTGCCAGTTAGTCAACCCTCTGGCTATGCCAAGAGCGCCATTGAGGCCCCTCCCCTTAGTCGAGGTCCAGTTCAAAAGACTCGGTATGGACCTCATCGGGCCATTAGACCGCAGTGCCCGTGGGTATCGTTTTCTGTTAGTCACAGTGGATTATGCAACCCAGGACCCCGAAGCAGTGCCCCTGCACAGTATAACGGCCAAAAGTGTGGTGAAGGCGCTGTTTCAGGTCATCTCCCGAGTCCCGAGGATTTTGTAGGAAATCCGGACCGACCAGGGCACTACCTTAATTTCACGTACAATTCCGGAACTTTACGAGTTACTGGGTCCGCTCAATTCTGACCAGCGTTTACCACCCCCAGACCGATGGCCTGGTGGAACGCTTGCATAAAACGCTGAAAAACATGATTTGAAAGTTCGTTCATGACAATAGCTGTAATTGGGACAAGTGGTTACGCCCTGTTGTTTTACGGGAGGTTCCCCAGGCCTCCACGGGATTTTCTCCCTTCGAACTCTTCTTTGGCAGGAGGTGCTAGATCTAATTAAAGAAAACTGGGAGGAAGGTCCGAGCACCAGTAGGAATGACATGCATACATATATATATATATATATATATATATATATATATATATATATATATATAGTATGTTATAGACCCGAGAGCAAAGTTACATGCACTGATTCGGCCGTTATCACGAGAGAATTTGCTCCGGGCTCAGGAAACGTCAGCGCCTCTTATACGACAGGGGGACTCAATTTGCACCGGGAGACAAAGCGTTAGTGTTGCTCCCTACATCCAGCTATAAATTGCTTGCGAAGTGGCAAGGGCCTTTTGTGGTCAACCGGCGGGCCGATTATGAGGTCGAACGGTCTGACAGGCAGGTGGTGAGACAGATTTATCACCTAAACCTCTTAAAGGAATGGAGGGAGGGGACTTCCGTGACTCTTGTCACGCTGGTCATTGAGCGGGATGAGTAGGGGCCGGAGGTTCAAAAAGCAGCCAGTCATACCGCGACCCTGTTAAGTGACCATCTTCTCCGTCCCAGAGGGCGGACATGGCTGGACTTCAGCGTTGCTTCTCTGATGTTTTCTTCTCCCTGCCATGCCTCACATTCCTCATACACCACCATGTGGAGACGACCGTAGGGATGAAGGCGCACTCTCGGCCGTATTGTCTGCCCAAACACAAACACAAAATCGTGAAGGTGGAATTAGAGGCCATGCTGGACATGGGTGTAATAGAGGAGTCCACGAGTGACTGCTCTAGTCCGATCATGCTGATGGATAAGCCCGATGGGTCGGTTCAGTTCTGCATAGACTACCAAAGGGTGAACGTGGTGTCAGTTCGACACCTACCTGATTCCCCCGGGTCGATGAACTTCTCGACCGGGTAGATACTGCTCTTTTTTTCACGACACTGGATTTAACCAAAGGCTACTGGCAGATTCCCTTGTCTCAGGAGTCCAAGGAAAAATCGTTATTCTCCACTCCATTCGACATATATTACTTTCACACACTTCCGTCCGGGTTGTTCGGTGCCCTAGACACCTTTCAGAGACTCATGGACCGCGTCCTGCGTCCGCATGTAGCAAGCGACACCTGGGAGCGGCATATGCAGCATGTAGGCGCAGTGCTTGAGTCCCTGAGGTGGGCTGGGCTCACAGCCAACCCAAAGCAGTGTGCGGTGGGACGGAGGAAGGTACGGTATCTGGGGTACCACTTGGGTGAAGGCCTGGTCCGACCCCAGCTTAAAACCGCTGCGGTCGCAAACACGCCTAGACCCAAGACCAAGAAAAAGGTGAAGGAGTTGGTTGGATGGCTCCCTAGCCTAAGACGGGCGGTGGGGGTATGCGGCGAACCCAGGGGCGTCGTCAAGCACCGGCTGCAGACGACAGCGCGGTTTCCTTTCCCGCGCCTGCCAAGCTGCCTCGAATCAGCTGAATCAGCTGTTTGGACCATGTTTGTCTGTCTTGCAGAGGGGATTGGTGTACGGGCTCGTCAGCCGACCAGGAGCAGAACGCCATTCCTCCTGCGCCCAAACTCATCCTCCTTCTCCTAATTATTATTATTTGTAGTAGTAGTAGTACTACCCGAAGTAGTAGTAGTAGTAGTAGTAATAGTAGTAAAAGTAGTATTTATAATTCGAGCCAGCGAGCCTTTTGTTCCTCTGAATAATAAAAACTCACGCCATGTTGGTGCAACACAGCAAGAAAGACTCCCTCCTTCTCCCTCTCTAAACCCCTACCTGTGGGTAGAGACTCCCACACCTTAATATGGTTCGTAGGATTTAGAAAAGGTGGAATATCAACAAACCATTAGGGGTTAAACTATTTTCCACAAATAACACAGTTCTTCTGCTTAGCGTGGTTCTTATTTTAAATTATTTTTCCCATAAATATTCTTAGGTGATTCATTTTTAAGACAAATAAATGCTAGATAAAAGATGGCACATACACAATAGAGGGCCACTGTATTATTGACATTAGCATTAGCATAGGTTGCAGTTTACGACTGGTCACCATGGCGAGATAATAATATATGGCAAAACATAACTGATCCGTGTTGGAGAAATTCTGGTATTACAGCAGCAGATAGTTGACTGAACAGTCAAAAATATATACAAATGAAAATTATATGTGATGTTCAATTATAACACCATTCTGAGACAAAATACTAACAACCGCCATTATATCTCGTTAGGGGAATGATGCACTTCTTGGCAACAGAAGCAAGCCAAAAGTTTCTCAGTTTGTATATTTGCTTTTATAAAAACCTTAAGATTGGACTGAGGTTATTGCAATGCATTGCTAGGACGGAGCACTCTGTGCCACTCAACAGTATAAGTTAATCGTAGCTAATGAGGGTATGATTACTCTATTGCTTTTTAGATAACTGAGTTATGTGCTTGTTTATATAGAGTACAGGGGAAAGCTTCAGGAGCCCTTGGTCACAAAGATGGACCTTTTCCATTACTTCAGTTGTGATATCCGTGTCGTGCCTTTTCAGTGGGACAAAATATAGGAAATTTGTATGTCTGTCCTCTTTCCTATGCAAAGGTTGTAGTCTGAAAGTACAAAATAAAGTTTTGCGACTTGCCTGATGCCATCTTATCTGATGTTCATTCTTGCCGATGAAATGCTATTGTATCTATTACAATTGATGCTTTTATGAAGAAATAGGTTGAATGAGATGGGATGTGAATCGTTTTTAATCACCTTTACTTGTGCAACACACCTTTGTAGTGATACATATATCTAATGCTTTCAAAAGCAGTAAACAGGGAACAGAAATAGTGCAATACATGCAATTGAGGTGTGAATAAGCTTTACTATCTACGTTCATGTTGAAAAGTTATGAGGTCGCATTGTGGGTAGACACCTTGCACTAGCCAACGATAACAACAATAACTATGTAACGTAATAACTATGTAATAATTTCTATGAATAAAATACATTTTGTTGCAAAAATATTCTGGTACTGGAATAATTAGATGAGAAGTATTTTCTGTGTGTGCCCCTTCTAGAAAGTTTTGTTTGATGATTCCCTGAGTTGACAGCCAATCAGAGAGGTCTCTCTCACCGAAGGCCACAGGCGAAGGCCGACGATCGGTTTGGTGTGTCTGGGCCTTAAGGAAGCCAATAGTGGGAATTGTGGTGCTGACAGGGGATAATCACTTTTGTGCCACCTGGAGGGGTTGGGGTCAGCAGTTGTCAGGTTAAGAAGCTTTAGAAAAACATTTCTCGGATTCCACAACCAGTGATTTAAACAAGAATTGTTTAAATACCACCAAATATTAAATAAACTAGACCCTTTTGTAACCCCGTCACGTGGCTTTCCTGTGCATGTTTCCTAAGCAGGATCACATGATTTGCGGACCTTTTTTTCTTTTAACGGAGCTGCGTGTTCGGGTAAAAAACTAAAAAAAGAACCATGCCTCAATCCCGGCTCGGGTTTATGCAAGGCAGCGTGAGGTATGCATGGACAAAAAAGAAAGACAAGAAAAGGAGTGAGAGAGAGGGAGAGAGAGAAAGACAGAGAGGACGGGCGGAATGGAGTGAAAGCAAATGCTGATTTTGGATTCAATCAGACTTGAAATAATAATGCAATATTCACTGTCTGAGTCAAGCCCTTCAAAATTTCTAATTCTACAACTCCAGCAAACAGAACCACAAGGCAGAGATCTGGGCTTGGCAAACCTTTCCGGATCTCGGAAATGTGACCTCTTACGACACAAGTGGCTTGAAAGACGGAAGACCACCTGTCCACCATCTGAAATCCACTGAACACCACGATCAGTTCAGCTCAGGGCTCCTAGAGTGGCAACCTCCGGCGGCTTTCGACCCACGTGAGTCAGCTGGCAGGCCAGCATCAAAGCTTGGCACAGCTCGACACGGAGCATTGGAGTGCGAGAGATGGAGAGAGAGAGAGAGAGAGGCTGGGAGAAGAAAGAAAGAAGAGAAAATGCAAAAAAGAAAAAAAAAAAGGAAGAGATGCTGGCTTCTTCAATAGAGAGAATCTGAAATGTTGCCAGCTTTTTGCTATCTAAATGCAGAACTGCATAATGGGGCTCAGTTAGTCTGGGCCATTAGTACAGCAGAACATTGTTGTGTGTGTGTGTGTGTGTGTGTGTGTGTGTGTGTGTGTGTGTGTGTGTGTGTGTGTGTGTGTGTGTGTGTGTGTGTGTGTGTGTGTGTGTGTCTCCGTGTCCGTGTCCGTATGTGTGTGTGTGTGTGTGTGTGTGTGTGTGTGTGTGTGTGTGTGTGTGTGTGTGTGCGTGTGTGCGTGTGTGTGTGTGTGTGTGTGTGTGTGTGTGGTTCAGGCCATCAAGCGCCCTGCGAAAAAAACCCTTTGTTTTCCTCTTACATCCAGTTCAATAAACGTCCCGCGGTCTTTAGCCCCCACAAAAAAGGGCCTGGACAACTTTTTGGGGTCGTTCTCTCTTCTGATGGCGAATCTGTTGCTCTGAATACCAAACACTCCCAGAGAACACAACACAACATGCGCTACTAAATGAAACGAAAAACGTGTCTCATTCTGTATCAATGAAAGTAGCCCGGGCTGAAATATTGAGCATGAATTTTGTACATTTCAAAGCAAGACGGCCGCAGGTATTATGTCCTAATTCAGTTCAGTGCTAGGCAGGAATCAGTTATCATCTATGAGCAGATGACTGCATGAGTCTTGGGTGTATCAGCATTGGGGGTTCATTGGGATCACGACGAAGGAGACTTCAGCCTATGCACTCATTTGACTTCTGCAATGTGTACATTTTACAGATATAATTTTGGCTTTCAGGGATCTCTTTAACAACAATGCAAAACTGGCATGCCTATATACAGGTAGTAAGGATGGGTCAAATACAGAGGACACATGATTCTTACAATCACTTCACAACAACAAAAAACGTAATGTGTCCTTGACTGCACCAAATTTCTTCAAAGAAAAAATAGGACGTGGAATAACAATAATTAGTTCTGTAATATACACACAGGCACACAAACTGGACTAGCTGTCCCATTTAATCAGAATACCATCAGCGTATGTCATCCAACCATAGTCTCCTATAGGGTGCGCACACACATACATCCACGCAAACACAAACAAACACATATGTATGAATGCACAGTGAACCCAATAGAGGAGGAATAGTGATACATTGCGTCCCAGACTGCTGCTGGGAGGAAAGACAAAGAGACAGAGGGAGAGGGAGAGGTGAAGGATGAAAGACGTAAAGGAGAGGGAGAAATTAATGGGAGTAGCCTTTTGTCTTTTCTTTGGTTTTTTTTGTTTTGTTTTTTACTTCCATAAATTATTGGAGCACAGCGACACAACACGTGTTTCGAAAATGTGCCTATGATTTTCACCCAAGACGCCTCAATCACTTGCATTGAGCATAAGCAATGCAATTATGAAGTCCACATCTGAACTGCTGAAACAATGACATTGGAGCTATGGTGCTGGTACGGTTCGGTATGGATAAAACAGTGCTAAAGAACACAGAGCACAAAGCGTGAGAATTAAGCGCCTCTTCTCAATTAACATTTGTATGGAGATTGCGATCCGAAACACGCCCACGCTAAGGTTAAAGGTCTGCAAGTGTCTCAAAGACACAAAGACAAGAGACATGTTGTGCGGCTCGCCACCCTGCAGTCAACCTTATTGGGGGTCTTAGAAAAGTTGGAGGAATGCTTAAATGGGCCCAGGGTCAAGGCATTAATAAGGTTTAAGATTGAGGTTTGGGGCTGAGATTAACCATACGTGATAAAGCGGCCGGAAGTCATTCATTTACAATTGGAGATGCCAACAAGGTGGCAGGAGAGTAATGGAGAGCGACGCGACCTCGAAGACTTCGAAATTGAAGAAACTTGAGCGTATTTGAACTTTATGTAAATGTGTATGTGACGCGGGGGAGCGATAATGCATTTCGGCTGGTACGTCTGCTCATAAACCCTGAACAACCCCTTGACTTTGGTTCCTACAAAACTTGTTGACTTGTTCCCAAAATCGAGGAAAAGCTCAATGTTGCAGGAGCCGGTTTCCCCGTACTTTATGAGGTCATCCTAGTCATTTATGGAGACGTAACTAAAGACGTAAAAAATGATGGAAGATTTGGAAAAGATGGAAAAGATTTGGGAGGTAGTTGGGATCTCTGGTGTGGTTTATTACGTGATGCACTGAAGTAAAAATGTGAAGGTCTAAGTTGGATCTCTGTTGAAGTTGACCTTCCATAAAGTTTGATTAAAAGCATTTTCCATGTATGGTATGATGTCATATAGGCCTTATATATCATTCAGGGCTTTGCAAATTACATATGTAAATTCTAACAAAGCAGGTATTTTGCCCGACCAAATTAACTCCTAGTAACACATTCATGTCGCTTTTCACCCATAAATTTGTTTCCTTTTTAGGTTTATAATAATACAACTACTTTACCCATGAGGCAATTGCATCAAGATGCAAAACAAAATAGTGCGGCATTGTAGTTTTTTTAGTTGGCTAGTGTTAGGATTGAAATGTTTATAAATAATTGTGTTTTGCAAATTACATATGTTATTGTAATGAGACCTGACCTGATGCTGTGGTCTCCTTCTCTGGAGAAGGTGTACATTATCGAACTCACAGTACCCTGGGAGGACGCAGTGGATGAGGCTTATGAGCGAAAACATCTACGCTACGCCGAGCTCGCTGCTGAAGCACAACACCGTGGCTGGAACGCTGAGGTCCGCCCAGTGGAGGTCGGATGCAGAGGGTTTGTGGCAAGATCTACCACCAGACTGTTCACTGACCTGGGAGTTAGAGGCCAGAACCAGCGCTCAGCCATCAAAGCTGCATCAGAGGCAGCCGAAAGGAGCAGCCAGTGGCTTTTTATGAGGAGGAAAGACCCCTGTTGGGCCCCAAAGTAGCAAACCAGTAGGTATGCGGTCAGCTTTGGCTTGACTCAGGGAGTAGGACGCCCCTGCCATGCATAGTCCCTCGAGAAGTCTGCCATCAATATGGCTTTCTTTCTCGTTACAAGTCTGGACTCACGCAAGCTCAGGTCCGATCAGCCTGTAGCTGGCCACCTTGGGGAGGGTGTATAGTGTAGAGGCCGAAACATCCCAAGATCCAAGGAAACACTACTGATGATGCGTATCTAGCTCCCACCATTCACCACCATTCATCACCAAGACGACAAGATGACATTAAGACCTTCTACCATTCATCACGACACTCTTAGGTATGTGCTTGCACAAGGAATTTACATCTTATCCTGTGTTTGATAAACTGACAATGCAGATATAGTCCCCGACCAAATTTACCTATAGTAACACATGCATGTTTTTAATCACACAACAATTTGTTTCATTTGTAGGTTTAAAATAATGTAACTACCTACCCATGAGACAATTGCATCAAGATGCATTACAAAAAGGCGCAGAATTGTAGTTTGTGTCGTTTTTAGAGTTAAGGTTTAGCGTTTAGCGGTTTGAAATATTTATAATTAATTGTGTAAATATTACACAATGTATGTAATCAATCGTTTTTGCTCCTGTTGAAGCCACAAGTCTGTATAATATCGACCTTGTTTTATGAAAAACATGTTTTATTCCTGATGTCATGGAGCCTACACTACTCTTAATGGTAAGAAACAGTGACATCTCTGATTGGTGGAGCTCTCTGTAACCATCAAATGTTTACCACACTGGCTGATGGGTACACAGGCTTGCAAACACTGATATTTTTATCCAGTTAAATTGTTTCTATGAATGAAATTCCTACTGAGGGTATGCCCCTATATCCCTATTCTCGCCAAACCTTGAATTTAATAGATCATTCAATAGAGAAAAAGCAAAACTAGTATCCCACTTTCTTTTTTTGCTGGTCAAAATGAAATTCATACCCATGCATTTTAAATTTTAACACATCCATATATTTCCCCTAAAAGAAGAATAAACAACTGGACTTAAAGCATTTATTGATATGAAAGATGTGTTTGCCGTATTTCTGACAAGATTTGGGAAAATCCCCCCTCTGGTCGAGACATTTTGGTCTGCGCCCATTGGTAACACCCCTTGGAAATTGAAAATGAACCCAGGGGTTCCAGACAAATACACATTTGCGAATTGGTCTGGCGATGTCAAGCTAACTTTAGCATGTACACATGTTTGATGCACAGGTTAATGCAAGATGGCGCCACCCTAGTGGCAGCCTGTTGCAGTAGTTCCGGTCAACGCCTTGCGTTTTTTTAATTTTCTTGTATTTACATTGCGCTTTCTTTTCTGTCAAAACACTGCATACTGTAGGATTATTTTACGCTAATATGGATACTTTGCAGCTTAAAGGATTTCTGTTGATATTCCTGGCACTTTTAATTTATGTTGTGCCAGTTCACTATGTCAACGGGAGTGGGGGTATTCTTTACATCTGGGATGAGCTGATTGCGCTCTCTTAGCCTACACTACTGCCTGGAGTGAGACCCCAAATCCCTGACAAGTGGAAGAGGAGACATCAGGGGTGCAGGGTCGGTGCCAAAGCAAGCAAGGAGGTGGAGATACAAACCATTTCTTTCCTCGATTGTCAATGGGAATGTGAGGTCCCTGGCGAATAAGATGGACAAGCTAGGAGCACTGACGAGGACACAGCGGGAATATCGGGAATGCAGTATTATGTGTTTCACCGAGACGTGGCTGCAGGAACATATTCCGGACGCTAACTGCCACCCCCCCCCCCCCCCCCTTTGCAGATCAGATCACAATCTGATCACAAGGACTGTGAGGAGGTGGTCAAAGGAAGCAAATGAGACTCTTCAGGGGTGTCTTGAGGTCAGAGACTGGGAGGTACTCTCTAAGTCACATGGAGATGACATCAACTCCAAGACTGACTGTATAATAGAGTACATCAACTTCAACTTGTTTCCATCCCTACCAGGACAGTGCGATGATTCCGCAATAACAAGCCCTGGATCACCAGCAACCTGAAGGAGCTGCTGAATAAGAAGAACAGCCTTCAGGGACGGAGACAAGGAATTACTGAGGAGCGTGCAGAGGGAGCTGACAGTGACAGTGAAAGCAAAATGGCATACAGGCAAAAGCTGGAGAGCAAGCTCCAGCAAAACAATGTGCGAGATCTATGGTCAGGAATGAAAAAGATCACAGGCTTCAAGGTGAAGGGGGATCAGGCTAAGGGAACCCTAGACAATGAGTTGAACATGTTCTTCATGTGGGTCCTGATGGTATCAGCCTCAGAGTCCTAAAGGCTTGCGCAGACCAGCTATGTGGGATTCTACAGCACCTCTTTAACCTCAGTCTGAGCCAGGAGAAGGTTTAAGTGCTGTGGAAGACATCCGGCCTTGTTCCAGTACCTAAGAAGCCTAAGAAGTCTTCTTCATCTGCTGTCAATGATCGGTTGCCCTAACATCACACATCATGAAAGTCCTGGAGAAACTGATATTGGCCAATATTGGATATTGGATATCTCACACCTCAGGTGAGCACTTCTCTAGACCCACTGCAGTTTGCCTACCGCCCCGAGGTTGGAGTTGAAGATGCTATCATCTGCTTCAGCAAGCCCACTCTCACCTGAACAAAGCAGGCAGCTGTGAGATCTTGTTTTTTGATATCTCCAGTGCTTTCAACACAATCCAGCCTGCACTGCTGCAAAAGAAGCTCCAAGAAATGGAGTTGGATGCCTCCACAACCTCCTGAATTATTGATTACCTGACAGACATAACACAGTTTGTGCGGCTGAGGGAATGCATCTCCGAGCAGGTGATGGCAACACAGGAGCACCACAACAGAGTACAAGCGGTCCACCAGTTCCCTGTACTCATGTTGCACAAACTGCTCAACAGAATGGACAACACTGCACACCCCCTACACAACCTACTGGTCAGACAACAGAGTGTCTTCAACCAGAGGCTCCCTCAGCTCCCCTGCAATAAGGAACATTACAGGAGAACATACCTGCTCACCGCAATAGCCACCTACAATGACTTCCCTCTGTGCCAGGAGAGGAAACTCCTCCTCTGAATGGCAATGCAAAAGGCACATTTTACATTTACTTCACATTTAATTTCCAATTTCAAACTGTACCTTGCACTAAGTTAAATTCCATTTTTATTCTATATAAACTATATATAGATATATACTACATATATACTATATACAAATGAATATAGTACAGTAGTTATTTATATGTATGTGTATACACAAATGTTTATGTGTGTGTATGTATGTGTATATCTGTATATATGTATATACTGTGTGTGTGTGTGTGTGTGTGTGTGTGTGTGTGTGTGTGTGTGTGTGTGTGTGTGTGTGTGTGTGTGTGTGTGTGTGTGTGTGTGTGTGTGTGTGTGTGTATGTATATATGTATGCATGTGTATGCATGTATATGTATATATGTGTATGCGCATATTAGAGATGTGGAAATTTCTCGATTCAAAGATGCATCACGATGCGGACATGGATGATTCTGCCTCGATGCAGTGACAGAACATAATCGGGAGTTTGGAAATATAACGAAGAAAAAAAACCAACCCTACCATTAATTTGTAATAAACAGATTTTCTTGCGATTAAAACAAAGAACAGCCTACAGCCCGGCTTCGGCTGGACAAGTTGTTGAGTTCCGTCGCTCTTTTGCATTGAATTGTGGGATTGTGGGAATTATTCTTATATGTTGGGAGATATCTCAGAGAAAGGCAGAGATCAGCAGCAAGCGATTAAAAACGCACCCAGTATTTTGAAAGCGTATATCTGGGCACATTTCGGATTTTATGAACTTACTGGGAAGCACGAAATGGACAAGACGCAGGCTATGTGTAAAATCTGCCTCACAAAAATGTAATATTTGGGTAATATGATGAATTTGAGGAACTACGTTAGCCGTTTTCACCCTGTGCTACGGTCTGCAACCATAAAGAATACAGCCAGCCCAGCAAATCAGCCAAGAATTAAGGAGGCACTGACAACTTTGTTATTCAACTCTGAGAGATGGAAGAAAATCATCCAATCTGTGGCAGCTTTCATAGCTAAGGCCTTATTCGGTTGTAGAGAACTCAAGGTTTCGTCACCTGCTGTATAAGCTCCCATCACAAAGTCACTTTACAGAAATGACTTACCTGCAAACTACAGCGAAACCAAAGCCCAGGTAATGGAGTCAATGAGTAAAGCTAGTCGAGTAGCCATTACATGTGATTCCTGGACTAGTGTTGCAACTGACTCGTATGTAACAATAACAGCACATTATATTAGCGAGGACTGGCAGCTTTTATCGTATGTGCAGCAAACGAGAGCTGTTTATCACAGTCACACGGGTTCTCTTCTGGTGGAGCTACTGTTTAATATCGTGGAAGAATGGCAGCTAACAGATAAAGATGTAGTGCTGGTGATGGACAATGCATCTAACATGGTGGTTGCAGCGCAAGTCAGAAAATTCTCATTCACCTTACATCACAACGGGCACTTAAACTACCCACGGTCTGCAGGCTTCTGGGCAGATTCCGACGGATATCAACGTTCTTCTGTTGCAGAACTACCGCAAACCACCACCTGCAAGTAAATCGAGAAACTTCTTGGCCTGCCAAGTCCTAAACTGAAAACTGACGTTGCCACCAGGTGGAACAGCACATGTGAAATGGTGGAGGGGTTTTTAGAACAACAGCAGGCAATTTGTGCAACCTTGCTATCACTTAAGTTGAGAAGAGGAGAGTCCGACATCTACACTCAACAAATCAGATTTGTCAAACGCAGAGGTTGGTGAATTGGTTTACCAAAGGTCATTTCACCACGTTTCATGTAAAACCTATAAAATGAAAACAAACTTAAAATTGTCATGAAAATATTAAGTAGCTACAATGAGTTAAAGTTTTACAAGACTGATTCTTTCTTTTGTTCAAACACAGAATGAGAGGACGGAAGTGGAGTGCCTGGGGGAAGAGCAACTCTAGAAGAAATGCTTCCCGTGGACGATGATACATCGCCTCCCATTAGGCCTCATTGCTGCTTGTGAGTTTGCTGGGACATGCTTTCACTGAACGTACATCCGTGAGGTCACATTTCCTCTCCAGGCTGTCGAAGAGATACTTGTGCATCCTAGGTAGGAGCGTGTTTGAAGAAAGAGTTTTCTCAACTGCAGGAGATGTGGTCGCTGCAAAAAGAAGCACTCTCAAATCAGAACATGTGAATCACCTAGTGTTCTGACACGGGAACCTACAATTTTCAAATGCTGAGCAGTGAGCAATTTTGTACTCACATTGTATTTCTACTGAATAGGTTGAAAGGTTAATTTACATTGATACTGGGATTTAACGTTTTCACATAAATATGGGTAGGCTAGGCCTATCCCATTTATTTTGGTTTACAGTTAAATTGAATATTAAGACATTTATGTTAACATTTTGATATTATTTTATGAACAAGTACCACAGCTCATATGTGATGTAGTCGGATAATTGAAAGCGGTTTCGAAAAAAAATTGAGTTTTGATTTATCTGACTTCTTGGAGGTATTGATGAAAACGTTCCCATATGGAGTAATACAGAAAATTGAGGATGCAATATATATATTTTGTAATTCATTTTAAAAACAACCTATCTCATTGTATGTGTTTTTTATAAATTATGTGTGTTTTGTCATGGATGTCATTGCTGCTGCAAAATGGAATTTCCCCTTGGGGATTTATAAAGTATTTTTATCTTATCTTATCTTATCTTATCTTATCTTATCTTATGTCACCCACATCATACACAAAACATATATGAGGCGCTAAACTGGATATACAAAAGGATGTAATCGAATGTATGATATCAGTGCAAAAGGGGCCATAATCATGATCAGGTGTTGTTGGCCAAATTCATTCGTGAAAGAGGGTGTCCATTTTATAAACAAAGATAAATACTCCCTTTGGCACTTGTTGTCGCAGCTGGGTGGAAGCTATATGGAGCTGGTTTATTGAGATTTATGACGGCAATGACAGAGGTTCTCTCTTTCAAAGTTGGGACAAGTGTGTAAAACTATTTGGCGAGACTGGGCTTCTGTGTAGCTTCAGTGTATTCATGTATGTAAGAAAATATACACCAACTTTGCATGTTCATGCATGAAATGCACATACAACATGTACATGTATGATTCTTAGAGGCTTATGGAGACACACCTGGAATGAGTTCCATCCAAAAGTCATTAGCTGTAAGTTAAAAGGGTGACAGTTTATCTATATTTCCAATCAAAGAATATTTTTTATCTAAAAGCTGTATTCTTTCCACTTGTCTTGCGTGAGTGTGTGTGTATCTTACGTTGGCGATTAGCTTGCCAGTGTGATTCTGCCTTTGATTAACTGTCCTCAGTAATCCTGAAAACAAGACCGTGAGGGCCATGGAAGCTGCTCCGACCAGATGGACCACAGACTAGATGGGCCAGACAGACCTTTGATCGTCAGCCGTGGACAACATGAGACATTCCATATTATCACTGCCTTTGCAAGTTTAAACTTTCATGTTTGTGATATTCTTTTGTGCTCGGATCAGATCGTGCCACAACTGGAGGTCACGCCCTCTTAACGTGTCCGCCAGGGTTCTCAAGTGAATCCACATGTGTTTAGGGGTGGCGTCCAATCACCACAGTGTATTTCTAGTTTTGGGCATGGCTTTGGTGCAAGCACGCAAACACACACACACTCGCTTGCGCAAAGAAATTAAACAGGCAAGCCCTCTTTGGCTGCCCTCAATAGGTTTCTCCTGCTATCATCATAATTAAATAAAACTAGAGCTGTTTGATAGAGCTCTTCATTCAGACCAGGTGGAGAAGGATGCATCTTGACCGCATTATGTGGTGTCTCATTCACAAAACACTCACAAGTGTTTTAGTGAGTGTTTTTGTGTTCCACGGCACTAGCTCAGGCCAGGATTATAGATGAACTGTATTAATCTGCGTTATATCAATTAGATAGCCAGCATCGTTAAATATTTGAACACAATCTAATGATACCATTTGTATTAGAGGACAGTGCATTGGAGACCAAATTAGTGGAGTATGATCGCGTGTGCGTGACCTCAAATGGTATTTTCTCACTCGCCCTTTTCTCCACCTAGAACTGGCTCCACTGCAGCATTATTGAGGTTTCAGTTTGCAAGCCCAGGCACAGGTCAGTTAATCATTCTTAAAAACAGAATGACTTCAGTGGATACAATTAAACAACCTATGGAGTAAGAACAATACCAAAACACCAAACTAATAGTGTTCAGAGTCAGCAAGTGTAAGACCAACGTTGTTAAGTTACTAACTGCTGGGTTGCTTCTGATTGGTCGGAATCTCCTTTTGATGATCGACCAATCTGCAAACTTCTTCACACAAATCGAATCAAAACAATGCAACATGCGGAACAGACATGTTGCATTTTCCAACCATATAACTAACAAAGTCATAGTCTTGATTTTAGCCAGGCCTTCATTTTTGTTTTTGTTTCTTAATTTTTGTTCAAAGCTCAACCTCGCTGAACACTTTATGATTGAGCAGACATGTGACCAAGTCCCTCTAATCCGAGTCACAAGTAAGTCTCAAGTCATTTGGGCAAAGTCTCAAGCAAGTCCCAAGTCATTTTTCCTTGGGCAAGTTAAGTCAAGTCACAGGTTACGTCAAGTCAAGTCGAGTCTTTAGTTAAGGCAAGGCAAGTCCCAAGTCAAGTATTTTTTTTTTCCAAAGATACTGCAGTCTTACCTGCAGTATCCGGTCTTTATAAAGAGAAGAGACAAGGGATTAGAACCTGTCTAATAATGATATTATTGGCCAATCTATCTAACCTGTTCAAAACGACACCAATTAATTGAATTTGTGTTATAATTATTGATATTAAGTGAAATAAATGTAATCAAACAAAAACAATTAATTTACTTAACTTATTTATTTCTTCATTTCTTCTCAATCTCAAAATGTTGCTTGTTTGGTAACTGTTCAGTTTTTAATTTATCTTTAATTGGAAGATTGTCCCCCCAACACCAACCAGCTAAAATAAGGAAAGTCAGAACCAGTCAGGGCCCCCCTGACTGGTTACTGATGTAATATTTAAACTGAAAACATAAACTGAACACAAACAAGTCACGAGAGTCATCATGTCTCAAGTCAAGTCAAGTCACCAGTCCTGAACGTCCAACTCCAAGTCGAGTCCCAAGTCATTTATTTAGTGTCAAGTGAAGTTTCAAACACTCGAGTGGACTCTGAGTCCAAGTCACAATGACTGGAATCCACTAATCTGTTACTGAGATCTTATGCTTACTGCTGCATCTTCGCATTGTTCTTAAATGCAATGGGGCATGTTATGTTAAATGTTAAATGTTTCCAAGCAACTTTTGAGATTTAATGTATGTTAATTAATGTTTCTGTCAACCAACTATGTTGGTCAACCCTCCTGGATGAAATAATGTTTAACTATATTAAGAAAATTTATTTTAATTACATGCGTCTTTGACTATTACATCAAAACTCCATACAGTCTCGGGCGTGGGAAGTAGGTAAGTCTGCCTGGGAATTTAGTGTAACATAGCTTATCATGTGAAAATGTTCCTTCAGAGGTAGTGGTCCTCATTATTCGTCTGACACTGCAGCTACCAAAGCTTTAGCATCATGTGGCTTTGACCCTACCACTCACATGTGGAAGATTTATGTTTGTCCGTTTTTTTTGTTTTTTTTTGACCTGGCTGCTTTCCTTTTGATTGAGGCTGAATACTTATTTCTCTTTCTCTCCTTTCCCCCCCTATTTTTCTACCCTGCAGATACACCCGTGCACGCTTAAATACAATACATGCAGCAAAGTCACTTTTAAGAAGAGTAGGTTAGCATGAGCTCCATCTCCAGCTCAATACTCCAGGGCAGTAGGTTTGTGGTGGACTTCTAAAAGAGCCTTCCATAACTGAGGTTCTGTCATAAATATTATCACAATTTATGTTTCATTGTTGAATAAACCAATGAATTACAAACACAAATGTTTAAACGTTTTAAATGTTTAAACATTGGACTGCGCTAAAGCACAATGACTAGCTGTGGCAGAGCAGTAAGTTGTAAACGATGGGAACCAACATTTCAAGGCCTCGGTTGAAAAAGAACAAGCATACCCTTTAAATGTTGTTCCGCAGCACACTGCTGTCACAGCAAACCTTTTTGAACTTGACCACGCCTCGACGTGTAATCTCAAAGCTGAGTGGATGAAGACTGGTGGACTTTCATTTGATATGAATTCCAAGTGAGAGGCGATTGGCCCGACATGGCTGACGGTGATAAAGCGATTCATAGAGATTCAGATCTTCAGTGCTCCATATAGATAGATAGATAGATAGAGACACCACACACACACAACAGAGACATCCCAAAGCACATACAAACAAACTCCGGCCATGTCTATAGTAATCCAGAGAAAATCTTGTTGAAATGTTTGCCTTCCACACTAGCGTTTTTACAACATTTGTAAAAAGTCGGCCTTCCATTCTGTAGTGATGTTTCGGTGACGAACGAGTCGGCTCCTTTAAATGAACGATGGGAGCTGGCTCCCATCTCGGAGCAGATTTCTTATTTTCTTTCTTCTTTTCTTTTTTGGAAATTAATACAAGACAGGATAACAGGGTGAATCTGTAACATATTGGTTAAATACGATCCAGAGACGTCTCACTTTGGTAATGACATTAAGAGCCAAGCATGGTGAGAGTTTGGTATGTTGCGAAGATTGCTAAATTTGGCTGAAATATGAAAGCCAGACTAGTTCTCATTGCTTCTCCGAGCCAAATGATCTGGCTCGCTATAAAAAGCGGGAATTCCCATCACACCCGTACTGAAATGAAAAACACTCACAGTACGATGTAAATTCCATCAATGGGCATGCGCAGAAAACCTTAGGCAGTAACTACCTTCTAATGCGACTATCAAGATGTCTCAGTCGCAAGTCAAACAAAGTAAATGTGATGACAGACACCAACACAGACTTTTTGTTTGGGTGGATGATTGAGTATAATCAATGTTTTGGCGGCAGCCTGGATCACATGACAATCATTGTTTTGGCAAACCTGTTCCCTCCCTGTACTACAACACAAAACCTGCACTGCTCCACTTGGGAATGTGTCTTTTTTAGTGGACGAAAAGGCTGTCTCACTGTGGACAGAAGGCCAAAATAGAAAAATGTAGGAGTCTATCTGGATTAGTGTGGACATGGCTTTGCAGGTACACAAGGATGCACGCTAGGGCTGCACGATATGAGGAAAATATGCAATGTGTGATTATGATCTAGGATATGCGATGGCTTTATGAAATGCCATGACACAAAATTTGTGTGTGGTATTTTGAAATGTCACAACCTTAACAATGCTATTTCATCGATCCTAGCAGAGAAATGATCTTTCAACTTACCCTCCTCCGACAGAGAGGTCAGACTTAAAGAGTCAGTAATTCTCCACTGACATTTTCACCTCCAGGCGATTCATCTATTTTGTGTTTTCAGCCCATGGACGTATTCCCACCATATGCTTACGTCACATGTGTCAAACTCCAGGCCCGTGGCCTCATGGGGTGTGATGTGATGTCTATCCGACCCGATACAATGATTTGGATTTTATATTAATATTGGTGTACACAAGTCCCTGTTTGTCTAAAAAAAAAAATAAAAAGATTTTCTGATTGATGCATTTTTATTATTATAAATAAAAAGTCACAGTTTGATTGGCTGTTATCGCTGCTCTTTGCCATGTGTTTATCGTGCAAATTAATATCGCAATAGCGATAGAAATATGTCACAATACGTGCAATCCTAATGCGGGCACGCATGCTAACACACATAAGGTAGCACACTCTCCCCCAGAACACAAACATCTTCTATTATATTTTAATATATCCTGTCTGTAGATTGCAGCTTAAACTCTCTGATACCCCCACCATTGCCCTGTGGGAATGAGCGGGTCAGAGGGGGATAAACTGCTGGTGATGTGTACGAGCGCATAGCTTTTAAAGTGGCTGGGAATTCTCAGTGGAAGGCAGCTGGTACACACTGGTGCTGTCTCACCCCCCCCCTCCCTGCCCCCCCCCCCCCCCCCCACACACACACACACAAAAAAATGCTTGAATGTGTCTTGCATAGTTGTGTGTTTCTAGATGCCTGTCCCAGTCCCCTGTACGCCCTCACTCAACTCTCTCACACCCTCTCCCACAAGTACGGCTGGTAGGTAAAAAAAAAAGAAAAAGATCCCCTTAACATGCACGATGCAGAGATAGCCCGGCGACTGCAATGACAGCGTCAAATTGTGTAATGTAATTTTCAGAGGGTCCAGAGGCCACCCAGACCCTAGTATTGAGTCTACTGCCAATTGACCAAAAACTGATCTGGTCGATTTCACTTCCTTATTTTGCTTTCACCCAAAATGTTTCTCCAAATAGAAATAAGTGTGCTACTGTAGTTAGTAATTGAATGTCACAACACCATCTGCACAGCATGGCAATTTGTGATAATCAAAGGTGGTGATTATCACCAACACCAGGCTACTTGCTAGCGTCTGAGGATTGGAGGTTGTTCTATATAGATATCCGACTGTGGTGTGGGGGTGGTGTGGTTTAAGCAGCCACACCTGTCTTGGGTCTAGGTTATTGGGCCCAGGATCAGTGTAGCTGTACGCCTGTTGCTCGTTAGACTAATCGACAAGCAACAGGTAAACCCCCATCCCCACACACCCATAAGAGGAGCTCTTGTCATGACGTGACGTGTGTTTTTAACCTCATTACATGTGTCTCTGTGCCGGAGGGCCCTGAAACGCCACTTGGGTGGCGTTTGGCAGATGGAACTACCACAGTGACACCTGTACAGGGAATCTCCGGCTGGGGGAGGGGACACAGAGGGGCCATCCGAAGACGCCCTGGAGCCACCAGCGGGTCAAAGGGCTGTCCCAGCACCAATCGTCTCCTGACTGGCAGCAGCAGCACCCAGGGTGTGTGGTGGAGGACTGGGGCAGCAACTGCAGCAACCACCATGGGTAACCGCTTGCAGCTAGCAGCTCCACCCAGCAGCCGCCGCCGGGACCATCCAGCAGCTTAGCAGCCAGGGCACACCTCCAAGCAGCCCCCGCCACAGCCAAGCACGGCTACACCTCCACCAATCAGCACAGCAGTCTGAGCCATCACACTCCAGAAGGGAGTAGTCTGCTTCGTTGCCCTGGGGGAGGATTGCCCGTGGACCGTACTGTTCAGGGGAAGGGGTCCCCTGGATGGAGACCAGTGCGGTTTTGTTGGACATTTTTGTTTGTTTGTTTGAGGTATGTGTTGTTTGAGCAGCCACACCTGCCTTGGGTCTAGGTAATTGGGCCCAGGATGAGTATAGCTGTACGCCTGTTGCTCGTTAGACTAATAAAGAATCAACAGGTAAACCCCTATCCCCACACACACACACACACACACACACACACACACACACACACACACACACACACACACACACACACACACACACACACACACACACGAGGGGAGCCCTTGTCATGACATGTCTTCCATCTGCTCCGGGCTTGTTCCAGCTTGCCCACTCCCTACAAAAAACGGGTGTGTTTCCAACCCTATTGCCTGTGTCTCTGTGCCGGAGGGCACTGAAAATGCCACTTGGGTGGCATGTCGCAGGCAGAACAGCCACACTGACTCACGCAACATACTTTGCTGTTAGAAGGCTATAGTTGCTCAGTCTAAAGCGCCCGCACCAGCTCAGATACCTCACTTTTTTGCCAAAAACAGTTATACTGGGAGTTTGAAATTGGGTACTAAAGTCAGTTGTCAAAAAGAAAAAAATACTCAACCCAATATACCCATCAAATGTCTAGACTATCCAGTTGTTGAGGAAATAAAATGGCTCCAACAAAACAAAATCATGCTGGCAGGCTGATAGTGGTATAATACATAATTATAGTTTATATTATAAAGATGGGATTTGGCTCATTTGAAAATCACTTATCACAACACATATCAAAATGCTAACAGTCACTGGTCTTTTATGGCAGACACACAATACTGTTAATTATCAATCTAACTAATATGACTCTCCATAACAGTTGCATTTGTATCAATAAATTGTTATTCCAGCCTAAATCCTTTATCATGTGAGTTTCTGTTATTTTTATTACCCCCTGTAGGTATGTATTCATTCTTGCACATTTCCAGCAGAAAAAGGTCAAAATGATTGTGAGGTAAGTCACTGAGAGAGAAAGTTTAATTTAATTTCAAATAGTGCAGTGATGTTGAGTCCATAGCGGGCCCTCATGCAAAGAATCACAAATCTTCCCCCAAGCCTTTCAGCCATCCAAAAAGTTTTACTTTCTCTCACATGGAGAACTCACGTGTATTTGCTGTGGGCGAGGGGCTACTAATGAAGAGACTGAGGTCCACGTGCGTCATGCATCCTAACAAGCAGAAATTGGTTTGTGTTCATGAGACATTCCCCTGCTTGTTTGTAAACTTAGTTTGTGTGTGTGCGTGTGTGTGTGTGTGTGTGTGTGTGTGTGTGTGTGTGTGTGTGTGTGTGTGTGTGTGTGTGTGTGTGTGTGTGTGTGTGTATTACTATGTAATGTTTCCCTATGTGTCCACATACATGTCAAGCTGTGGCTCCCTGTAAATATCTCCTTTGTCCCCATGATGCAGTGATCCGTCAGTACCTCCAGGACACCCCGTGTTTTAGAGGGCTGCTGAGGCTGCACGATCCACCCTTTTGCCCCTCATTGTGAGCCCCCTGTTTTGGTTATCCAGCCCTGATACACAAACGCACACACACACACACACACACACACACACACACACACACACACACACACACACACACACACACACACACACACACACACACACACACACACACACACAACACATAAAGGCTAATGGCTTTCGTTTGCAGCACCCACCAGAGGGACTTCGACACAGCATTGGTGCCCATGGCATCACCGGGGGTGGTAGCACCCTACGTCTAGAGGACTCCCAGTGCAGCAGAGCGGCGCCAGGAAAAATAGTGCATTGCTTCAGCACTGAAGGGCCTATCTTAGCAACAGATTTGTATGCCCCCCCACATACGCCGACACACAAAGGACAACCTCAAACAGCACACTCAGACACTCGCAAGCAGAACTTGCACACAAGCAAAACGCAAAAACTCACCTAACCCAAATTAACCCACACACTGCAACACCCACAGCTTTCATTGCATACGCAGCACACATACACCAGAGTACAGCAAATTACAGCGTTTTCATGAATAAAACATGCAGGCACACAAGGTGCTTTCGGGTGGCAGGGGGTGGTCGTTATGTAACAACGGCCATGGCGACAAATGAAAACCCTTTTTAATGAAGCTGACAATCTGCCAGCTGGGTAATCTGCTGCAAGACAATCCTCCCATAGCTTGACTTTCCAAGGGGTGAGAAAAAAGAGAAGCTGATTTCATTCCATGCCATTCAAGTCCATTCCATTCTGCTTGATGTAATGCTCTTGACCCAGTGTTCTTCTGTTCTGGCATGGGGTGTTTGTCATGTACCGTAAAGAAGATAAACGTAACTTATCTGCCAGTGTGTAACATCTCTGCACTAGTAAGAGACTAGTGTGTGTCAGTTGGGAAGTGTGCAATCCATACACTGCACTTTTTTGTTCACACTTTTCTGTACAAAAAGCCAGAATCACTTCGAACCAGCTTTTTTCATGGTAATATTTTGTATAGATAGAGACATAATTGCATTCTGGGATAGGTTAACTGCCATAAAATGCCTGCAGGTAGCCGCTATCTAATCAGTTTGGCAGCCCTTTAAGCCAATCACGGTCCATTTAGTTTCAAGGCAATTTCCTACGATGAGCAAATCAGCTTATACTTTGTCAATAGCGTGTCAATGAGAACACTCACATGTTTTACTGATCTTTGAACGTAATTTAAATTTGCTGGGCTAATGAACAGCTTGGAACCTTGGAACCATATAAAAAACAAAACTATATAAAAACAAAACTATATATATAACTATATATATATATACTGTTAATATATACAGTATATATATATATATATATATATATATATATATATATATATATATATATATATATATGTATATATATACGCATACATAGTTTTGTTTTTATATTTGATTAATTATATCTTCTCTACACACTCTCCTATCCTCTATTTGACCTGTCTTTAGCATGACCACTTTTATGTTGAACGGCGGCATCTACTACAGTAGCCTGAGTTTTCGGCAGTAATCGTTTGCAAATAAACGTGAATGCAAAGAATGGAAGTTTTGTTTTTTCCATTCAACCACCGCTGCCAAGTTGGAGTATCAGTATTGACTACGCTGGCTGCGAGTCTCCTCTTCAAGACCTTGTGTGTGTGTGTGTGTGTGTGTGTGTGTGTGTGTGTGTGTGTGTGTGTGTGTGTGTGTGTGTGTGTGTGTGTGTGTGTGTGTGTGTGTGTGTGTGTGTGTGTGTGTTTCAAAACCAATTTAAAGGGGCTTTGTCCACCTTTATTGAACCCTTAATGCCTGATGTCTCTGCAGCGTTTAAGGTCTGAGGAAATGAAAAGACTGACGTTAGAGGTAGAATTTTCTGAAAAGAATGTTGCTGAGTTCAAAGACTTTCTTTTTGGAACGAAGATAACCTGAAGGGAGATTTCGCAGACAACACAGACAATTTGGCACAAGTGGTAGGATCGCAAAGTATCGCAATTTTGATTGAAATGAAACCAGCAGTTTTAAATTACATGCTGTGTTCATCTGGGAGCTGGAAGGCATACGTATTATTCTGTATTAGGTATAACCCTAACATATGTTATGGCCTCTGAAAGCCTTAACGTCTGATTTCCTTCAAATAAAACCCCTCTTGATCAGAAACACATTAAGGCGGTGGTTCTCAATGGAACTCTTTTTTTTTTTTTTTGCCTGTGATCCAATTACAATACCACACATTTTCTTCCAATGGACCAATGTATTTCTTTGTGACAAAACAACAACAACAATCATTTTGTTGAGTTATTTCCCCTCAAGGTGTTAACCAGAGGGTGAAGCTACACACAGTGAACGTCTTTTAAACGACATTAAAGGCCACCACCAGCCAAATTCACTTCCTGCTTCCCCCCCTCTGTTTTTCTTCAAAGGGAGAATGGGGCGTGGTTAATCATTAAACCACACACATTAGCAACACGGCCGCACCAAAGCAGAGTCTCACCAACATTTGGCTACTAGCTAGCCTCAATAACAGAAAACCAAGCGTAGCAACCACTCAAATTTATGTTTTGTGGTGGGGGATTTTTCAATATAAATATCTGACTCCCTCAATAGACTGCGTTGTCAAAAGGCTGTGGGCGCTCGGTCACAAAGAGGCAGACAAGTAAACTAGAAATGCTTTTCCAGGAACCTCTGGGTGACCGTGAGGTACCGTCTCTGAAATGTTCCCAAAGCTTTCACCCTCTTCGGTACAGCTCCGCTGACCTCCTAGCTATGCACGACTCCCGTCCATAAAGGTGAGACAGCGTGTATTCGGGCACTCCCCGAACTCTTGCGAAGAATTCAACCGTTGAGTGGGTGAAAATGTGAGACAATTATTTAAGCATGAAAAATACACACCAATGAGTGTCGACAAATAGCAGCCACTCATGGAAGCCATAGAAACTACACCAACATTGCAGAATGTGACCGCTCCTCCTTCCGAGCCTTCTTGGCGGAGGGGTCTTGCGACGCCAGTAATCGGGTGGCTGAATGTCGGTCCGAATAAAACGGGTTCGTGGATACAAGCGGGTTTAGTTAATGGGGCGAGGATTGAGCAGACATCGACAGGTCTTGGGGTGAGAGGCATTTCCCCCTAAACAGAAGGTCTAGTGTGGACTGCCTGTTTTTAGAACTTGAACTCTAAGTCGACGTCGAGGTAACAGTGGACCGGCTGACATTGATTGACCACTGTCAATGTCACAATCCACAATGCCACGGTCAATTTGCGCAACAAGCCAATCAAAATATGACTTATTGCACTCTTTAAATGTGAAGAGAGATGAATTGTGTACATCAGTAGGATTTTCAGTGGCGTTTCACAGAGACTGTGGCACTTAGAGTGTACGTGTGCACTCAGCTTCCTTTAAAACTGATTAAATAAGGCCCTCTACTGGGCCTTGGCTTCAATCACACACACACACACACACACACACACACACACACACACACACACACACACACACACACACACACACACACACACACACACACACACACACACACACCAAGAAGGGATTAGCCCAACAGAGAAAGAGTAAGCTTCTCCAAGACAACCTGGATTCTTCTGGAAGCCTGGTGAGGCTCATCTATACCCAACCAAAACTAAAACTGGGGCCAGACACAAAACAGGTGAAGCTTGAAATTGGTGGTACATTTTCTTGCTGTAACATCAAAGGTAAAGGCGGAGAACAGGGATTTTTTTTTTTCCCGTGAATAAATATTGTTTTATCATAACTTTGGCAGAAATCTAAAGCCCTCGCTTCATCTAAACACACGTCCACTCTTTCGTACAGAGGAGAAATCTTTGATTTCAATGTGTTTGAGATTATATTAATCAATACCACATTGCTCACTCTGCCACTACGAGAGAAAAAAAGTTTTTCAGGCTCTATCTCAGGCCCACAAAACTGATATGAACTCAGAGGGACACTGAGTTCTTTTATGGGGGATTTGTTTGTTTCCGAGACTCCCTCTCTCTGGTTCCGTTGTTTCTCCCTGCGTCCAGTTGCCGTGGTTGTTAAAGAGTATTTCAAAGGAATTTCAATGTAGTTAAAGAGACAGCTGTTCAGACAGAAACGCAAAGAGCACGTGGTCGTGTGTGATTAAATCATGACGTGCGCCAATAAGACATGGCAAAAAGACCCCAGAAGAGACCAGATTTGGTCTCAGCAAACATATCTTGCCAGTGTTGCTTAGTACTGCAAACTCCGTACTTTGCTTGTGGGGACCAGTAACTATCCAAGTAGAACCAACCTTGGAACCAATTTCCTCCTGTGGAAAAAGATGCAAGTTGCTAAGCATCGGTAACCAAGTACCTGGTTCCTGAAATAGTTCCTGTGGTGGAAAAACCCTTATTAGGTGTGCAAATGTAGCTTAATGAAACATAATGTTGTTGATATGAGGTTCACAATTAAAAAATACGATCAAAACCAACCAGTGTAGACAAGAAGTTCAGACAATTCAGACCAGTAGATGTGTCACGCCCTCCACTTCTGCTTCCTCTTCCACCTAGCCTGCAGCCAGTCTCTCTCTCTCTCTCTCTATCTCTCTCTCTCTCTCTCTCCCTCCCCTGTGTGTGTGTGTGTGTGTGTGTGTGTGTGTGTGTGTGTGTGTGTGTGTGTGTGTGTGTGTGTGTGTGTGTGTGTGTGTGTGTGTGTGTGTGTGTGTGTGTGTGTGTGTGTGTGTGTGTGTGGCTGCATTCTCTGGCTCTCTCAGGCACATCATTCACCTCGCCTGCTCTGCCTACTCACCTGCGCTCCATCTACCCATCATCCAGCAGTATATCAGTCCTGGTTTTCCAGCCACGCACCGCAACATCGTTGTTAGAACCATCGTGTTCTGCTTGGTTTATACTTGCCCGGTTTATACAGTTCAGTAAGTGCCTCTGTACTAAAAAGCTGAGCAGGACATAACTTCAGATTCATTCTCTTTTGCCTGCATGGAACGGGTAGACAGACCAGCTCCTTTTCGGCGCTTTTGTCGGTTCAACCACCATTAACAGCAGGTCCTCCTCCACACAAGCTCCGATTCTGTGCGGGCAGCCATGTTTGCGTGCTGTCTAGTGTCTACTAGAGCTCTTCTTTGTTTACTACTTCCTGCTTGACATGGTACTTTCTCTCTACTGCCACCCATGGTTTGATAATACTGCAACAGAGAATGTGCCAACTATAAACAGCCGGCGCTCTCGGCGCGTAACGCCACGCTCACGCGAAGGTATGAGCAGGGTATTAGTCTCGCTCTGCCACTCTGTGTTTATTCGTAGTCAGAGCATCTTTGGGTGTTTGATTCCCGATATTTATAGAACTATTTCCCTGTTTTCCCAGTTACCAACTCTCCGGTTCCCTGCCTGCCTACCCGTCTGCATACCTGCTTCCTGCCTGACCTACCTGCCCTGTCTACCTGCCTGCCCTGCCTGCTTAAACTTCCCTGCTTGCCTGACCTGGCTGCCCGACCTTCCCTGCCTGCCTGCCTGTTCTGCCTGATCTACCCGCCTTCCCTGCCTGCCTTGCTTGCCATCCTCTTACCCCCTCGTTCCCCTCTTATATACCACTATTCCTGTCTCTGTGTCTTGCGCTTGGGTTCACTAGCCTCAGCTGTAACGACATGAGTGAGTATTCTTCCACCTTCAGCTTTCTATGGGAAAACGACTAGCATGTGGTCTTCCCCTCCCCCCGCAGAAGCACAAAATTACATGTTCAATCTGCTTGGTTGTTTGAGAGGCTTAATTAACATTCCCGGGGTGTTTACAGTCAATTATTCAACACAGTGTCGTTCTGTGGGAGCTACTCATTACTACAACTCTGTTCTCTATGAGAGCAATTCTCTCTTTAATGGGACAGGATCCCAGGGAGACGTCTGCTCGGAAAGGTTCATACTTAAAACTTCAGTTTCGTGGCCAACACATTGAAAAGAAACTAGATGTAGAAAAAGAAAATATATAGTCCAGCCATGAGACAGACAGACATGCAAGTGCCTATTTAAAGGGGTGGTGTAGTTTATAGAGCAGGGGTATCCAAACTTTTTCCCTTGGAGGGTCAAAACGGACACATAATGCTCCCTCCATGAAAACCCAAAATGGTATGAGAGTCTCGGCATTTCATCTTGGCCAACATTTTTGGAATAATGAATCAAAATCAAAGTGTGTGTTTTAACAATAGTTGGAGAACATGTGTTCACAATGTGAACCTTCTACAACGAGATGTTCAACGACGATTTACGCCTTCAAGCTTTTCGAAATGAAACTGTTTGCTGTCCAGAGTCTGTTCACACACACCCA
This sequence comes from Zeus faber, assembly GCF_960531495.2. NCBI lineage: Eukaryota > Metazoa > Chordata > Actinopteri > Zeiformes > Zeidae > Zeus > Zeus faber. The sequence continues at coordinate 23,595,794 of NC_137189.1, forward strand.
ACACCCTTTTTTTTTTTTTAAACACAGCTAGTGTTTACAAGTTGATAAGTGTGTGCATGTTCCCGGGTTGTTGGTTGTTGTTGTGTGTATTTGCCTGGTTCGATGTAAAACAAACAAACGACTTCCCCGGGACCACACACATACACACACACACACACACACACACACACACCATCCAGCAAACTTAACACACACACTCGTGCCTAAAGTGACACACTGGCCTGCTAATACGTAATCACACAGATTTTTTTTTCCCAGGAGGAGTCGAACCCACGGTTTAATTTATGCAGACTCTCTCACTCTCTGCCTTCCTTCCTGTGTCACGTGCTGCTAAGGATGAGGAACACTAAACATCCAACAGTGACATTCCATGATGTAAATTTCTGGTTACTAAGTTGCAAACTAAGGTACAACTGCTTCATCAAGAAGGAAATAAAGGAAAATGAAGTTGATCTTGTAAATCGTTTTTTAAAGCAGCACTGATCATTATATGATTGGTTGTAAATATTTGTTTGCAAGTTAAACCCTGTTCGTGAGAAATCCGAAATCAGCAAATTAAACAAATTAGTAGCATGAAGCTGGAATTAAAGACCACCTCCAGCCCACCCCACTTCCTGCTTCCTCCAATTTAATTTGTCTCCAAACAGATAATGTGGGTGTGGTTAGTTAATGAGCATCAAGTGTTCCCAACACCGTGGCAACCAAAGATAAACAAAGCAGATTCTCACCAACATTACTAGTTGGCGCTTGCCACAATGGCTCAGAGTCAATGTGAAAAGGGTGACCAATCAAAGGTAAGTTTTGAGGTGATAGAAGTCGTGCACTGAATAGCCGAACAAACCCAAATGATTCTGGATGTAACACCCATATCTACTGGATGCGTTAATGTAGAACTTCAACAAACCAGCCAAGTCTAACAAGGAGAGGTCGGGGAACAAACAGAAAAGCATTACGCTCAAACAATGACTATGGCAAAAACAGTCAACGATGTGATAGAACGAACATGGACGCTTCAAACCTCCTGAAAATCTTGCTACCAGATTACATCTGATCTTTATAAATCTATGGGGATGATGCCAGTTAATATACATCTTCAAATGTCTATCATACAGTAGTTTTCTTATGAAACTCCTGCTATCGTGTTGAAACAGTCGTTGTTTGGCTGACTTTTTTTTACTTCGAAGTCGCTCTCATTGACTTACAAGGGAAAGTACAGAGCTGTGTAACAAGCCGGGAGGCCAAACGGTGACACGAACCTCCTGTATGGTTTCGCCTCCAGAGACCAGTGCTACCCTCTTGGTGTGCACGAGAATCAGTATACAGGTACTCCTCGCTTAACAACCTACCTGTTTAACGACTGTTCGGACTTAGGACCAGCTCTCTGACCAGCCTGTATTGTACACTGTGTACAATACCGCGGCATCTCAGCGTCAAGCATCTTATCACGCATCACCCTTTATTTACTATATACACTATATATACCATATATACTATATATACTGTATACACTATATCTACTATATATACTATATACACTGTATACATCTTTCTCATCTCATCAGTCTCATTCCCACAGTCTGTCAGTATTCACTATACTAGCGTTGCAATGGCCACGCCCCCTTACCGTGAAATAACACGGGTCCTCGCTTATCGACCAATTCCCTTAACGACTTGGTCCTAGGAACAGAACTCGGCCGTTAAGTGAGGAGTGCCTGCACTGTATTTTTAGCATTAAAAAACTCCACAGCAATTCAGTCTCATAGGAAAACTGAAATTGTGTCAGTCTGCAGAAGTCTTCACAGAAGGTTGTGGTGATGGGGGGGGGGGGGGGGGGGGGGATTAGATCCACTCTAAAATAGAAACACGAACAGTGTGAAGCAAAACTGTGATTCCCTTCAACCAGCCTCCTTATTACATTATGTTCTTGCTTGATTTTTATTGATACAAGTTTAGCCATGTTGCGCTGAGCTGGGAATGTGACTGCCAGGCCTGTAAAACACACTTTATTTGATTCAGTCATCCAATTATTATTCCCTTTTTTTCAGGGAGAAAGGGAACACATGCGGAAAAAAAAGAAAGATAAATATCCTATAAACACTACGAGTAATGCTCTCACTCTGTTTGCTGCTAACACAGTGCCTATTCAGATAGACAGCGACAGTCTGAAAACAATCCAATGAACTCGAAAGCAAACCTGAGAGGGGACGACGTGTGTATATTTACAACCTCATTCAATCGGCTTCATTATACTGTAAGGCCCGGTGCTGTTGGAGAGGCCCCAAAGAGAAGGCTGCAGCATAAGAATCCATTGTTTACAACTTTTTTTTTCCCTTTCTGCTTCAACTGGCGGCCCCTGTGACAGTGATTGCTGAGCGTGTTTCACTTCCCCCAGACACGCGGGGTAGCGGCCTGGACGGACAGTGACTTGTAATGATCCAACTGCAAACGTTATAATCTCCTGGTGTTAGACCATTTCAGTGTGTGTGTGTGTGTGTGTGTCTGTCTGTCTGTCTGTCTGTCTGTCTGTCTGTCTGTCTGTCTGTCTGTCTGTCTGTCTGTCTGTCTGTCTGTCTTATTTTCTGAGTTTCAGAGCGGAGATGGTGCTTTAGCATCCTGAATGCCAGAGTTGTTCCACAATAGGGCTGTGTACTGTGAAAAGGCCAGACAAAGGGCTATGCCGGCTTTCTGAAGTGTCCCAAGGGGGGAGTGGGCTTGGTCAAGGAGAAGGCGGTCTACGTGTGTGTGTGTGTGTATGTGTGTGTGTGTGTGTGTGTGTGTATGTGTGTGTTCGAGTGTGTGTGTGTGCGTGTGCGTGTGTGCGTACTCGCATGTTTATGCATTTCTAACTTCCGCTGGATTGATTCCAAGAGCCAGACGCATGTACAAGCACTTTTATTACACTGCAACCTGCAGATTGAGGTCTGCCCCCATTTCAGACGCTAACTGTGTGGCGAGTGTTTGGATTCCCTAACACGGTGCAGCTCAAGGCCAAAGTATGAAAAGCCGTACTGTTTGGTCCAACTCTACTGATACCGAATGATACAACTACCGACATCTGCGTGTGCATATCACACCCAGAAGCCGTGTGCGTATCTTTGCTTAGGTTTGTGTGTTGGCGTGTGTGTGTGAAATTGCATGTGTAGTAATGAAATGATAGCAGGTAAGTTATCCAAGTGAAAGGGATTGTGTGTGTGTGTGTGTGTGTGTGTGTGTGTGTGTGTGTGTGTGTGTGTGTGTGTGTGTGTGTGTGTGTGTGTGTGTGTGTGTGTGTGTGTGTGTGTGTGTGTGTGTGTGTGTGTGTGTGTGTGTGTAGGGCGATAGGGAAGCAAGCGTAGGAGAAAGCGTCAAATATGGATCTTTGGAGGACAAAGGACGCCTTTACAACATGTCTTCCGACCTCAGACCCACAGACGCACAGCACACTATATATTATATAAGTTTTTACCATAGAACTACTATAGAAAAACGTATCATGTTACTAGTGTGACTGTACTGTTTCCATGGATGTTTCAAATGAACGATAGAGAAAGATATAGAGAATATTATAGCAGTACTAAACTATTGTGGTCTTATAGCTGATTTATAGTTATACTATAGCTGTCTTAGTGTTAATGAAAATGTCTGCCTTTAAATAGATGGATAACACTGTAGCATTTCTTGAAAATATAATTTATATTTTAAATTAACTACACTAAAATAGACACCAGTATGTGTTGAAATACCAAAAGAACAATTAGTAACTATAACTACACAAACAGACTAGATAGCATTGTAGGAACACTTTGCACTGAAACTGTGTCAACAATAAGTAAACAATGGATTATTTATGACGATGCCTCTGGGATCAATAAAGTGTTATTTTATGTTATAATGTAACTATGCAAACATATTATAGTCTACTTAAAGTAATACTATGGAGAGGGCCTCCCTACTACTGCACTATGATATAATTAACTGTAGATATACTTGAGTGCGTTTTCATGTCCGGGCGAATAGTGTTTGTGTGTTTGCGCAATCTCTACTGATACAACAGAACAGCTGCATGCATGGCCCCCGCATATGTGCAGGTGCAAGTCAGAATCAGAATCAGTTTATTTACATGTACTAGGAATTTGTTCTGGTGCGGTTTGGTCTGTTTATCTGGAGACAATTAGCATTTAAAAAAAAACAAACCTTAACAGTCTGGAAAAAATAGAGAATAAAAATAAAATAAATTTAATCAAAAGTGTAGCCAAAATAAACAAACAAACAAACAAACAAACAAACATATTAAAAATAATAGATAAATAAATAAATAAATCGATGGATAAATAAATAAATAGCAATGGTGAAATATATACAAATAGCCCAAAAAAATAAGAATATAAAACAGAAAATAGAATATGTTTAAATATACAGAATAGGATAAATTATTGTTATGGGTGCATAGGGTATACATTATGAATATGAATAATTACTATGAACTAGCTATATTATTATACTTATATTAAAGTGTAATACCAATGCAATACGCGTGTCGATGCTTGCGTTTGTCCAGCGTGTGTTTTCGTGTGAATGCATGCAGTGTGCTTGGATTGCATGTATGGTGTTAATTTCGGTAGGGTTTTCATAATCCCTGATAGAGCAAAAATTGTCCAAAAGCACTCAAATATGGAGTTCCTAGAAGAAAGAAGAAACAGAGGAAACAGTCTTTAATTGTCACACGACACTCCACAACACATGCTTGCACACACACACACATGCACATGCTTGATGGTGGCCGGTGAAATGGCTCCTCTGCTTTTGACCCATCCTGGCTTGTCCTTCCTCCGGGGGCACAGCCAGGAGCAGTGGGCAGCATACGTGGACGCGCCCGGGGACCTGGTGATAAGTGTCCATCGCTGGTCAGACGATGATGGGTGCATGTTTTTGGTGGGGGTCCTTACTGACGTGAGGTGGAGGAAACCCCATGTGAACACGGGGAGAACATGCAAACTCCACACAGAAAGGCTCCTGTTTTTGGAAGATAACCCGCCGGAGCACGGTGCCAACAGCGCCGTGCTCCGGCGGCTTATCTTCCTAATGTGTCGTGTTTCTGTAATCCTACAATGAGAGTTATGCGAGTTAAGATAGTGTATCCATTCAAAATGGATACACTTAGTCTCATAATTGCCCTGACTGGATTGAAGAATCACTCCAGGTTGCCATCAAATATACCAAGCACAGCACACAAGAAATATTCCACTGATCTCGAGTATGCCTTTGGTCTCATCGCCGTTGTACAACTATCCAATTCCATAACTTAAAATTCATCGACCACAAGATTTTCAAGTGTGTGCAAGTGCAAGTGCAGCCGTCACCGCGTCCGGGGTACCATGTTACTTTTGTCTGGAGAACATCTCTTTGACGGAGAGGCCAAACTCTGCTTGGATAATTACTTTGTCCTTTTATTTTTTTTCTTGTTTACGCCGTAACACAGTTCATCTGGGGATCCCCATTCTTGCCGCCATCTGCATGCCGTGTTGGCCTCTTCTCATCCATAACGACACCCCACGCCTGTGATTTCACCCTTAAGTAATGACGGCCAGTCTTTGCGGATCACACCCAACCAGAGTTGGTATTTGTTGGACGTGAGCGAGGGGGACGTGCGGGAGAGGAGGATTTGCACGTTGAGACGCTTCCCATGTGGTTTTGTTCTGTTCCTTCCGCACACAAAGAGAAGGTTACCCATTACATAACCCTAACGCCTCTAAATCCTATTATTTAAACCAGAATCCTTTCTGGATCGATGATCTATATGTCTGAAAATGCTCTCCCTCTCTCTTGCTCACTCTGAGCTGTGGGGCGATAAAGAACAATTATCAAAGGAAATATATAAAACAATATTAAGCACTGCGAGAGCTCACCTGGAACATTGGTTTATGGTGCTGCGCTGGTGTAAACACTTATGGCGGAGAGTATTGCACAGCCCTCATATGGCCAGTTTTAATTGTCCCGGTAATACCGTTTGTTCCGTGACCTACAGTGAGGACCTGCAGTATCAGCGCACAATGTTATTTGCCTCTGGCCAGAGGGTTGGTGCCAAATCAATTCTGAGCGTGACCAAAATGAAAAAGGAAATAAAGTATTGTATGCTAGTTAGGGGTTCAGAACAAGGATCCCCTGTTCAGATTGCGCATCGTGCTCCCGTCACCACCGCTCATATAGTTTGGACGGGTCTAAGACGGTTGCAGGTTTTCAAGCGTAGACAATAAATGTTTCCATTTGTTTTATAAATAAACTTATAAATTACACTGATATTTACCACTATTATGCCTTTAAACATCATGGAACAAACATAGAAATGTCTTCATGGAACTTTTCCAAGCTGTCCTTTCCGGTGAATTGATATTTACACCCGGAAGATCAATAACGCATCTGAAATCCACCTAGTGACACGTTGGCAACGGAGCAGAAGAGCAGTAACAGGAAGTTGTTCCAAAGCTAAATGCACACTAAATTTCCAACTTTTGCATTTTGAGTTGTTGATACAGAGGCTCCCTGGTTTATTGGTTCTTTTTTTTGGTTTATTTCCAATTTTTTTCCGATTTACCTTTGTTGCATAGAGCCACATTTTTGACATTATTATTACTTTATGGTGATCGATTATTTGATCTCACGTCTGTCAGCTGTAACACTGTCATTTCCCTCCATTGATGAATGAACTATCTATGTAATCTAGCCTAATCTAATCTATCACCAAAATCATCGAAATAGAACTAATTGGGTTAAAATATTTCAATAATGTCACTTACAGAAAGCGGCAAGCGATTTTGCGACAGTAATCCCACAACATAAAATCCAAAATACAAAATACAAATCAATCCCAGAAGGATGCAGTTATGTGGCAGTAAAGAACAGCAAGGGTAAAAGGTTTTCGAAAGACAGGCTGCATCTACTCTATTTATAGGTCAGTGGTTGCAGCAGAATTTGGGGCTTCTAAAATATAACTACTTCTTCAGTGAGATCATCACATGGTGAGATCATTGATTGGTGTGTGTGTGTGTGTGTGTGTGTGTGTGTGTGTGTGTGTGTGTGTGTGTGTGTGTGTGTGTGTGTGTGTGTGTGTGTGTGTGTGTGTGTGTGTGTGTGTGTGTGCACGTGCGCCTGAGCGTGTGAGTATTGATAAACAGCACTTAATATAATTAATATGAAGAGGCATGCCTATTGTGTTACACTTAATCAGAGATTAGTTTGAAACTGCAGTAAAACGCGTCCCTTGGCAGTCACTCCAAAATACCCCATATTTTTCATTAAGGCTAAAATAAACAGAAGAAAAGAAATCTGCCTAGATCAGCAGTTGGTCTCTTTGGTTTCTATTTTGCTTCGTTAGACTTCGAGATTAATCAAATAATAGGAGAGTGCAACGACTATAAAACGAGTGTCCAAGTTCTGCATCCAGTGGAAAATGTCGGTTTATTCCAACCGATTCTAGGTTCCAGGTCTGGAGGGGAACGTGGGTATGTAGGCAACACACATCTTTTACCTGCACCCCACAACTACACACACACACACACACACACACACACACACACACACACACACACACAGAAAAAATGTGCTTTCTTATGCCCACACAGACTTTTCACTCCATCTGAGGTGAGGTAATAGGTAGTAAACAAGAATTCCTTTGTTGAAAATGAACAATTTCAGTGCCTCGGGCACTTCCAAAACTAAACAGATCAACCGGTCCAACTGAATAAGTGAATAAGCGTTCAATCACCAGTCAACCAATCTACCTAGCAAGCACAGTTGACCAAAAATATGCAAATGCTTAAATAATCAAAATATAAATAACAATACATTCGTTGATCATAGATAACAGCTGTATACACACACACACACACACACACACACACACACACACACACACACACACACACACACACACACACACACACACACACACACACACACACACACACACACACACACACACACACACACACACACAACACACACACACACACACACACAGATGCTTTTCAATATAACATTCATGTGCCCCCTTGACGTATAGGTCTCCTATGCGGCAGTAATATGGTCTAATTCTTCCACCTTTGTAATCTCCTTGTGTCTGAGTCAAAGAATGTCCTAATTACAGCCATTTTAAAGAGCCCGGTGACGTCTTTTGATCTACCATTACCATCCGACCCAATTAGCTCTGCACTTGTCAGCCTCGCTCAGCGGTAATGGCTACCGGGTCTCCAGCGACAGAACCAGGCATTCGCAGCTGACACCTTAATCTCGGTCTAATCTCTAAACCATAATCCCTAAGAGAAATTTAAAAGAACTCTCTCGGGCCCGCCTGTACTTAGTGGAGACGGTCTTTGTGGTTCTCTCTATATCTAACGCTCCAATTACCCCATTCTCTCTTTCATTCAGATCTCGATTTGTTTGGTTAAAGGTATTTGTGAGAGCCTGCGTCTACGCGTCCAGCAGTAGTCAAAAGCAGCACCCCCGCTCATGTGCGGGAACGCATTTCACTTAACCCCCCGAACTTCATGCCATTTTTCCGCAGAGCCATCCATAAAATCGGATTGATTCTTTCTCTTTTTCTCCGCAGACAGACAGGCTACCCCGACGCATTTTCCAATATACTAGACACAGTGTCCTATGCCCTGTTGCCTATCAAATGCGTACATTTATTTTTTTTACACTCTGTTTAATAGAGATTCCACCATTGGTCTTGTATATAAAAATGTACCCTTGTATCTAAAACAAAATGAAACATGGTTTAACAAATCAAAAATTTGACGGATCATGCATTCTCTCATAAACACGGCATCAGCATAATGTGGAGATACAACTGTGACCAGAAGGCTACTCAGAGAAAGGGGTTAATGTCAGACAAACTTAAAAAAAAAAAAAAAATCCCCCAAAAAAAGAAGAAGAAAAAAAGAATCCCAGCAACCCTTTTTGGCCACAGAGCGAGGAGTCCATCTAGAGGTCAGGACGTGTAATCGAAACTTTATTCAAAGAGCTCATACGTTTGGTTCCCACATTTATTAATGTGATGACAGCCAAATACAACCTTGGGCACCAAAAATGGAACTAAAGGTCATGGGGTTATTTGACCCTATAAAGTCATTTCACTCTTTCCATTGAGTTAACCGCTTAGAGTCTTAGACTCTGTTTCCGCCTAAATTCCTCTTCTCCTTCTATGGGCTGCTCCCGTTAGGGGTCACCACAGCGGATCATCTGCCTCCAATACCTTCTCTTCTGCGCATCTACCTCCCTTACACCAACCGCAACTGCATATCCTCCCTCACCACATCCATAAACCTTCTCTTTGGCCTTCCCAAAATGACTCGGTAATGTATCCGACAACTAAAATGAGGAAATAAATGATACAAACAATTAACATATTCTATGCAAATTTGAATTTGTATTTAATTCCAGGGTAAAGGCGGGTGTAGCTCATAACATTAACATTAGGTCTGTTCCATTTAGGACAACTGAAAGACCAACAGGTACCACAGGAACGGGGCAATTCTGCCTCAAAACCGATTCCAAACCCAGGGAGAGGGAGGGAAAATATCGACGACAAACAGGCGAGATGCAAGAAGGCCTATCGCTAGCACCTGCTGGACTGTCCTGGGGCACAGAGACGCCAAAAGGAAGGATCGGATCACCGATGGAGGCCAGGGACACTCCACAGAGAGACAGACAACAATACAAAGGAAGGCCTCCGACAGGACGACCAGCAATGGAATACAGTGCCGGAGAGATGAGAACGCACACAGGAGGAGGAGCTCGCCAGCGACACAGAGGCAGGTAGAACAATGCTAAGGGCTTCACCAAAAGAGCCGGCTGGGTTAATTCTCATGGAGCCACATTCAAACCTGTCCTTAATGAATGGATACACATATTCACAGAGAATGTCAAATAATTCATTTAAATAATCGAGTACACAACGCCTACAATATGGCCCACTTTGTTGTTTTCAGCTTTTATAAAATTGTATTGTTTTTGATGTGCTTTTCTTGTGAAAAAATTCATTCCCCTAACGCGTCTGGACAATTAAAGATGGCTGTTACGGTAGTGAATGCACTTTAGCTTAGCTTGGCTTGGCTTAGTTTAGTTTAGCTTATTTTATCTCAGTTTAGCATAAAATGGTATCCGTGAAAAAAATTAATACCCGATATCTACACTTTCTCTCGAAAATATCGGCCACCCCATCGCTGGTGCTTGCATCGCCGGTACCACCGGAGAGGGAGACAGGTGCATCCCGATCGCTCCCCCTCCTTTGCACATTCTCTTGTCTGCAATAAAAGGTTGCTTTGACTACATTTTTTCTAATCCATTGTACTGTGCAATTACATGTATCTGTCGCTCTGTACACTTAATGGGCCCCATTCAAATACACGTGTGTAGAAATGTTCTTACTTTGTACACGGAGAATCCGAAATGCAAAGTGTGTGCCCGTGTATGAACTTAAATCGTGTCCAGGATTTAAGGTCCCTGTAGTGTAAGTTCCCGAGATCTGTTTGTGAACACCTGATATAAATGTTAGAGAGTAATTGCTGAAAACATGTGAAAAGAACGATGTAGTTCTGATTTGTGGAGTTAGACCGTTCAACTGTTTCTCACCGTTTTTGTGTTCCGGATTTATTGGGCGGGGCTAAATCATGACTCAATGACACCTCGCCTGACGCTATACAAGAGTCGAGCGCTTTCGTCAGTCCTGCTCAATCGCGAGTTACTACAGCCTATACTAGTTTGCTATCTGGCTATGGCGCCTTCGTCCCGCAGATTTAATTTTTTTTGACCTAAGAACAAAAGCAAAACAAGAAAATTATTGGTTTTCGCATTTTTGATTTGTATATGATTGTATTGTATCACATATTGATTGTTGCTTTATAGGCACATTACATTGTGGTGAGCTTGCGCCGTGAAACAAATGAATTCGGTCAAGACAGAGCCTTCTTTTATAAGCCACCGCCTGCGCCTGCGGCTACATCAGTCAACGTCACGGTCCTGTCCTCGTCAACAACAACAGTCAACGCAGTCTGGGTCACCCCCCAACACAAACAACACAGCCCAACACCCACTCCTGCACAGCAGTTTGGTAGGACCACAAGAACCAGCGGCAGGTGGCCGTCCCAGTCCCACTGGTGTCGGCTGGTGAGGATGGCCAGCTGAGTTGCCAGAGTTCGGTTTAAGTGCTCAACCAGCCCATCGCTCTGGGGGTGCAGCTGTGTCCTCCTCTTCTTGCTCACAGTCCACAATCGCAGTTAGACCGTTTTTTTTTGTTTTGTTTTTTTTGTTGTTTTTCTTTTCTAAGATTCATACGCCAAGCGGGAAAAAAAGGGTGAGGTATGAAGTAATGCAATTGCCTTGAGTCTGTGGGACTGGAGTCGGTGGGAATTACCAAACTTTAGGTGGTAATATTGGGCTACACAAATACAGCCGGACAAACATACGGACATGGCGGCGCGACTGGTGTTCAACCAGCCAAAAAGGGCACATGTCACTCCGCTGCTCATGGAGCTCCACTGGTTACCTGTGGCCGCCCGCATCAAGTTCAAGTCTGTTATGCTGGCCTACAGAGTGATTGCTGGGAATGCTCCCGCCTACTTAAATGCTCTTGTGAGAGCACATGTTGCCCCCCGGATGCTGCGCTCGTCAAATGAGCGTCGCCTGGCTCTGCCGGCCATACAGCCACGGCAATCCAGGCAATTCTCATTTGTAGTTCCACGTTGGTGGAACGAGCTGCCAAAAATGACCAGAGCGGGGACCTCCCTCTCTGTCTTTAAGAAGCACTTGAAGACCCAGCTCTTCAGTGAGTACCTCCTGTCCTAACCTACAATTACTTAGCACCACCTTGCAGTATTTATTGTTACACGAATGTTGTTGTTACACTAATCTCTGTCGCAATGTAGCTGAATGTTATTCTCCCTTGTAAGTCGCTTTGGATAAAAGCGTCTGCTAAATGACTAAATGTAAATGTAAATGTAAAACATGGCTCAGGACTTGAATTATAAATGACTCATCATGATCATCTACTTTAGACTATAGCTCCTTTTCTGGAAGAGAGAATGACTCAATGTGAAAACCAATGGCCCCTGCATACACTCCAAATGTGGAGAAAAACAACATAACCTCCTCTTATCTACAGGTATAACAATGTTGAGAGAAATATCACACCTCACTGACTTCGCACTGTTGATTTTTGATTCGGGTTTTTAGAGGATGGGCGTGTCTAACCTACAATATGTGAACCAGCTGGAAGATTATCAAATCAAGTCATTTGAAGAACCCATGCCCGTTCAAATGTGCAACTTTATAAGATATCTGAATGGTACAGGTTAACAAAATGTCAACTGACATTCAGTCAGACTGATTCAGTCCTGTGTTCCACAATGGAAGATGAAACTGCCAGTTAAAGTCATACAACGTGGAAAGACACTCTGTATGACTCTGGCCCTGAAGACCTGCCCCCCGCTGGCTCGCTGTTTATTTTATTAATGTATTTTTTTATCGAACCTTAATTTAACCAGGATAAGTCTCATTGAGATCAAAAATCTCTTTTACAAGAGTGTCCTGGCCGAGACAGGCAGCAGCACAATTAACTGGGATGCAGACATAAAAAAAACACAACAATTTACAATGAATATAAAGAATAAATTACAAATTCATCAACATCAGAGATCAAACAGGTGCAATATGAATCAGTCAAAACAACTGCAGCCAGATGTGTCTGCCTCCGGGTCATTTAGAATTACTTTAAATGCACCCAGCTCCCGAAGAATCAGGTAATTGCTTAAAGGCCAATGGTTAAGTCTACGGGTGGACAAGGCAGACCATCCAACCCGAACCTACAAAGAGAATTGGTCAGTAAGGACTTTGTGGCATTGTGAAGATGCATGCATGTATATAATATCACCATAGTCCAGCACAGGCATAAAGGTGGCAGCAACAAGTTTCCTTTTGGTCTTGAAAGAAAAGCAAGACTCGTTTCTAAATTAAAAACCCAATTTCAACTTCAGTTTTTTCACCAATTGTTGAATGTGAGGCTTAAAGGAGAGAATCATCAATTGCAATTCCTAGATATTTGTTTTGAGATACAGACTTAATCTCAGAGCCCTGAAAGGTGGCGATGGGTGGAAGGTTCAGTGGCGTCGATTTTGCAAATGAAAACATCATGAGTTTTGTTTTGTCAGCATTCAAAACAAGATCTGAATCACACAAGGTGCGTTGTACGATATAAAACGCAAGTTGTAGCTGACAAAGAGCCTGGTTTGGTGAAGACAGAGAGCAGTACATCAACGTATCATCTGCATAAAAGTAGAAATTTGCGTTCGAAACATTTTGGTTGACACTGTTGATATATATATACTGTATAATGAATAGGAGTGGTCCCAGAACTGAGCCCTGGGGCACGCCCTGGGATACACCAAGGGAGATAGAAGTAATACCTTCTGCCTGAACACACTGAGCTCTGCCTGATAATTATTGAACCAGCAGACCTCAGGGACCTCCGGCACAGAGACACAGACGATGGGGTAGAAAAAACACTAGTTTATTGTACAGAGTGGGCTGGGTGGAATATGCCCTGGAGCAGATGGACATGTGTCATGACAAGGGCTCCTATCCTGAGTGTGTGTGGGGATGGGGGTTTTACCTGTTGCTTGATAGACCAACCAACGAGCAACAGATGGTTCCACACTGATCCTGGCCCCAATTACCTATACCCACGACAGGTGTGGCTGCTCAAACCACACCATCCCCACCACACCACAGTCTTCAATACCTCAAGTGCTTCAATACTACGACCACAGGATCAAAAGCATTACATAAGTCAATGAAATTGGCTGCACAATGTTGTTTGTTGTCTGTAGCTGGTCGCTGTAGTTGTGCTGTGGGTTTTTTTTCCCTAACACCTGATTGAATATCAGGTAAGATATTGTTAGTGGTTAAAAACTCTTTCAGTTGCTCACTCATGAGGGATTCCAGAAACTTTGCCAGAACAGACAATTTGGAGATGGGCCTAAAAACCTATTCAAAGTTTTTCAATATTTCGCATGTCGCGTGTCCAAATTGCACCATATTCGACACTGCACGTCCTTGGGTCCCCAGCGATACACCCGCCAAGTCATATGTTATATAATATTTTCAGGCGTTTTTCTCTGATTTTATTTGCGATGAAGAAACTAAACGGAACAAGCCAAGCCCATGAGCGTTCCAAAGACATTTTCCACATGGTGTTATTTTCCGATTATTGTTGAGACCACTCACTGTTGGACCATTCGTTGCTGATAATATACCATTTATATAAAGAGTACATACAATTTGGGAACCTCATGTTGCTTTTAATCGCTTCATACCAGTGGGTATGGGTTTCATTACAAAACGAAAGTCTTTCAACTTGATAGGGAACGCTTTCTCCTTAAGAAAAGCTTCACAGTTGCGTAGTTACCATTACAGTCAATACGTTCTTTAGGACGACAACCCAAGTTTGTAAATAAAGCGACTTGTTCGTCTAAGTTATACCGGTACATTCAATGTTCCATATGATAAGACTTATGTGGACGTATGACAGTTTCCACCCCATAGGAGCTTGTTGATGGAATTTGGAAAGTTTTACTGGTGACCTTGCAATACTATGATGACACGTCAATAAAAAAAACAACAACTCCTACTTCTGTAGAAAGGTTGTGTGGAATGAACTACCATAACGAGTTCGGCGCTTTAAAACACAAGTTTATCCACCTGACCTCTTGAAGTCAAAGCCCTCAGCTTTGGCTTCAGGAGCAAACGACCAAAGGGGCTTTTGTTGACAAGCGTGACGTGGAAGGTGTGACGCGGTCCTCGCGTACGTTCGCCGTCGACCAATCGGCCTCCGTAGACGCTAACCGGAAGTTGTAACGCGTTCGTTCGCTCGCAGCGACTGATCGTCGCGTCGCCCTTTTCCACCCATGAGTTCAAAACATAGAACGTAGTGCGCGTCTTCCGCGAAGAACTCGGTCCTGCCCTCGACGATTTGTTTTTTTAATTTTTTTGTTTACTGCAAAGATGAAGCACAACTCCAACGTCCCCGCTTTCCTAACCAAGCTGTGGACGCTCGTGGAGGATGCGGATACCAATGAATTGATTTGCTGGAGTCAGGTAATTAGCACGTTAGCATGGCAGCCAGGGAAGCTAACGGCAACAAAACACGGTGGGGGAGGATTAGCGGTATGTCTTGCCGCGCCATGTGGCGGGGGTTGTGAATGTTACGCGTCGCACTCAAAGTAAACAATCGGATAGCGAACCAGACGGAGAGTTCACACTAGCGCTAGTATTAGCCGAGCGCAAGCCAAGTCGTTTGCGTCCGTTGTTTATCGGATGCTAGCTAATGTGCCGATCGATCATGTTGTTGATTTTGTGGCGTAACTTTAACGGTAATGTGAATTTACTAACACACCAGTAAAGCACACAAGTGCCTCGCAGAATAACATTCACGCTGAAGTCTTAGCTCAAACTGAAAACGGGATCAGATGAGGATGTTCTTTTTTCAGACTGAAACACGCATATTGGAATTGGTGACCCCGGTTTTAATGGCATTGTTTTGTTTATGATTCCAGGAGGGCAACAGTTTCCTTGTTCTGGATGAGCAGCGCTTTGCCAAGGAGATTCTCCCAAAGTTCTTCAAGCATAACAATATGGCCAGCTTCGTTAGGCAACTCAATATGTGTACGTCTTTTTGGCTATCTTTCATTCTTATTTAGTACGACTTTCTCGAGTTTGGGCTGGTTTGTGATCAATACTGGTACTGGATTTGATGCCTTGACTTAGTTAGATAAGTACTTTTTTTATCCGAAGGGGAAACTGCAATGTCCCGTCATCTTACATCAACACAATAAGATAATAATAATAAGGAATTACAATAAGAATAGGAAAAAAGAAAGACAATATTTGGAAAATATACAGTAAACCTAACAGTTAAATTGGAAAATATACAATAAACACAACAGTTAACTATACCAAGAAAAAATCTGCCAATATATACTAAACCTAATGATAAACAACATATATATATATAAGCTAAGATAACAGGGGGGGAAAAAAGAAGAAAAGACCAGGAAAATAAAAAGGTCAATTCTAGGTTGGGTTCTTGGTTTCAACCAATTCCACAATACATTTTTAGACTGGTAATACTGAGTTAAACATCTCTGGCTACCTTTTGAAAATAAATCCCTTTTTAGCAAAAATAAATCTCCTTGTGTGTAAAAACCTTTAGTGTTATGTTTGGCTCACTGTCACTGTAAAGATTATCTACTCAGGGATTAAAATTTGGCATCAAAGGGCACATATTGCTTCAATACAAAATTAGCAGTCCAATTCAATCGATACCACAAAAGTAACACATTTTGTATTGCTGCCCAGCCTCCTCGACTGCTGAGGTTGATTTGTTCTGCAGGGTTTATCCTACCATGTGTCTGCCATTATATGCATATCCGGTCTGCCAGTATATGCATTTGATAATGCCTTGGACCTCATTTAAACTCCTTTTCTCCCTCTTTTCTGCATGCAGATGGATTCCGTAAAGTGATGCATATTGACACGGGCATTGTGAAGCAGGAGAGAGACGGCCCGGTGGAGTTCCAACACCCTTACTTTAAACATGGACAAGACGACCTGCTGGAAAACATCAAGAGGAAGGTCAGCGCACCGTCTTGGCATTGCAGTCATGTCTTGATTTTTGAAAGAAAACCAAACTATGTTATGTTACAAATAGGCAAGTTGTTTTCACAAACATATGCCCCCACCCCCCTGCAAATGTCTTCTCAGTTCCTGACTACTGCTCCTCGAGTCATGTGGCTGCTCTTCATAATCAAGAATCACTCTTATCAGCATCACAGTCATTGACTGAGCTTTACAGTACATGTGCACGGAGCCTCTAGGGCAGCTGAGTTAATTTTAGTATTAAGTTTTCCTATTCATAATAAGAAAAAAGAAAGGTGCTGTACCACTCGGGGGGAAATCAGTTTTTACAGTATGCAAAGATACAACTGATCAGAAATAGAAAGAGGATCTTAGAAATTACCCCTAGAATGCCCCAAAGTTACCCATGGAAATGTTTTAAGCAAGGCAGGTTTATTTGTAGAGCACATTTCATACACAGTGCCAATTCATAATCATTTACATGCCCTTTTACCAATACAAGGTAGTTGCGTGTAACAGATGGTTGGAATACCCGCACTAAGACACACCTATATCTTTGACACATGGCAGGTTTCCAATGCCCGTCCAGAGGAAAGTAAAATAAGGCAGGAGGACCTGACCAAGATCCTGGCAAGTGTCCAGAATGTCCACGGGAAACAGGAAAGCATGGATGCTAGGCTGGCCACACTTAAAAGGTAGGCTTAACCAACCTTGTACTAAAATACTAAGTTTTATCTTTTGCCCAAGAATTGCTAAATAAGAAAATGAAACTTTACTTACTTGAACTTTGCTTTGCCGTCTCAGGGAGAATGAAGCGCTGTGGCGGGATATTGCTGATTTGAGGCAGAAACATTCCCAACAACAACAACTCATCAAAAAGGTATTTTATTGTGATACAGTGGGGGAAGACTAGAAGCTTTGGACTATCTGACAGAGTCTGTTGTTTTAGAAGCATATAACTTTAATTGTCTTAAAGTTGTCGCAAAATATAATGCTGGCCTCACACAGATCAGAACATTTATTTTTTTCCAGCTGATCCATTTTATCGTCACTCTGGTACAGAATAACCACATTCTGAATTTAAAGCGCAAAAGGTACATATGTTAATCTTGCAGTATATACAAACATGAGAAAATGTCACCTGTTATTATTAATTTTATATTTTTTTTACTTTGCTAGACCACTCCTTCTGAACAGCAATGGAAAGAAACCCAAATACATCCATCAGATTTACGATGACAATGTGTGCATGGAACAGGTCAGTGAACTAGTTTCTACATGAATGGTATGGAATTTTCAAAGATTACACGTCCATTACTTTTGCTGAACAACATAGATCAGACAGGGGTCACGAGGACATGACAATACAGTTAATCAATCTATATATGTGTGTCAATTGGTGCAAACTAATGTGCATTTATTTAGCTTTTTTATAACTTATATCACCTTGACTCAATACGTTATAAGTTCTAAAGTCCATGCTCTCAGATATATTTCATCAATCACATAACTTCTCCACCCCGTTGGCGAGAAATGTCTCCTACATGTGCAGATGTCGACCTGTTCCTCTCTTCCTACCTTCCAGTCGTCTGTCAACGGCCTCAATGGTGCTTCAGGCTCGGAGGTATCGGACGACGTCGTAATTTGCGACTTAACGGATGAGGACAGCGATGTGAACGCCGAGATCACAGAGGGACCCTCCAGGCTACTGGACCAAGGGTAGGGTCACCACCACCCAGTCAGTCCGGCTTCACTCTTTTGAGTCTGTAGAAGGATTGTAGACTCATCGACTTTCAGGGGGCAGCCCTAGAGCTTACATAGACGTTTATCATGTTCTGTCCCACTCATTAACTAACCCAATCAAAAAACAAACGATGCCCCATAAAACATAACCAGTTATAATAATAAGAATAATTGTCCCCCGTCCTGATGAAAACGCCTGTAGTGCGTGAAGTAATGATGCAGCTCTCTAGCCTGTTTTCCTGTGGAATAGAAAACAAGTTAGTAGAAGGTTCGCAAGTGGAACTGACTGAAAACTGGCCCTAGCCTAGAACCAGAACTAGGTTCGCTTTGGTGGGAATGGGGTGTCAGGCTGCTCTTCAGGACACTGTGTGATGCAGACTGGGACATGTTCCTGTGTAACTCTGATGACAACATCAATGTGTTTACAGACTTGTGAGTTTTGTTGGGAAATTAGTGGATGATATTGTCCCTAAGGTGACCATCAGGACCTTTCCCAACCAGAAGCCATAGGTGGATCACGCCATTCGTGATGCTCTGAAGACCTGCACAGCCGCATACACTACAGGGCTTGCACCTGGGAACATGGATGAGAATAAAGCTGCATCATACAACGTCCGTAGAGCAGTGAAGGAGGCCAAGCAATGATAGGGAAAATAACTGGAATCAAAATTCCACAAGAGTGATTCCAGATGTTTGTGGCAGTGACTGCGGAGCATAACAGACTATAAAGTGACCTCCTCCAGGATGGTGACTGCGGACGTCTCTCAGGCTGAAAAGCTCAAAACCTTCTATGCACGCTTCGAGACTAACATAACCAGCAGTCAACAACCCGTTGCATTCGAGGTTAGAGCCCCCACTGGAGAGGATCATGCAGTCACTGTCTCAGTGCACAACATGAGGAGGGTTATCAGAACACCAGGAAGGCAGCAGATCTGGACTGAATTTCTGGACATGTTCTCTTGGAGCCTGTGCTGTCCAGCTGGCACCGGTGTTCACAAAGATCTTCAACCTCTGCTATTTCCACCTGCTTTGAACTTTCGACAGTAGTCCCTGTCCCCATTCCAGCTGCCTGAATGATTACCGGCCGGTAGCTCTGACCTCTGTGGTGACGATATGCTTTGAGAGACTTCATCACCTCACTACCGCTGACCATGGACCTGCTGCTGTTCGCGTACCGTACCATCAGATCCACAGACAACCGCATAAGTCACCTCATCCACACTGCCCTGGCGCGCCTGGACATCGGTAGGGGGAATTATGTTAAGATTCTGTTTGTGGATTACTGCTCAGCTTTTAACACAGTCATCCCCTCAGACAAAGCTTGAAGACCTGGGACTCAACTCCACCCTGTGCAACTCTTCAACTTCCTGGCGAGCAGACCCCAAGTGGTGCGGGTGGACGGCCACGCCTCATCCCTCCTCACCATCAACACAGGAGCCCCCCAAGGATGTGTCCTTAGCCTCCTGTTCCTGCAGCCTCCTTGTACACATGACTGGGGCTACTTCGGACTCCACCATCATCGTTAAATTTGCTGATGACATAGTGGTGGTGGGCCTGGTCTCTGATGATGAAGAGAAGGCCTACCTAGAGGAAGTGACCCACCTGGAGAACTTGTGCCAAGAGACAAACCTCACTGTGAATGTCACCAAGACTTAAGGAACAGATGGACTGGTCTGGTGGACTTTGGGAGGAAGCAGAAGAGGAACTACTATCCCCTCAGGATCAACGGGGACCTGTGGAGAGGGTGGTCAGCTTCAGATACCTCTGTCTGCATCACAGAGGACTTATCATGGTCCTTTCACATCTACACTTTGGTGAAGAAAGCCTGTCAGTGTATCTACTACCTCAGACGCCTAAGGGAATTCAGGTTGCCCCTTGAGGCGCTCAAGTCTTTCTATACCTGAACCATAGAAAGCACCCTGACAGGCAACACAGTCTTGTTAGGGAACAGCACCAAGAGGAACCACCTCGCCCTGCAGAGGGTGGTGCGGTCAGCTGAACGCGTCATCAGATGCCAACTCTCAGCCCTACAAGACATTTACACCAGGAGGTGCAGGACGAGGGGCTGAGAGGATCATAAAAGACACGAACAGCAGTCACCCCCACCCCATCAAGTCTATTCTCTCTTCTGCGGTCAGGAAGGTGTTACCGCTGCCTGAAGACCAAAACAGAGAGGACGAGGAAGAGTTTCTTCCTTCATGCCGTTCGGGTCCTGAACCAGTACAGTTGACTTAGCACATAATTTACAATTGATCATTTATAATTCATCCACCTCTCATACTGATGTCCTCACCACCACCCTTTATATTTCATATTTAAGGCACTGGTTATACTGTTTTATTTTTATTGTTTTATTGTTCTGAAACTCTTACTGGCTGTATTGTCTCATAGTTTCACAGTATTTCATTTTTCTGGAACTCAACCCAACATTGCAAATCATGCTGATTATATTGTTTCATTGTTTCACAGTTAAATTTTTGTTCTATTTTATCTATTTTGATTGTATTTTATTTTTTTGTATTTTCATTTTCTATTCTATTGTTTTATTCCTTCTATTTTGTTCTATTTTATCTATTAGATTTGTTCTAAGGCTTGGCATCAGAATTAGTGTATGATTGTGTATGTGACAATAATTTTTGATTTATAAATATCCTTCTATAATATTTTTCCCAATTATTTTCACTTTATATACTATTTCGACGGCAGCATTTCTGAATCCAGTGATCTGCTCTTAGTACAAGTATCAGTCTCGTGGATTCACATAATAAAAATATTGTGATTTATATAGTGGTAGTTTAATTTCAATAGTATATCAGTTAGTTTTACATGTTCATTTTATTTTTGATACACCGTTCAGTGTGGTTTTGGTTTGGTGAAATGGTTTCAATTCGGTGTTTTTATTTTTTACATTTTTCTTCTGTAAATGATGCATACATTAGTACAGCGTATTTATTTCCAAATTTATTTTCACTTCTGATTCCCTTCCCCCTTGCCAGCGACATAGAGATAGTGGAAGTGGATTTCGACAGCTGTGCAGTCTTGCCACCTGAGGCTGAAGTTGGGACCTCCTGTGCGGACGACATCAGATCCCTGGACCCCAGTGAACTTGCAGGACTGGAGGAAAGCCACAGGAGTGCCGGTTTGGACTGCGGCATTCCCATCAGCAGCGCCCTCCAGTTAAACAAACCTTCCTCTCTCAACATGGAGGACCCGGTCAAAATGATGGATTCTATCCTCAAGGAGAACGGGGTCATCTCTCAGAACATCAACCTGCTGGGAAAGTAAGTACCATGCAGTGTTTGTGCGGTCAATGTGGTGTCACTCTACTGGGTGAGTGATGAGCTGGATATACAAGTTAGGGATATTCGGCTTTCGGGTGAAATTTATGGAAAATATTATATATAAGTAGGGCATTTTAGTAGAAGCATGCAATGGTGATTTCCTCATCTCAAACAATTTATTGAAACAAAAGCCAACAACAGTGGTGGGTTTACCACGACGAAAAAATGTCAGTGTCTCAATAACTTGTCATGTGCCCTCAAGCATCAATTACAGCTCGACAACGACGTCTCATGCTGTTCACAAGTCGAATTATTGTCTGCTGAGGCCTGGCCCCCCACTCTTCTTGAAGGGCCCTCAGGTCGTTGAGGTTCTGGGGTACAGAGTTACCAGCCTCTACACGGCCACTCAGCTGATCCCAAAGGTTTTCTATGGGATTCAGGTCTGGAGAAAGTGCAGGCCACTCCATTTGAGGTGCCCCAGTCTCCAGCAGCCGTTCCCTAATGATGGGACCTCCATGAGCTGGAGCATTGTCGTCCATGAAGATGATATGAGGCCTGTGTTGTTCATGCAGGGGCACAATGACTGGATGAATGATGTTATTCAGGTAGTATGGGCTTGTCACTGTACCATTCACAAAGTGTAGGGCAGTTCTGTATTGACTAGACACACCTGCCAACACCGTAACACCACCACCACCAAAGGCTCGTCACCAAAGGCTGACAGTGGCTGATGCACAGTGCTCTCCTTGACGTCTCCAACATCGTTGGCGGCCATCATTTCTACTCAACGTGAATCGACTTTCATCAGAGAACAGCACGGAGGCCACTGGTCCCTCGTCCAGCGTAAATGCTCCCTGGCCCGTGCAAGACGATGATGGCTGTGCCTGGTGGTGTGGTCAGGTGCCCTTGCAGGTCGTCTAGCACGCAGACCACCCTGATGTAAACGGTTTTGAATGGTCTGATGTGACACTTGGGTGCCTCTCACCTCCCTTAAATGTGCCTGGAGTTGAGTGGCATTCATCATCCGGTTCCGCAGGGCACTGTTCACAATGAAGCGGTCATCAGTGTGGGATGTGGCCAAAGGACGTCCACTTCTATGTCTTTCTGTGACTCTTCCAGTCTCTGTATCTCTGTTGCAACCTGCTGATGACACTCTGTGACACTCTAAGCTCAGTGGCCACTTCCCTCTGACAACATCCTGTTTGAAGCCTCACAATGGCGAGGTCCTGTTGATCAGTTGTTAGGTGTCGTCTTGGTCTCATGATGTCAAAATGTGAACAGCATGATGAAGAGGACTCTTTAAATACCAATTCTAATTGAACCAGGAAATGTATTGGTCGATTCATGGATCAAACACCTGTTGAGAATTTTGCCGTTCAACTCCTTGTTAGAGAACAGCAAGTTGTGCAAAAAGTACTGAAATATTGAACAGTTGGACATGTGCATTCAAAAGTTTAGAGAAGGTCAAATTAAGTTTACCTGTAAAAGTTAAAGTGCATTTTAGGTTCATCCTGAAATTTCACCCGAAAGCCGAATATCCCTAACTTTTTGTGAGTAGTTTAGTTTGATTAGCAGTCGCTGAACCATCAATGTGAGTGGACTACTGGGATGTTGTAATATCAGGGAATGCGTTGACTCCAATACTCTTATTTGGTCCAATACTGTTTTCCTGAAATTCTCATCTCTAAACCCAACACTAATATAATTTGACCTTGTTGCATTGAGTTCCTGCAACAGATTTGGACTATTTTGGATCCACATGACAGTTTAATAGCATAGCTCACTTTTTAGTTTCGTTTTAAATATTCAAAAGAAAAAAGGTTATTACAAGTCAAACAAATTGATTATACCTTTATATAGTTTCAAAAAGTTAGCTTGTATAAATGTTGTTATTAAAACGAAATATAGATTGGTTTAAGTTATTTTTTTGCCCAGGTGTTGAATATTGATAAATTAGCATTGATATGTGACTTTTTGCATTTGTCTCTTCAGGATGGAGCTGATGAATTACCTGGACAGCATCGACTGCAGCCTGGAGGACTTCCAGGCCATGTTCTGCGGCAAACCGTTCAGCATCGATCCAGACGGACTCGAGGTACTTTTACACCACAGTACACGGACAGTCAGTTCTTGAAGTTGATGTGTTGGAAGCAGGAGAAATGGACAAGAGTGGGGATCTGAGCGACTTTAACATGGGTCAAATTGTGATGGCTAGACGGCTGGGTCCGAGCATCTCCAAAATGGCAGGTCTTGTGGGTGTTCCCGCAGACCTGCCAACCTGCACGCATTTTGTGGACCAGCTACACAGTTCTTAGTCAAATACGCAGGTACGAAATGCAAGCTGAAACTACGCAAAACCTGTGTGTGTGTGTGTGTGTGTGTGTGTGTGTGTGTGTGTGTGTGTGTGTGTGTGTGTGTGTGTGTGTGTGTGTGTGTGTGTGTGTGTGTGTGTGTGTGTGTGTGTGTGTGTGTGTGTGTGTTCTTTCTTTTCCACACACACGTACCGGCCACTTTATTAGGTACACCTTGCTAGTACAGGGTTGGACCCCCTTTTGCCATCAGAACTGCCTTATTTCTTGGTGGCATAGATTCAACAAGGTGTTGGAAACATTCCTCAGCAATTTTGGTCCATATCGACATGATCGCATCACACAGTTGCTGCAGATTTGTCTGCTGCACATTCACGATGCAAATCTCCCGTTCCACCACATCCCAAAGGTGCTCTATTGGATTGAGATCTGGTGACTGTGGAGGCCATTGCAGCACAGTGAACTCATTGTCATGTTCAAGAAACCAGTTTGAGATGATTATCCTGCTGGGAGTAGCCGTCAGAAGAAGAAGATGGTTACACTGTGCTCATAAAGGGATGGACATGGTCAGGTATGCTGTGGTGTTTAAACCACGCTCAATTGGTACTAAGGGGCCCAAAGTGTGCCAAGAAAATATCCCCCACACCATTACACCTACACCACCACCACCAGCCTGAACCCTTGATACAAGGCAGGATGGATCTGTGATTTCATGTTGTTTGTGGCAAATTCTGACCCTACCGTCTGAATGTCGCAGCTGAAATCGAGGCTCATCAGACCAGACAACGTTTTTCCAATGGAGTCGTTTAGCTGCAGTAACTCAAACGCCACAGAGACTCCCTGTTACACTATTGTGGTACATCAAATATTTTCCCAAGGTTGGCAAGTCTGCGTATGTATTGCAATACACGTTGATTTTGAATAATTACCATGTCCTACACAGAATTGACTACAACAGCTGTTCTTTATTATTCTCTATAACCCTAAAGGCAAAACTTAAAATTCAGGCCTACAGAGATCTAATCGCAGAGTTATTAATAAATGCAAATAAAATCTTTTCATTTTTAAACTTAAAATGGCCTTTTCTGTTGTCTCTTATGCTTTTAGTTTTTTGATGCAACAATAATACTCTGGCTTAGTTTGAGTTTAAGTGCACTTCTATTTGCCTGACATATTTTATCGAAATTTTTTTTTATAAATAATAATAATAAATCCATTAAACATTTGTTGCATGGTAAAAGACAAATACGCGATACAATCTATTTCTTAAATACAAAACTCATGGGGGCGACACGTGCAACCACACACGCCTCTTATTTCAGGCTTGTAAGAGGACAGCTTACACAGCCCCCGGGTCCTTTCCTAAACCTGGAAGTGCTGGAAGTAAGCTAAGCTGTTTACAAATGAATAACAAAATGATAATGCTATATTTATAATACACTCTTAAAAATGAATTAACGGCGTGTGATTGGAGCATATATCATTTAAAGTAATGCAGTTGTTTTCCCCAACCTAATTGAGTGCACCCTCTCGTAAAAAATGTGATTATCCTATTCGTTGAATGAATACTGACGTCCAAATCGCGTACTTGAGTACTCATGCCCTTCCCTAACATCGTCAACAAGTCGGAATATTGCTGTTATCACGATAAGAATTTTTTACAATCACCCATTCTAAAATGAACATTTAAATCTTGTCTGATAACGGTTAATGATTGGTTAACGAGAGTGGTATCGATGTAGAACAAAACATGATTCATCAGGCCAGGCCACCTTCTTCCATTGCTCCATGGTCCAGTTCTGATGCTCACCTGCCCATTGAAGGTGCTTTAGGTGGTGGACAGGAGTCAGCATGGCCACTCTGACCGGTCTGCGGCTACGCAGCCCCGTACGCAGCAAGCTGTGATGCACTGTGTGACACCTTTCTACCATTGCAGCATTAACTTTTTCAAACCAGACGGATTAGACGTCCTTCCCCACCCGCACCAATGAGCCTTGGGCTCCCATGACCCTGTCCCCGGTTGTCCTTCCTTGGACTACTTTTGGTAGGTACTAACCACTGCATACTGGGAACAGCCCACAACACCTGTGGTTTTGGAGATGCTCTGACCCAGTCTTCAGCCATCACAAGTTGGTCCTCGTCAAAGTCGCTCAGATCCATACGCTTTTCCGTTTTTCCTGCTTCCAACACATCAACTTCAAGGCAAAAAATGCCTAGTTAGTAAAGACCTAAAGAAATTAAGATCAATCATTGAACTTTGCAAGTGCTGTGCTCAAGACATCAAAACAAGGTGGAACAAGGTCAGGCAGGCCAAATGTGACCCTGAAATAATAGGTCAGCTAAATGCTATCAGAAGTCCAGATGTTTCAACACCGACTGTTAAACATCTGACACTGCGTGAAGCTGGCAGTGAACTGGAAGAGTTTCAGTAAAACAAAAAACTTGTCAAGAGTTCAGAAAAGAGGCAGACACTTAAAAAAAAAAAAACTGGACATTTGTGGTTGGAATTCAGTGTTCTGCAAGCCTGCTAAATGCTAGCCTGCTAAATGTTAGCCTGCTAAATGTTTTTGCATGCAGTGTTGGGATTATGTGAACCTGTATCTAGTAATTGCGTATTTGTTCATATATATTTATTTTCTGTCTTGTGTGTCAAGGAGAATGCGGCTTCCAAAGAATTGACAGCACAGTTAAACAAAGACAGATCTGAGCAAGACAACACAGGTGACCATCACATTTGTGTCCTGAATAATTTAATTTCGTTTTTATTAAAAAAAAAAAAAAAAAGTCGTATTTGAATTTGGAAAAACAATCTTTTGACTCTCAAACAATCAGTGGAGGATATGGTACGAAACGTTCCCCCCTAAGCAAACGCTTGCCTATACTAGAGGCTGTTCCAGAAGGTTTCAGCGCCATCTAGTGGATTCAGTTCCCTGCTGTTGGACGCTTCATTTTATTTCAATCAAATGTCTTCAAATTTCAAATCTTTTTTTCTTTCGTAACATGGATGATGGCTGGAAGTGACTTTGGCTCAGTCATCATTTCCTACGTGACTAGTTCTACGTGCAGTTTTCCCCTCCTATTACATTTGTTGCAACCAGCATGGTTTACTTTTCTTCCTGTTCCATTTCCCCGACGTGGCTGGGAGCAGATAAGCAGCTGGTCCAGTACACCTCCTGCCCCCTGATGGCCTTCCTGGACGGCCCCAGCCCTGGCTCCGAGCCGGACTCGGCCGGTGTCTCGTCCACGTCCACCGCCCACCTTCAGCCCTCCGCGGAGCCCCCCGTGGACCTGCTGGATGCCGCCCTGGAGGACCACCGCCCGCCGCGTAGCTCCCTGATCCGGCTGGAGCCCCTGACGGAGGCCGAGGCCACGGAGCAGACGCTGTTTTACCTCTGCGAACTGGCCCCCGACGACCCCACCCAGCTGGACGTGCTCTGAGCGGTGGGGCGGAGGAGCCCGTCTCGTGTTTGTTTGGTTTTTGTTACACGCACCGAGGCAGCGGACGCATAAACATAAACAGTGCTCGTGGAAGACGGGGCTGGAAGGAAAATAGGTTTTAAGACTAATGTAAAACGATCCAGGATCGGGAAATGTTTAGAGTGGTTTCTGGAACGGCCCCCTAATCGGTTTTGTTTTTCCTCCGTCTTGTTTTTCTTTTCCCAGGCAACTGGGAAAAGCTTTCCCAACTCTGGTTAGCTGAGTATCTGTACATACTCATGGAAGTGTATTTATTTGAGATTTTTTTTTATTCTTTTCACACGAGTGAAAGTATTCCTTTATTTGTTCCTTTAGCAAGTTGTTGTTTGAGTTTGGGGGGTTGATTCCCTTTTTTTCTTTAAGCTGTCCTTGCAAAAGGAACAGCGATTCAATCTGAGAACTCTTGAATACTGGGGCAAAATGTGGGGAAGATTAAAATCTTTTTCCGAGCGTAATATAATAGCTGCGAGGTCAAAAAGTAACTGCTTTTTTTATTTTTATTTTTTATTAATATATATCAGATATACAATAACAAATTATATACGGATTGATATTAATGGTTCTTTCCACCAATGTGGACCAAGCCACAAAACTCCAGGGGCAAAGCATACATTTAATTGACAATGGAGAAATAATTATTGTGAAAAGCTCGTTTGCTTCTCTGAGTGACCAGAGTTTGTCCAAAAATGTCCAAAGAAAATGAGGAAGAAAAACAGGCTAGTGAACTACCAAATATATCATCTCTCTTGAAATATGTATTGTTCTTGTTGTTCTACTTGATTTATGATGGGCACAAACCAGACGAATGGACGCAATTGCGAATAGATCGTCTTCGCATGTTGTCCTGTTTATTGATGGTGAAGCTCGTTTTGGAACCTCGAGACTAAAGAAAAATTTAATCAATTTTGAACCGTTTACGCGAGAGAATACAATTAAAAAATATACCATTTTATAATTATATATATAATTATTTTATTTAAAAAAAATTGTGCCCAGTCGGCATTTTGCATTTTTGAACCTTTAACCATTTCATTACAGTATCGATTGTTTTGCGTCCTTTGGTTTTAAATATTTGAGTCACTAAAATAGTCAAACCATTTGTTTGTTGTAAGTTTTACACATTTTGGCCCAGTTCTCGACAGTTTCTGCATTCAAATAAAAGGTCCATATTCATTACATTTGTAGGAAAAATTTTTACTTGAGCAGTTACTGCTCAGCTCACGTTCAACTTTTATAGTGTTGGGTTTGTTATATAAAAAAAATCATCCACGTATCGGGAAAGGGAAGCGTCTGCATCGCTGCTTCTCTGGAGAATTGTTAGGCTGTTATTAAATGTGACTTTCCAAGATCAAGTGACGCTCCTCGTAGCTTTGGTCAAAAAGCAAAAGCGTCTTGACCGATTCTTTTTCTGGTCGTTCTACACGTTAACTTAGTTCAGTGTATTCATCCAACTGTGCATCCGGGTGGGAGGGGGGGGGGCAAATTATTTTAATCTTAGTTTTGCAGGCATCCACTTTGATCAAGAGACCTAGTGCCTGCAGTGATATTTGATCCGGTCTCCCTTTTCTCGTAGAACTGCGCTGCTAGTTTAAAACACACCGTCCTGGACAGCAGCCTGGAATGAGTCTCTGAAATGTTTCACAAACTATTTTGACATTTTTGTGGCTTTTTTTCTGCCTAACGTCCCAGTGAGCTTTCTGTCATTGTTGCAAGGTACGCAATAACAATAAACAGAAAACGCTTTTCAAAGTGTCCCGTGTTTGTTTTTTAGCTATAAGGCCCCTTATTCTTTATGGCACCCTTATGCAGCAGGACCAGAAGATATTTTTAAGGTAGGTTTCTCATATTTCTTTATTTCCCCCTGGAGAATGAATATTAAAAATATGATCTATCATGAGAAAAAAGGTCCCACGTAATATAAAATATCTGCTGACTCGTAAAATAAACTAAAACTCAGCCGTTGTCTGGGAGTACATTTCTGTTTCCGACCGAAATGGTGGCGAACCCCAACTTAAGGCTTCGAGTTTATTTTTTTTCAAACCAAATTGTTTCTTCAGAAACCAATGTGTGATGTAACAGATGCTATGTTACTTGTTTTTCTACAGTGGTGCTTTTAGCAAATCCGGATATTTCACTCCATCTTTATGAACCTGGAAATCCCACCTCTGCATATCAATAACAAAGACAAATGTCAATAAAACCAACCCTGCCTCCTTCCTTTTTTTTGTTATTTAACTTTATTACACGAGTCACAACGCATGTCTAACTTCTCAAAAATGAGAAATAACGTCAGGGTAGAAGCAATTCAGACAAACCATAATACACAACCACAAGTACGATCAGTCTGATTCACACTGGTACTATAAGCGGATGCCTCGAGACTACAGACATAACTTCAAAACTTTTTCACTTTACTTTACAGTTAGGAATAAACCCGCAAAACTAAATAAAATAAAAACACAAAACAGTTTTTTAATATTTGACCTTAAATACCTCAACAAATACATCATGAGTTGGGGGGAAAAAAAGGAAAATGAATTAAAATGATGACAAACAGGCAGCGCAGATACAATAGATTTACAGCGGATGGTTTTAAATCATGCAGAGCTTTGTATCCTAAGTGCTTCATGCTTATTGTATATCGAACCCAAAAGCTGATCTAGTTTAACCTCTAAATGCTACACGTTATATTTCACAGCTATGACTATGCTTTTACACTAAACTCAAAGCGTAGCGAGTCTTAATGCAGCAAAAAAAAACAAAACGAATTCAAAGCAGTCTCACGTTTTGATACTAAAAGTCGATTACTATTAGTACATAAACCATGACACCGGCGGATTTTGTAAATCCCTTAAACCAGCTTCCAAATGAGTCACACCCACATAAATATCAAAACGCATGCAGCTCCCTTTTTTCTGCATATTAAAAGAAAACCAAACACTTGAAATAATACTGCTTTGCACTATCTGCCAGGAATGCACACACAGCACAGTCTATCTTCATCCGGTAAAACAGAACTGCGGAGGATTCAAAATGGTGACCTGAGTCACTTCCTATCGTCCTTTAGCACAAGCTTGCACTATACTTCGGACTCGGGGAGATTCCTTCGGAGGTCTTCGCCGGCCTAATACGCTCTCCTCCCGAACAGAATTTTATTTAAATGGACCCTATTTTTAATATCTGCAATAATGGCCGCATAATAAGCCACCGCATGCACTCAGCCAGCAGGCCCAAAGCAGACAGCACAGAGGAGATACAGTTGGTGGACACTAGGGGGCGACATCATTCGTTATTTCAAGGGCGATTGGGGAATCCCACCCAATAACTTTTTTCCCCGTCCATTTAACGCAGTTATTATTTTGTTTATTCATTTATTCATTTAACCCGCAGCAAATTCACTTATTTCAGTTTGGGATAATCGCATATTTTCAGAGTTCAAAAACAGCAAATTATTGTCTATTATATACCCGATATCGTTCGGGTAGAAACTCTGTAAAGTCGCAATAATTTCACTCCCGGCGACGCCCTCTAATAAACACAAACTAACTGACCGTCGTTTTTTTTTGTTTGTTTGTTTGTTTGACTTTTTCGCTATGTGTTTGGGGGAGAAAGAATAGAAAACGGTGAAATGGGTGACGAGGCGTTTCAGTCAAAGTCTCTGTTGACCAGGACCAGCGGAGCCACCAGGGTCCAGACGTAGAGGGCGATGCAGATCCAGCTGGAGGAGATCTTCACCCACACCGAGGGCCACCTGCTGGTCATGGTGGTGTAGTCGGAGTCCGGGCTGCGGCGGGGGAAACGGAAACAAAACGTAGAAGGTAATGAGGGCGTTCTTACATTCTTTGTTTTTTGTTTAAATCAGACCCATTTGAGACAAGTAGGGTCGGCTGATGTGGAAGGACGGTTCACAACACATGAGTTATTTGAATAGCTTTGGTATGTAATTGTTTTTGTTGATCATTCCTTATAAGAAGGAGTAATATTTATTTCTTTTTACATGAAGGGAAAAATAAAATCTTCCTGTCACAGTTGACAGTTTACTGATTACAGCCTAAATGTGCCAAGAAAAAATATATTATTTTTATTTGCTATGCCCCATACAAAATCACCCCAATCTTTCTAAAAGCATTATTTCCAAATAGAGCTCTATGAGTCCTCTGGGGAAAATTCCTGAATTTTTTTCATATCGTGATATATATCACAGAACAAAAAAAAATATTGCAATTAAAGTTTTTTCCAATATAGTGCAGCCCTTACATACACACACACACACATTATACAGCGTGTAGTAGTGATGCACGACTCGCAAACGATTCGTCCGTAGCGAACAAATCTTTTAAACGAGTCTTTCCTCCGCGACTGTGTGATTGCAGCCGGTCACACGGGCTGAACTGAGATTTCGACTCTCCACTGAAAAGACCTGAGAGCCGCCTGTCGTGAGTCACGCCCGCAGCCCAAGCAGACACCCAAACCCATTCTCGAACGAGATCCGTGAGTCACGACTCACACATGTGCATCAGCATCAGCATCAACCTGTGTCAATTCCATTCAGAGACGACTCCTCTGTCTCTCACTCGCCCGAGATGACACCAAGCCAATCGGACAAAAATTGACTATTTAACTAATCCTTTTACTGAAAGACTCATAAAGAGTTGAATCTCTCAAGAGTCAAACTAATCACTAATATGTATACTGAATGTATATGAATACTGTAAGTAAATGCATTTTATTCTATATCCTGTCTATATTCTTTTATTCTATATCCCCAAATTCAAGTTGAAAAACAAACGCCCCTTTTTAAATGAAGCCGTTTGATGGCAGCCGAGTCAGATATCCCTCTCTCGATAGAAAAATCTTAATAACTTTAATTTGATTGGTCACTACTTTTAGTTCCACTCCCCATTACTGATGCTAGCTCGTAGCATCGGTTGGAATGGGCTTTGATTATCACTGGTTGCCATGGTGTTGTTTAGGCCATGTAAGATTTGAGCAGAAGGCCTTATCTGTCTTATCTGTTCATTGTTCTGAACGGACACACAGAACCCACCTGTACCAGTTGGTGAGGGTCATCATGATGTAGAGAGAGGCCAGGAACAGCATGAAGTGGAAGAAGGAATAGGAGTAGGTGACGCCGTCCTTCTCGTTGTCCACGGCCCGGTTCATGCCGTCGCCCCGGTCCTCCACGCTCTCTGGACCGGCTCCGTCCTCGATCAGGGCCGACTCGTCACTGGTCAGCGTCAGCTTGTTCACTTGAGTGTTGGAAGAGTTGCGGATGCTAGGGGAGGGGGGGGGGGTGAATAAGTGAAATAAGCACAGTAGCAGATAATGAGAGCTTCACGCCCGCAGCTTTTATAATGGGACGGAAAGTTCTGACCTGTTCTGGTCCGTGGTTCATTTAGGCTCAGTTAAGCCGAAATGTTGGAACATTGGATCGCCGCTAGATTTTAAGGATAAAGAATGGCCACAACGGCAGCACTCCCATATTTAGCCACCAAACGAGGCACTTTGCTCACCTGGAGTACAGGACACACATCAGGAAGAGGACCAATCCCACGATTCCCTGCGCATCCCACCACTGGACCACATGGTCCTGGCCGGCGGGCGTGGTGCTATTCAGGCCGATGATACCAAGAAGGCTCGGGTTGCATTTACGGTCTGCGGAAGCACACACAGGGACACGAGCACGCTCTTTACAACTTGACATCAGGTGGCATCGACACATCAGCGCAGCGGGGGTCTTGCGGGGACGTACCGGGCTCGTTGGTCATGGCGGACCAGGTGAGGTACATGGTGTAGAGGGTCACCAAGGAGGACTGCAGCAACCCAGACCGCGGCTGGGATTCCTTGGTTTCGCACAGAGACGCAGAGAGTGACACTTTTCAACAACGACGACTGAGGAGGACACGTGGTTAACCTGCTGCAGCAGGCTGCACAATAGTCAATTGCTAGGGTGCGATTTTGGACGTGCCGTATACGTCGAGGGTTTCTTTACTGCTGCACCTAGTTGAAAATATCAATAATAATAATAAGCACAGGCACAGGGTTTACCTGAATTTGGGGCAGGACGGACAGAACCGAGGCTCCGAGACACAGGAGCATGTTGACACTGATGAAGACCTTGTTCTCAGTGCATCCGTCCGTGTGGGTGTAGAAGACATAGATCATCACCAGCGAGATGAGGGACAGGGTGTAGTTCAGCATGGTGGCAGACAGCAGAGCTGGGGGAAGAAAAGAAATACATGAATTAAAAAAGGTTAAAATAAAAATAAGAAGTTCCAACACTGGAACACTCAATGTTTGAAGGCAATCTGCATTATTATTTTTTTTTTATTAGACAGATGTGCTGTAAATGTTAATCTAACGGGATAGGACACAAATCGACTAAAACTTGCCTCTCTGTTACTACTGAGCAACCAACAATTCTCTTCTGGCAGCCTCCATGACAGTGCAACCACCTCCCTTATATATCTTTGCAATTCTAAAAATCAATCCAAGACTAAACAAGTTAGACATTAAACCATAAATTATGTTACGTTTCAACCATTTTGTTTGCCATCCAAAACAAGAATATCTACATTTCTTCGCATCGTACCTGCGTACCAGCACCGGGAGTTCCCCTCCTCCATCTTCTCCACCCAGGACTCATTCCATGAGTGGGCGAAGTCGATGAGCAGCACCAGTTGGATCAGAATGAAGCAGAAGGCCCCAGCCATGCCCACATAGAACCACACTGTGGGAAGGAAGAGAGTTGAACTGAATACTTTTTGAGACAAACTTTAACTAAATGTTTACAAAACCATCTCTGTTATTCAAGCAGGTATGAGCAGGTTAGTACTTTGTATTTGGTGCAGGGCAGGAACTAGATGATTCTATGAACTGTTATTAGAACAGTTCACATTGGGCCCGACAGCAAAGTAAGTGATTAGGTTGTGGAATAAATCTAACTTTATGGACATGCAGGGAACTGATATCATATATGTAGTAATGATAAATAGAGTAGATGCTTTTTTTTTTTTTTTTTTATAAATTACCAGTAGTGAAGGGTCCGTCTGGGATGAAAAAGGCACCCACGGAGATGGCAGTGGCCGCGGCAAATTTAAAGAACCAAAATCTTGAGGGAGGGGACACAGACACACAGACACACACACACACACACACACACACACACACACACACACACGATGAGACAACATTCATTGTTCTGAACGGACCCCTGTCTGGATCTAATAAAAAGGCCTCCCAGGGGGTACAGGGAGTGTCCCATTAACACCCAATTTTTATTTTATTTTTTAATTGTAATCTGCTGGTGGCAGAGAAAGGTGTTGATAAAGGGAAATACAAAGGGATCTGAATAAATAATTCAGTTAATAGTTGAGTCAAGTTCTCACTTCTTATATATGAAGTAAGAATAGAAAATTCAGTATCAGAATATTTGGCTTTGCCAATTTTATCAAATATCTCATATTAATGATAATA
This sequence comes from Zeus faber, assembly GCF_960531495.2. NCBI lineage: Eukaryota > Metazoa > Chordata > Actinopteri > Zeiformes > Zeidae > Zeus > Zeus faber. The sequence continues at coordinate 23,630,748 of NC_137189.1, forward strand.
AACTCCCTAATCAATTGTAGATCAGCATTGTTAGAGCAATTATTTTTTAGGTTTAATTTTAAGAAATTGAAATAGTCAGGGTTCATTCTGACATAACAAAATGAAATTCAAGGACATTCAAGTACTTTTTAAGCACAATTATTTTCTGTTTCAATGACTTCACGCAAAACCAATATACAGTAAATTTTCAATGTTCTCTTTATTAATTAAAATATAATCTTAATCTCATTGTCCATTACTTGTGAGTATAACTACTATATATATATATATCTATTATTTATCAAATTTTCATGTTAAGTCTATAACTACGTTGGCATCATCTATGTGGTAAAAGCAAAACATTTTATTACGTAACGATTTGAATTACAAAACCAGGGGGAATATCACAGGTCAACAATGATCACTTCTTTTTCAAGGACCTTTTAAGCACTTCAGCACAAAGGGGGCTATTTTCAAGGCATTCCAGTACTTGAATTTCTGAGAACTAAATTCAAGCACCTGGTGGGAACACTGTGGATGGCTTACCCGTTGTGCAGTGTGGCTCGGGGGTCCTGGCTGCTCCTGACTTTGATCATGAGCAGAGAGAAGAGCAGGAAGAACATGGCCATGCCGAAGCAGATGCGGTACACCGCCTTGTAGCCCACCAGCACGTCGCAGTTCACGTGGCCCTCCACCCCGGGAAGGGACGTGCCCGCGCCGCCTTCGCAGAACCCCGGGATCTGATGGGTGAAAACACGGTGGTTTGAATCCAAGGCCAGACATCTTCTGACCTCTATGTCCATGGTGAACATGACAGCCTTTTAAGAACACCTTTCAAAACCTTTGTGGTAGGCTTCAAAAATTAGTGAGAAATGACAAACTTGTTTGTAAAGTGACTTTGATATTTGACAAATCAAAACCGATTTGTTTTATGGACTGGTTATGATTGATATGAAAATGGCCGGGGGGGGCACTTTGTTGTCTCAGTGGTATCACAGTAACTACTGAGGAAGCAGCATGGTGCTTATTATTCTCTATTATACTGTATATATACATACCCATTCAATTCTCCTTCAGGTAATGTCTCAATGTTATAATTCATCTATGAAGACAATATGTTTTGGATGATTTCATTTTTTTTTGTTAAGTTTTAATTAATTCTATATATACTGTATAGTCCCTATTAACATAACACAAGACCCTTTTGATTTTTCAGGTTTTGGCAGCAGCGTATTCTATTTAAAGACAGCCCCAGTATCTGTTGAAATGTTTAGCTGTGTTTTGCTATGGCACTCCCTTTTGCAATACTTTGAATTCCACACTCACACCGTCACATTTTTTGACAAATAACTGAATTTAAACACTAAAAGAAGGAAAATGTCAAATTCTTGTTAAAAAGGTGCAACGGTTCAGCCAAAAAAAAGGGCCATGACATCAATTTATGGGGGGTGGGGTTTACACATATCACAAGGAATAAATGTGCACGGTTAGTTGATTTTGAACATGGGAATGAGTTTTTTTTAGGTTGTCGTGATACCCCTTTGCTATGTGTAGAGTCTGAATTTCCAGCAATGTTGTTTAATTTTTTATTTTATTTTTTTTATCCATGGAAAATGCATGTAAGCCTTCTTGAGGTAGCCGTGAAGACGGTGCGAGTGGCTCACGGTGTGCAAGGCGGATATCGGCGTACCTTCTTGAGGTGTCCTTCCATTCCCGGCATTAGCATGACACAGGCAATGCCCACGCCCAGCAGCATGAAGAAGGCGTAAATGAGCCGAGTCACCGTGGAGTTGTTCCCGCTGGGGCAGCAGCGACACAGCAGGCAAGGAGCACTGCCACACAGGCAGGGTATCTGGTAAAAGGGAAGGAGGGGAGGCAGAGTGAAGGAAATTGTTTCACACTTGTTTCATGTACTCTGTCACCCCACTAGGACGGAGTATCCAAACTGCATCGGTACATTTTGAGTCTTGAACATTTCTCCTCAGCGCTGAACAAAAACAAAACTAAGATATTTATTTTTTTCAAAGCAGTAAATTCTTACCTCAGTATTTCTGGAATAATAAAAAAGAAAAGTGTTCTAAAAGAAGGATTGTTTTGGAACAGATGTCAAAAGCCCATTTCCCACTTGCACTGAAAACCGGTAATCTACTGGCAATGTCCCCTATTGGCGTCATGTGGGAATGGGAGCCAGTGTCGTTATTTCGTAATAGTCGTGCTATAAATTACCCCATTCCTCAAAATCATATAATTTCCGGCAAATTCCGGAACAGCTGTGAATGGAAGTGTGTGGGAATGGAAGCAGTAACATTTCCATAAAGTAGGGGTGGAGCCAAATCGAAATAAAGCACAAATACAGGTACCCCCCACTTAACAACCGAGTTACATTCCTACGACTAGGTCGTTATGCAAATTGGTTGATACGTGAGGACCACACCACCTTACCGATGTTTTAGTCTTGGAGATTGCCAATGCTAGTGTAGTGAATACTGACAGACTGTGGGAACGAGACTGAGACGGTGAAAGGGAGATGCAAGATGAGACACTTGGTGCTGAGAAGCCGCGCAGCGTACAATACCGACTGGTCGGAGAGCTGGCCGTAAGTCCGAACAGTCGTTAAGTGAGGAGTACCTGTAGTGGGTTTTTGCGAATACTTATTTCGTACAAATATTTTTTTAAATGTTGTTATCGGGAAGAAAAAAAAAAAAAAAAGATTTAGAAAAAAGCGAGTCCGATCCGAACTGCGGAGCTCTGCTGCAAAGGCGGGAAACTGTAACACTTCCAGTCTATACGGAGACAGGTCTTTATATTCTTGAATTGTATTTTTTTTTTCCTAAAAAATGCACTCAGCCCCTAGATGTGTCTTTAAGAGTTAGGGGTGCGGTGTGGGGACATCAGGCACAAGTGCTTCGCTTGCCCGCAGGCTGCACCGGAGCATGGAGGCAGAGAGGGAACAAGCGGACAGGGAGAGGTCGAATGGGTGGAGAACGTTCCTTCTCCAGAGGCAGAGAGTGTAGGACAGGTTCAAAATGAGGGTTGAGATTATTGCGTCCGGGGACGGGGGGGGGGGCTCTCTCCCCTCTCAGTCAGCGGAGGGAAGAGTCCGCGGCGCAGGGAGACGGGGAGTTAAGCGCTGGCCTAAAAAACGATTCTGTTGCCTAGTCTCACGTGATATTAGAAACCTCTTACGCAAGCATTAAGTAATGTATCCGGAACAGTCATCGAATGTGGGAACAGACTCCATACGGAACTTTTCTGTAAAGGAGGCCAATGTGGGAATGACTACCTGGCTGCTGCCTTTTCTGTATATTTTTTATCCAGTAATGTTATGGATTCCATGTGGGAAAGGGGCTAAAGTCAAGGTGTTGGCATCAGTATTGCATTTTTTTCAGGGTTTCAACCAGTCACCTCTCTTATAAGAGAAAGTCTATCAATATTGTATGACATAGTACAAGAGACAAGAGACAATGTTGAAGTATGAAACTATAGTTAAGAAATAAATAACGAAAAGGGAAAACCAGGGTTCATTCTGGCTAAGAAATGACATTCAAGGACTTTCATGGCACTTTTTAAGCACTATTTTTCCCCATTTACAAGGATTCGCAAAACAAATATAATACATTGCAATGTCATGCTGGATCAAATGGACGTTTCCCTGGCATAATCCATGTCGTAAAAGCGATTCTGGACCTTTTTGTTATGACGTTAGGATTGGAAGAACAAAATCAGGGGGGAAACTACACGTGAAACAATAACTCATAATTCCTTTTTATAAAAAGCTCTAAATGACCAAGCAAAGAAAAAGCTAAATGAAACCGTTTCCATTGTAATGTTAATATTTTACTATTGAGGAAGGGCTCAGTTATCATTCCGAGACAGGGTCAGCAATCACCCGGCCACCACACCTAAAAAGAGCAGCAGCTGACCAGGCCACATCATTTCCCCGAAGCCACTTTAAGTGAACGCTCAGTTGACTAGAAGCCAAATGCCTCCCAAGAATAAACCAGCCATCAGCGACGTCAAAGAACATCCAGTAAACAACATCCGATCATTACGTAAACAGCATGCAGTCAATGCGGCTGCCTAACAACTAAATCCTCCAATAATACTTTATATATATATATATATATATATAAATGTGTATATGTGTGTGTGTGTGTGTGTGATCATTTAACAATTGACCTCGGGTTTCGGGTCTCGCTCTGGACGACAGTGACGAAATCAAATGTCACAATAGCTTTGACGAATAACTCGATATCGATCAGATAGATCAAGATATTTACACACAAATGTTTGACACGCACCATCGCCACATATGTGGCGACATTACGATAGTCGAAATTCTAACATCTCGTCATATCGACATTACACGGATATTTCTCCGGATCGGAGGCGCTCGGGACCACAACGATACACGCCAGCCCACACAAGCCGCCTCGCATAACAACCACACGCGTACGCTTTCTGTTGTCCGTTGCGAGACGCACTGCGATGGAATACGTTTATCGCTTCGTGACACATGCGTTCTTTGTTTACTCCAGGTTAACGGAGCAGGTCGCGTGGGAGCGTTCGCGGCTCCACCGGCGAGCGACGTGAAAACACTGCGCACACCGGGAACCACCCCGGCCCGCCGTGACGCAGGGCGGCGCGCCGGCCAACAGCTACCTCGTTTTCTTTGATTCTAATTCTTTTTTTGAACGCCTTTACTCACCCAACTTGCCACGGAGCACAACCCAAGAACGGCCCCCATGACTGTACTGTGTTTAATTGATATCTGTAGGCGACAAGTCCTCGTCCTGAGTCACAAAAGATGGACGGTGACGTCTGTTTACGATTTGCTGCCACTTCCGTTTAGGATCGGCTGGCACAACGTCACTTCCGTAATCCCTCCCACACGTGATTTTTAGGTCAAACAAACAAACGCGCGCGCACGCACACGCACGCGCACATACGCACACGCGCGCACACGCACATACGCACGCACACACACAAACACACGCACGCACGCGCGCACGCACACACAAACACGCACACTCGCACACATGCGCACACACGCACACATACGCACAAACACACACACACACACACACGCACACGCACACATATATAGAATAATAAATAAATAACTAAACGACCAAAAGTACTTATATCAGATATTTTATTTAAAAAGTGTTTTTCAAACATTTGAATGAATACTGACATATATTGTCTGCATTAATCGTGTACATCGTGAACAGAAAATGTCACCAGGAATATTTGTACCATCACCCTAGTCTGCAGTCTTATAGGTAGAAAACTATATTTAGTGTCAGATTACAAGCAACGCAAAAGGAATAATACTCTTCTTTTTAAATTGAGCTCTTATTCTCTTCACGCAATTTATGAGCTATAAACAAATGCAACGACAAATCTTTGGACTGCTGCCGGCCAAATCAGTTGTTGCAACCGGGCTCAAATGTCACACCAACACACAGAACAATGGTTTTGATTCAAATCTCTCATCGAAAAACAGGGAACTTACATTACAGTCACGCGATACAGGTAGTCCTCACTTAAACCACCTACCTGTTTAACGACCGTTCGGACTTACGACCAGCTCTCTGACCAGTCTGTATTGTGCGCTGTGTACAATACCGCTGCGTGCGCGGCGTCTCAGCGTCAAGCATCTCATCGCGCATCACCCTATATATAATATATATACTATATACACTATATATACTGTATATAATATATACACTATATACACAATATATACTATATTCACTGTATACATCTCATCTCATCACCGTTCTCAGTCTCATTCCCACAGTCTGTCAGTATTCACTACACCAGCGTTCACAATGGCCACGCCCCCTTACCGTGAGATAACACGGGTCTTCACTTATCGACCAATTCACTTAACGAACCGGTCCCAGGAACCGAACTCAGTCGTTAAGTGTGGAGTACCTGTAATGTAAACGTCTTTTTGACATGTTTTGAATAACATAAATATCACTTTTTAATTATAACTACTTTTTGCAATTGCAACAGTCCATCCAAAACGTAATGTTGTCTACAACAGGAAACGTTTTGCTCCCGGTCTCTTCCGTTCAGATGGAGCCGCAAGAGCTGATTTGCAGAAATACAACAAAAAGACTAAAAAACTTGTAAAAATGCACATTATACGACCATTTTCTTTTACGGTAAAACGTTTTAGAAAAATGTGATTTCACTTAATTTTTTTTAAGCCTCGAAAGACCGCCCCATTGGACTGCATTCAAGCACAGTGGTAAGTTTCTCAGTAGCAAAGCGTAGGCCTGGGTTTAAAAAAACAATCCGTTAATCTGTCCCATCATGGCTTCTTCTCTTTATCAACGAGGTCGATGCACTCCTCGTCATTGGAGATGTCCACTGGAGCCGATGAGGGGAACGGCGGTGGGGGGAATCCTCCGTGGCGGTTGGTCAGGTCGGCTGACCACATCGGGCTCGACACAGCGGACAGGTACCCATGTGGGAGGTTGGGATACGAACAATGGGCGGCTCGCTCTTTCTTTGCCTCTCTCCTTCTTGTGCAGAGGAGGTAGATGATCTCCACGACGTTGAGGAGCACCGACACGCCGGCCACCACCAGCATGAACACGATGAAGACGCTCTTCTCCGTCGGACGGGAGATGAAGCATTCTGCGCCGCTCGTGATGGCACACGGCGGGCTCTGTTTGCAGTGGAAGTAAGGGACCATGAAGACGGTGTTGAACAAGAAGAACTGGCCCACCATGAAGCCCACCTCAAGGATTATTTTAAAGATCAGCTGGGTGATGTAGCTGCGCAGGAGCACACCTTTGATCTTAATCTTCCCCCGGTCATCTGTGTACTTGGGCTGCTTCAGGATTTTGCCGTCCTTCGTCTGACTCTTTAGCTCCTCGCGCATCCTCTTCTCCCTGTGGATGATGTGCACAGCATGGCAGAGGTACACCAGGGTCGGCGTCGAGACCAAGATGATTTGGAGGACCCAGTAGCGGATGTAGGAGATGGGGAACATCCAGTTGTAGCAGGCATGCTGGCACCCCGGCTCCTGGTTGTTGCAGAAGAAGTCTGAGTGCTCGTCCCCCCAGACGTCATCCGCGGCCACGCCCAGGACGAGGATCCTGAAGAGGAAGAGTACGCTCATCCAGATCTTGCCGACCACCGTGGAGTGGGACTGGACTTTGTCCAGCAGGCTAGAGAAGTAGGACCAGTCGCCCATGGCTGAATTTACGTCACTGCAGCAGTAAAATAACACAAGACATAAAATGTTATTAATCCCGAGACATGTAGAATAAAGGAAACGAAGACAAGAGAGCGACAATAAGGTTTTTGCTGACCTGACGTTTACTTATTTTTTTTGCATTGTTTTAATGGTTCTAATGCACTCCCTCCTGTAATAAATGCCACAAATAAATTGTTTTAACGACAAAAATTCCAAAATTTAAGCCATTATTAAAACGGTATTGAGCAAAAAATGAAAAGGATGATCCTAGACGGAATGCCCACTCAATGTCATATTTCAAATACCGTTACTTATTTCCCCCTACCATTTTCCGTTTGGAGGAAAATTGAAGGGTGAGACAGGAAGTGAAATTGGTTTGCCTTTAATGGCTTATAAGGTCTTCACTGGGCAAAAAACTGCTTTCAATAAACAATAAACCTACATTTTTACATAGATTGATTTGCTTATCCAAGACAAAACCAAAACATGTGGGAGCGACAGCAAAGAGGTGCTGCAATTTATTTTGTAATGAAACATTAATTACCTAATGATCGTCATACATGTCTGCTCTATTTGCTCTACCGGGGTAAAAAGAAAAAAAAACAACAACCCCATAAATATTCTTTTGTTTGTTTTCCTTTTTTTTTTTTAATTGAAAAGAAAAAAATATATAAATGTACTCACCAGCTGTGCTTTGGAAATTAAAAATTCATTGCAATGAACGAAAGAGCAGGTCAGTTGAGAGTGGTTGAGGACTTGACATGTCCACAAGAGCAAGATTTAAATACCTCTACGCCAACTGGGGTTTGGTCAGCTTCTATGGTATGGCTGAGTCACGCACTTGCGCTTTTGCATACACGTCATAAGTTCTCTATTCCACTTCATTTTTTGGAAAACTGTCCTTTCATCACATTCGCTTCCTGAAAAAAAGGGTGGGAAGGTGATGATCACCACGTACTCCCAAGCAAAAAAATATTTGGCTCTATTTGGCCATAGTCACACCCAAATCGGATCTTTTTACCTTGTCATGGCGCTAGTCATAACATGTATGGTCATGGGTTGGTGTTAATTTTAAAGGGGGAAGCAATTTGCGAGGCAAGGATCGGCTCACACCATAGAAAGTCAAACACTGAGATGAGATACCCCATGCCAAGATATGACATTAAAGGATGGGTTCACCATATTTGAACCAAGGCCTTATTAAAATGTTGGTTCCCATCATATAAGACAATATTGTCGCAAACCGTGGATTTTATCGGGTTTGTGGGGTTTTATTGACTCTTTTGCACTTCCACAAATCAGCTCTTTGGGCTACATCTGTACTACTGTAAGAGACAAGAAACAGGAAGTTGTGTCACTTCACACCCCCCTCCAAACGTACAACCTTCAAGAGTGGAAGGTGTACAGATGCTTAAGATGAACTGTGGCAATTGAAAATGTGGTTTGAAAAAATAAAATGTCAATTCTGTTATTTAAAACATGTTAAAAAAAAATACAACAAGTCATGGGTGACTAAAACGTGAGTTTCACATTTTAGAAAAAGTACATTTTACATATATTTTTTAATGGCTTTTGCGCCATTGGACAGCATTCAAGCACATTGAGAAGCTGCAGTACAGTGGTAAGTTTCTCAATAGTACAGTTCAGCGAGGTACTAAGTAATAGGAAACAACATTTTCAATGGCCTGGGAGGAAAAATGCCAAATCTATCCTTCAATCTGGCCCATCATGGCTTCTTCTCTTTACCAGCTAGGTTGATGCACGCCTGGTCATTACATGTGTCCAATGGAGACCGGGTTAAAAAATGGGACACCAATCCACCAATCCCCAAAAACAATCCTCTCCCCACAAAATTGTTACTACTTTGTGCAGCTGAAGACAATATATGACAGATTCATGGACAGGGCCAAAAAAACACGTTGTTCCTCACTTTAGTGTAACAATATTATGTTAAATCGTCTATGGAAGAAATCACTGTAATACATAGAATACATCTACGACTTGATCCCACGGACCACACCCTATCGATCTGGTTTTGTATTAAGTAGGTGCAATCCACACTCATTTCACAGAGGTGCCCAAAATGCTTGTTTGAAGTGGTGCCACGAAAGAACAACTGATTCCACAAAGAACCTCACAGATCGAGGTTCGTCAAACAACTATTTCTTTGCACTCATTCACTGAAATACCTGAAAAGTGTCTTCAGTTAATTGCCACATTTAGGCTAATTTACCATTTACCAGGACGACCATGGTGAAATCAAAGCACCAGTAGAGGAACCTTAAGGATCATCCAAATAAATACCGTTGTTCTTCAGTGTTACGGTATTGCCGTGTCGTACTGTTGTAACACCGTACTGTATATCTCCACACACACCTCACTTTATTCACATGCCACTTTAATGCACATATGTCTATATACATAATTACCTATCCCATAAACATATTCCCTTTATTTCTATTTTGTACCCCCATCCTGTATTACCTTTGCGTTATTTAATTTAATTTTTTTTATTCTATAATATTCGATTTACTAACTGCATTACCTTTTAGGAATCAGTTAGTTAGTAAAGTAGAAATTAGGTAGCTATTGTGTTCAGTCTAGAACATATTGTGCATAATCACCAGGTGCGTTGCATTGACATTTCACTTCATAGATGTATGAAGTATGTACAGTATATGTATGTGACGAATAAACCTTTTGAATCTTGAATCAGTAATGGGTTTTTTTCTGAAACCCACACAGTCTCTTAAAGAACCAGTTTAAAAATGGTAAATCTCCTGCTTGTCCTGGCATCTTAGAACAAAAACCAGTATTCGTATTTGTTTTCTTCTTTTCTCTTATGCGATCAGGTCATTAAACGTCCAAGTTGACCTCAAGGAATCCATATGATTCATCAATGTCTGCCTCCCTGCGAGTTCACAGCAGGTGAGTCTTAGGGCAGGGAGCCACATGCCGATTTGTAAGTGTGTGGGTCAGTAAGAGGTGGATTGAACTGGATGAAGGGGAGAGGAGGGGAGGGTGATTTCAACAATGCCGAAATCTTGACTTGCGCTCGTCTATAAGAAGAATAGGGAAGCAAAAGTGCTCAATCTCACAAACTCGGAGTTGGTTCAAGGAGTCAGAAGGAGTAGGGACACTCTCCTTAAGGTAGGAAATCTTTATCAAATTCAAAATAACACCAAACTATATATATAAATATATATATATATATATATATATATATATATATATATATATATATATATATATATACACACAGTATATACAGTATATACATATATGTATGTGTGTGTGTGTGTGTGTGTGTGTGTGTGTGTGTGTGTGTGTGTGTGTGTGTGTGTGTGTGTGTGTGTGTGTATATATTAGTTTGGTGTTCAGAATTCAAACTTCAGGGTCTGTGCCACAATTTAGGAAATCCTCTACATTAAAGATAAATAAAATGATATTAATCATAAAAATGACAACATGATCAAGGGGGTTCAAGCTTTGGCAACAATATAGTTAGTTAGTGTTACTACAACTCATACAAAAAAATACAAATGTTCTATGGGTATATTACATAAAATATATTGTTACACAGATTGGTAGGCTTTATTATTATTATTATTATTATTATTATTATTATTATTATTATTATTATTATTATTATTTATCTATCTATTTATTATTTATTTATTTATTTATTTATTTATTCTTATTTTATTTTATTACATTGAATTAAATGGCCGGTCATTGATGCTCCATTGCACTTTATGGAAAGTTACAGAATTTATAAATAATAAGTGTGCTATGGGGTTGACCAATTAAGCAATGGACTCCTGAATGATCCGTGTTTTGGTGTTTTATGTCATTTCATACACACCATTGTTATTTTAAGTGGCTTTGGGCCATTTCATAATTTCCCACTGGGAATAATAAAATCGATTAATTGAGAGTCAATATTTAGTACAGAGGTAATCTGAGGGAAAAGCACATGCAACAAAGACAGCAGAATCTCTGCTTTTGAATTGAACTTAAAAAAAGAAACATGACCCTTAACCCTAGTCCAGTCCGTCATAACCCCCATCTCCCTCCCTGTCACTGCAGTTACGCCGCAACTATGGGGGACTGGTCATTTCTGGCCTCCTTGCTGGACAAGATGCAGTCGCACTCCACTGTGGTGGGGAAGGTGTGGATGAGCGTCTTGTTCCCCTTCAGGCTCTTCATCCTGGCTGCTGGCTTAGACAAAGTGTGGGGGGACGAACAGGGTAACATGGACTGCAACACCCGTTCGCCCGGTTGCAGGAATGCTTGCTTCGACCGCGCATTCCCCCTGTCACACCGGCGCTTCTGGGTCCTCCAGATCCTCTTCGTCTCGTTGCCGATGCTCATCTACCTTGGCCATGTTTTGCTTGTCATCCGCCGGGAGAACAAGCTGCGGATGCGGCTGGAGCAGAAAATCGGCAAGAACGGCCTGGTCAAAGTGCCAAAGTATTCCGACGAGCACGGGAAGGTCAAGATCAAGGGTCCCCTGCTGGCCAGCTACATGATCCAGTTGATCGTCAAGATCCTGCTGGAGGTGGCCTTCATCGTGGGCCAGTACTATCTCTACGGCTTCATTTTCATGCCGTCCAAGATCAGTTTTCAGGGTTACCCGTGCAAGGGAGTGGTAGAGTGTTTTATAACGCGACCCACCGAGAAAAGCATCTTCATTGTCTTCATGCTGGCGGTGTCCGGTGTGTCTCTGCTGCTCAACGTCATTGAGATATTCTACCTGCCGTGCTCAATAATGGGGGCGAGAAAGAGGCGGGACAGTGGTTCCACGCCGTCGACGGAGCCGTACCCACTGCGCGAATTGACACAAAGGTCTTTCTAGCAGGCATCGTTTTGCCAAAGGTCTTGATCCAGAGCACTGAATGCACTAGCTGAAGAAGTTATATATTGTATGGGAGTCCATTAAGAAATCAGCGAGATAAGAAGTTTTCACTTTGATTCAGACATTTAGTCAATTCCTTGTATCTTGGGTGTAAAGTTGAGACTTGCTACCTTTTTTTTTTTTTTTTTCAAATGTCGGCTCTAAATGTTGTTGCGACTTATTTGTAATTCGTTATTATTTCATCTTGTCGTTTTAGTGACAAGATGAAATAACATAACATTCAAACTGTTGATCAGTCAGACAATTCTCTTTTAATCAATTGTACTTTCTAATGGGCAGTTGTTTCTTGTGTTTTAGTTTAATGGCATGTTGTAAAGCTGTGTGAACATATTTTCTTTTTAAATAAAAAAACTACAACAAAACACAATTCCGCTGTGACATTTGCTCCCATTCTACAGATTTATAATAAGCGTAATTGATCCTTAAAACTGGATCTGTGGCTGTGAATGGGCCGCTGACGAAGCCGTCACGTCAGCAGTTTTTCTTTCCATCAGACAGCGAAATGAAAAGAGAAATGGCTACTCATTTTCCAAATCAAACTTCCTCATCCAGCGCCACCAGTCTATCATGCAACTGCTGCCAAGTAAAATGATGTCCAAAAAAAAAGACCAGTATATTAGACGTATATTAAATATAAGTATGTCTCCTCTGCTTGTGATACAGCCACATTTAAGAAAGGGATGCCTCTGGTTAATCGTGATCTTTACATTATTGGCTGGATAGTAGAGTTTTTATCAAACGATCTCAGTGTTTTGCTAAGATAAGACAAATGCAGCAAAAAATAGTGCAGTCGAGAAAGAGATATCAATTAAAAATGATAACATATAAGAACATATCTATCTACACAAGTTAATATGAAGTAGCACCACCTAAAGAAGTCGTTCTGCCCAGCACTGCCAAAAGCATGATTATGGATTTTTGGACTCCACCTTGTCCAAAGCAAACAGGAATCAGGGATTCTGATGTTGTCGCATGGTGTGCTGGTGTCTTAAGTACATTTGGTACAATCCTCAATGACAAACTGTCTTTTGAAACATATTCATTTCAAAAATTATGATGCCTGCAGTATATGGAGTTTTACAGCTGTAGAGATTTCATCACATCTGGCTTTGTTGCCTGGTGATGGAAAGCAAACACAGTGACTCAGAAGTGTCCCTGTTACGCATTTTTTGTCAGGATCCTGCCCTGTGCTTGCTTGTTATGTCCTCTGTCCCTCTCTGGCTCCCTCTGTCAGTCACTAAGTCTCTCTGTCCCTCTCTGGCTCCCTCTGTCTGTCTCCGGTTTCACATCCCTGCCACTGCACACCTGTCCCCAGTCAGCAATCTCCCCACCTGTCTTCACTCTCCTCCTCACTCCTCTTATGTTTAACCTGTTCCCCATTCACTCTCTCTCAGTCGGATCGTTGTGTCTGTGTGTATTGAATTCTCGGTCCTTTCTAGGACCCAAATTCCCTGATCCCGATCCTCTGCCTGTTCCCCTGGACCCTGGTTCCCTGCTCCCTTGGTTTTGACCCCTGACCCCTGACCGCCTGTTCTACAATAAACCTTGCACCTACTCCTGAGCCTTTACTGTGTCCTGCATTTGGGCTCACCAGACCGTATCCATAACCAATTATGAACAGTGTTTTTCTAAATATATTTATTTATTTGTGTTTTATTTCATTTTCGCCTATTCCCAGAATAGCTTTTTACTTTGTCAAGGCGATATCCTAGCCCTGGAGATCTTTTTAGTTACATGACAATCGCTCGTTCAGATAGGCCGAAGCCCTTATTATAAAGTGCGCACAAAGCTTCTAGAATTCACATTTCAATAAAAAAAAACCGCATTATAAAACGACAGAATGCATAAAAGTTACACTGCAAGAAATGACTCAAAAGCCATAAATTAGGTTTAGTAAAAGGCAACGGCAAACAAGTCTTCTGTTTTCTGGGAGTTTGTTCCAGATTTGTGGTGCATAGAAACTGAACGCTACTTCTCCATGTTTAGTTTTGACTCTGGGGACATAAAGCACAAACTGAGAGGTCTGGATGGTTCATAACACGGCAGAAGATCAGAAATGTATTATGGCCCTAAATCATTCAGTGCTTTTTAAACCTACAGTAGTATTTTGAAATCAATTATTTAACGGACAGGAAGCCAGTGTAAAGATCTGACTGGAGTGATATGATCCACTTTCTTGGTCATAGTGAGGACTCGAGCAGCAGCGTTCTGAATAAACAGCTGTGTGATCCATCTTTTCGATGGATGAGACCTGTAAAGACACCGTTACAGTAGTCTAGTTTACTAAAGATAAATGCGTGGTGAAGTTTTTCCAAATTCTGCTGAGTCATACCTGTAAGTCCTTCAGTCCTCGATATATCCTTAAAGTCATAGTAGGCTGACTTTGTAATTGTTTTAATGTGGCTGTGGAAATGAAGTCCATGATTACACCAAGAGTTCTGGCTTGGTTTGTGCCTTTTAACATTATCGATTGAAGCTGAGCGCTGACTCTTAGTCGTTCTTTCTTGGCTCCAGAAACACCACTTCAGTTTTGTCTTTGTTTAATTGGAGAAAATTCTGACACATCCAATTGTTGATTTGTTCAATGCACTTGCTCAGTGTTTGTATTGGACCATAGTCCCCTGGTGATATGGTGACGCAAATGTGTGTGTCGTCTGCGTAATTATGGCAACATTTTATTGTTTTCAATAAACTGAGCCAGTGGGAGCATGTAGATGTTAAACAGAAATGTAAAAATATATATATATATCCGGTATATCCCAGAGAATCCCGGGGAAAACGGGAGGGTTGAAAGCGATGCACAGATTGCACCTTCAAGACTCGATTGTCCTTGCTACTATCAGTAGGTTTAATTCCACCTAACTTCAAAGTTGAGAAGCAGAAGTTTCCCTGCTCCTATGGCTATACTGTGCACTCGTGTATTGTCAATAATATGTGAGACGTACACGGACAAGACACCGGTCAATGTTTCTAAGTGGTTGGAAACATCAGGAAGCTTTAGTAGCAAGTGTCGAGCCATGGCTCCCCTAACCTCTTCCTGTTACCCCTCATAAAGAAAGCCAGGCCTCGATCCATCTGTGGCAGAAAAAAAACATTGCATCTCTGTTTTATCACTCAGGTTTGCTTACTTTCACTTTATTTATGTATTTTTGTATGTTTTTATCAACTTTGATGCATAGTTAGTTGTTAGAACGTCAGGTGGTTTTACTGTAGTATGTCGTACACCGTTTTGGATGCAGGTTCTGTGGAAAGGCGCCGTGGTGTTGTGTGTCTGCTGCTGTAGAGTCTATTCACATTCAAGCCATTGAAGAAACAAAACAGACAACTGTCTTTAATCGTCCCAAAAACCAAAATTGCAACAGTGCAAAACATGTAAGGTAACTATAAATAACTTTTAAATAGAATTATCTACAATTCTGAAACTCGTATGCAGCGGCTTTGAAATCGGTTTGAAAACAATTTCCATGGCACAATGATGTTGGCATCATCATTCCTTTCCCTCTCTCCTCACTGTGCTTATTGAATGAAAATGGTATTCAAAATACAAGCTTTTCATGCAATATTTAATTACGAGACAAAACATGTATATCATGTTACTGGCAAATATATACTCCTTCACAACACATTAAACAGTATTGCTAGGGAGACAGAATTATAGTAATATTATAAATACACATAAATATGCTGAATTCTTACTGTTTATAGAAAAATACCTCACATGAATTGTTGAGATACCAGAAAAATATAAAAAAAATAATTTTCTCATTAGGTACAGCTATCTACTTTAGGTTGAAATAAACCAATTTTCCAATAAAATCCTAAGAAAGGGATAAGGGAGACGTATGGCAACTATAGTAAATGTGTTGAAATAATTTGTAAGTCAAGAGATTCCTTTCTTATTAAAATGCACACTCCCCAGGTAGTGTTGTCCAAAGCAGAATACGGTATGTGTCACTTTCACTTGCCTTCTGTTCGTGGTCATCAAATGATCATCAGAACTCTTTTAAATACCGTCAAATAAATTAGCATAGATATCAACTTTAGGTGAACTAGCTGGAGGGAAAATGTTTTGTAAAAATACATTTTATTAGGAGAGAGTGCCTTACAGTTTAACCTTTTTTTGGAAAGCCAACCCATTATGATAAGCCTCAACCCAGAGGTCCAACCAATGAGTGACATCAGCCGAATAAGTGCATGGGTGGAGTACAAACATGGCAGGACTTTTATTTTCTGAACCTGGAATTATCCACCTCTGCCAGAAACAGCCACTAAACGAGAGCTTCGGAGCGCCTTGAGTCGCATATAAACAATTATCATAACTTGGGAGTATGCTACCTCAGGCCGTGCGGGGAGTAGCAGTGCATCTCGCAGGGCGAGTTTTTAATTTTTCATCGGATAATGCGGTGGCATGGTGAAAGCAGCCGGCTGGGCTTTTTTAGAACGTCGACATTTAGACCACATCAGGTAGAAGATCTCGGCCACGTTGAGGAGCAGGGAGACGCAGGCCACCACCAGCATGAAGATGATGAAGATGGTCTTCTCTGTGGGGCGGGACATGAAGCACTCCACGGTGAAGGGGCAGGGGAAGCCGGTGCACACGATCTTTGGGATCATGACGAACCCGTACAGATAGTACTGCCCCACTATGAAAGCCACCTCTAGAATGATCCGAAAGAATATGGTGGCCATGTAGCTCCTCAGCAGGTTTCCTCTAATGGTCACGTGGCCTTGGGCGTCTGAGTATTTGGGCAGCTTTGACAGCTCGCGCCCGGTGTTGTGCTGCATGTGCTCCCTCAGCTTGTTCTCTTTGTGGATGACATGGAGGACGTGAGCCAGGTAGACGAGGGTCGGCGTCGACACAAAGATGATCTGAAGGACCCAGAAGCGGATGTGCGAGATGGGGAAGGCGCGGTCGTAGCAGACGTTCTTGCAGCCGGGCTGCTTGGTGTTGCAGACCATGTTTGACTGTTCGTCACCCCAGACCTGAATGTGGAGAGAAGCACTTTTCGCAATTAGAGCTGCGGAGTTGAACGTGTAAATGCGTGCGATATTCACTGCGCAAGAATTCTTTGCTAGATAGCTCAGTCTATGAATAATTACACAATCTACTCCTGCCTGTCTAACTCATTGCAAACCACACCGCGTCTCTTCGCCAGAGTAATTTATATTCTGGCTGTGCAGAATTATGTAAGAGAAGAGGTCACCATCGCAAAAGTTGCTTTGCTATTGGTCGACTCCATGATGTTGTGTGTCGCCAAAGAATTTGCCAAAGTTGGATTCTACACAAAGAGATTTGTTGCGTTATATAGTTATGTAGTAGATAGCAGATATTAACACCTTTTCTGCTCCTGCTCCGAGGGCCATGATCCTGAAGATGAACAACACAGTCAGCCAGACTTTCCCAATGACGGTAGAATGAGACTGGACCTTGTCCAGCAGGGAAGACAGAAAGCCCCAGTCACCCATGGTCACTGATCTGTAGCGAGGAACAAATAGAAACGTGAGTTCATGCATCATGATTTGGTCTCATTTTAATTTACCTATAAAGTACACCTCTATTAAGCAAACCTATTCCCCAAATCCCTGAAACTCGCTGTTCTAACAGTTATATTTAACGACCACGTCTTAGTACCTAGTGCCCTGGCCTTATTGCAAGGTTGCTTCTTATCATTTATAACTGTTCATGGCACAACCTTGCTGAACGCTTTATGATTGAGAAGCTGTTTTGAAAGTGGGAAATGCACATCATTGTCGAACGTGTTTTTTAAATAACTGTTTGAATAAGAGTAATATCACATTTTATTTAAAGCCGCTTTTTGCAGTTGCCACAGGAGATCAAACGTATCATTTGTTACAGTGGGTTGATAGGAGGAAGCAGCACAACTTCCTGTTTCTAGTCTCTTACATTAGCCGGGATATGACCAAAAGAATGAAATCCTGAAAGCCTTGATAAAAAACGTGTGCGTATTGGCTGATTCTTAACATATAAAGATTCCCTGACAATAAGATAAGATAAGGTTACACCGTATTAATCCCAAGGGGAAATTCAGGATTGCAAAAAAAAGATGAACATACCCCATTGGACTGCATTTATGCGCAGTAAGTTCCTCAATAGCAAAGCATTCTGTGATGTTGTGCTACGAACAGTTATAAATGACGGAAAAATATAATTTGAATAAGGCCTGGGTTGAAAAATGGCGAACCTAGTGTTAAATGCCACAAACTTGAATCCTGGGAGTTCTGTTCGGCTAATGAGGTTTCTCTGTATTTAAGGCCAATCAGGTTCCCTTTCGCTTCAAAGCAGCTCCCTGAGCCAATCAGCTCCTACTTTCTTGATAGTACATCAATAGGTGATGTGACATGCTTCAAATCTACAAATATGGTAAATAATTCTATGAGTTTATTTCAGTGAGACAATTCTATACAGCCACGGAACGGCACATGTATGACAGGACATTTATTTGGTGTGAAAATGGGTAATTTGTCATTTGAGTAATTTCCTTTTCTGTATGGCGAACTGTATGGCCAAAAAGGTTTGCACCACCAGCTATAATTCACAAATCATTGAGACATGTTCAAAAAAAAAAAAAAAGACTGACTTAGAGGCAAGACTTGGTGGCTCCCTCTAAGGACACAAAAACAACTGTCTCATGCGAATAATGTTTGGTCTTCTTACTGACTACACTTCAACAACTCTACTAGAAATCCATCTGTCATGTTGCATTCCCGTGTGCCACCGCAAAAGCTCAAACCCACTGAAAATATTCTGGGGACCCACCACTGCCATAATCACATGGTTTTTAAGACCATTTATCACAGAAAACATGTGATCCAGGGCTGAACATGCACATTCACTATCTTGTCATCTTCTGAGTGATTGGTTGATCATGCACAGCAAGACGAATATTTTCATGGAACATACTTTACTTTTCACATTGCACTTTCCTACATTTCGACTGATAGTAACGATCTTAACTTATCTTAAAGTGACACAGGGTCAATAAAACGATATAGAGGGAAGAAAAGATGATGAGGGATGTTAAACAGTGGAATTGTAAAACCATTTTGAAACCTGTACAGTAATTATATTTCTTAATTTCTTGTATATTGGTCTATGGCTATTGTCTCTCTCTCTCTCTCTCTCTCTCTCTCTCTCTCTCTCTCTCTCTCTATATATATATATATATATATATATATCCAAATATATTTTTTTTTGTTGATTGTTTTTTCCAATATGTGCTGCTGGGTCACCTTCATTTCTGTCTGTCTGTCTGTCTCTCTGTCTCTCTACCTCAAGTGTATCGATTATACTCCCCATGGATTTAAGTAGCTACACAGGTGAAATACCTAAACGCTCTAACCAAACCAATAATACATTCACTCACGGAAACTTAAAAAAAAAAATCTTTAACTTGCATATAAATGAAAAAAGAAAGGGACAGCTCGGCGCTGATCAAACCTGGATATGAAATTGTCTTTTCAGATTGATTGGAATTGAAATAAAATGGAAAAAGGATTAAAAAAAAAAAAAAGAATAAGCCTCACCTCTTATTTCCCAAATGGACGCTTTCCAGACAACAAGCAGCGAGCTTCCTTGCAGTCGGGCACCTGGGGAGCTGAGTGACAATGTAAAGTGCAGCGTGTGCCAAAACTCACTCACTATGGAACCTTGAACTTTAGATTTCATCGGAATTGCACAATTGTGTGCGCTCGTGTACGCTGTCACGTTGCCCTGACATCTGGGAATGATAAATCTCAAGTACAGAGTTTTTGGGGGGTGACTCCTGAGATGATTGCGTTTGTTAATGATTGGCGGAACTCTGACAAGTTGCTGTGGTTTTTCCTCTTTCCGCAAATATTTATATTTAAATATTTATATTTAACGTGATCGCAGCGATCGGAATGTTGAAATGTTCCCGCTCTGGTCAGGTTAGAGAGAGGTGAACAGTCTGTATTGTTATTTTTTTGAATCTCATAAAATAGTGATTTGTTACCTAGCTTTTGTCATTTTATTACATACATGTCATGTGTATGTTTGCTAATCTTCCAGTATATCAGCTCTGGTAGATTATTGTAATGCGCTTATGATAAGAGAAAACGGTGTAATGCGTTTATTATTGATATGCGCTTATGGGAATGAATCCATTACAGCTTCAGGACAGGATTGCCAAGCTAAAAATGGTATCGGTAGCGAAGAAATATCTAAAATACAAAAATCTTATTCCAACCATGTCATATATTAAAGAAAATCTACCTATTTTTTGGCTTCATGACAAATATTACATTACATTACGTAACAATGCTTTTGTCCAGAGAAACAGTACGTACTTTGTGTTGGTAGTATCAAACTGCTGTATATCACAGTCACAGACAGCAAAATCTCCTCTAGGAATAAGTAGCAAATGAGAAATACCTTTTTTTGAGTTGTTTGCAAGTTACACGTTTCCAACGAAGAAATAAAATGGTTATATGGCCTTCATTATGCTCCGATGAGCAAAATGAACAAAACTAACTGACCTGTGTCTATGCTGTTCAGTGAAAATAATGGATCATCTTAATACAATAAATAAGGCCTTTGACAAGATAGACCACCCCTTATTTAAATATTGTGTTCTTCCAAAATGAGGAAATCTTTATGCGAACACAATCTTGGGGTTGTTTGATGTGAAACACATGCCTGTTGTTACAAATAATATAGTTATAGTAATAATTCACTGATGAAACTTTTTTTCCCAAAATAAACTTATTTTATTTTTCCAAATGCATTACATACCAAACTCAACAGTACAAACTCAGCAGTATCATCATTCATTGGTTATTACACAAATGATTTCAGAGTACAATATAAGTAGCAAAGACACTTATAATAACTTAACACTTGGACGAATTGTAATCCAAAAAGTAATCATAGACAGTTTGCAAAGACAAGGTGAATTACTTTCCAAAAAAAATAAAAAATAAAAAATAAATTTTATATATATATATATATATATATATATATATATATATATATATATATATATATATAAGGGCAGTTTTTTCTTCTGGCTACTGGCCCAGGATACGTTAGCTACCAAAAAACAACCTTAATCGATCATTTGCCATCCTGTCAGTGCTTTCTGCAATCATTCACACATGCATTACGTAAGAACTTGAACAGAACATCCCCATCCCATCTCAACTAAATTTACCACTAAATGTTTTCCATTCGAAGGAAAACCACAAAAGATAAATGTCATACAAAGACACAACACACATACCCTCCCGACCCTGAAGGACCCAAAATTTCTACCAACTGTGTTCGTAAGCATTTCTTAACCAATATCGTTGCACATTGTTTTCGATTGCATAGTTAAGTTAGGAACAGATGAATACTGTTGCATGTTCTACGATGTGAAATGTATTATTTTGACAACTTGCACCTGAATAAATAATTATTGTGACGCCTTACAAGGCTTCGACGTGAGAGAAGAACCTCCTAACTTCCGCTCAGCAGCCGTTTCTCCTCCTTGGCCCCGTCGAGGCTCCCACCGATGCTCTGGCCACTCTCGAATTCCATGTTCATCTTGTTCTGGCGGAGCGTCTCCTCTGCGCTGGGCCAAACGGGTGCCGAGAGGGTCGCCGGCCTCTCCGGCGAAGTGATCTTATGTGTGCGGTGCTTGGACCCACACCTCAGCCTGGTGCACATCAGGTAGAACACTTCCATGATGGTGAGGAACAACGACACGCAGGCCACCACCAGCATGAAGATGATGAAGATGGTCTTCTCTGTGGGACGGGACATGAAGCACTCCACGGTGAAGGGGCAAGGACTCTTGGAGCAGGGGAACATGGGCACCATGATGAAGCCGTAGAGGTAGTACTGGCCGATGATGAACGCGGCCTCAATGAGGATCTTGGCGACCAGCTGGGTCATGTAGCTTCCCAACAGGTTGCCCTTGATGGTCACTTTGCCCCTCTCGTCGGTGTACTTGGGCGCTTTGAGCAGACGGTTGCTGCCAGGGCTGGCCAGCTTTTCCCTCAGCTTGTTCTCCTTGTGGATGACGTGCATGGCGTGGCCCAGGTAGATCAGGGTGGGTGTGGAGACGAAGATGATCTGCAGCACCCAGAAGCGGATGTGCGAGATGGGGAAGGTCCAGTCGTAGCAGACGTTCTCGCAACCGGGTTGCAGCGTGTTGCAGACGAAGCCCGACTGCTCGTCGCCCCAGACGCTCTCGGCGCCCGCGCCCAAGACCATGATCCGGAACAGGAAGAGGACACTCATCCAAATCTTTCCAATAACTGTGGAGTGCGACTGGACCTTGTCCAGCAAGGAAGACAAAAAACCCCAGTCTCCCATCTTTGGTGTTAGTTAGTGATCTATAATAACAGAGGGTAAGAAAGAAATGAATGCTTGTTTAAACAGCAAAAAAGACCAGAATATTTCAACTCTAATTCATTAAGTAACATTGGATCGATACACAACAAGAAGCAGAATGATAGAACTCAGGTATTATTAAAATGTTTGTTCCCATCTTTTATAAATGTTTATAGCACAATTTTATTTTATACAAAAAAATTCAAAGAGTAGTTTTAAATAAAATGTGATACTACTTCTTCAAAATATCTTCATAAAATTGACAGATGGGACTACAATGTTTTGCCCATTTTCAAAAAGGAAATGTAACATGTTTTTAAGGCTTAAACGTTTGCTCCATTGGACTGCATTTAAACATGGGACGCTGCAGTTTCTCAAAGGAAGGTTCTCAATAGTAAAGCATACAGCGAGGTTGTGCTATGAACAGTTATAAATGATGGGAACCAACAGATCAGGCCCGAGCTGAAAAACGATCTAGTTAACCGAATCATCAGTCTGTTGTTTGGCATCGCTTTCCTAAACTGTCAGTTTACTGAAAACTCAACGAGAAGTATTATAAAAAGACATTTGCCATGGCATCCTTGAAATGATGAAAATTGTAATAAATTCACATTTTGAGCTAAAATGGGTAATAATCATGACCAATCTAATTTAGTAAAGTATAATAACAGTACAACACAATAAGGATTGTTTCAATATATTGAACAAAAAATAGGAAGCAATAACTTAATCAGAAAAAAACTTTCTAATATTCATAAAATCTCATTTTTTGTCGGTTAATCTGCAATCCATTAATTTTCTTTCTTTCATATCGTTCCAACACAGTAGAATAATTGTTGCTTCTTACCTGATGACCTGTCAGAAAAAGACTATCTCTGGCATAGGTGGAGAGCTCCCTTGAGTTTGGACCTTGGAATTTTGTGGGTTAGGCTAGCCAAGTGGTTGGCTGGGGATTGTATTGCGTAACACACATTTGGTTGTGCCGTCACGTTGTCAGAATCAGCAAACGAGGCTCAAAAAGTGTAATAATTGACAGGTGTTTACTGCCAGAAAGATCTTTCAGGATCTCACAGCCCTTTCAAATATCCAAACAATACCGCCATGAGCTAAATCATCCACGGTTGCGGTGAAATAATTTCAATTTACAAGGTTTGCTAAAATGAGAAAATAAATCCTAAGAAATTGGGATAGTTCTATTGACATCTCTCTCCATTCGGAGTGGACAGGAAGCATCAGAAGGCCACTGTTCACACTACAATAAACCATCTGATAAGACACATTTGAAAAGTACCTTGAACACCCAATTCTTCTCCAGTAAATGTACCGCAAAGGTAAAAGAAAACAACAAAGAAATACACATCAACAATTTTAATGAAGTATTTCAAGGCTTTCATTAGGATACATTTTTTTTGTGCTTTTCAATAGAACATGAATTCTTTAAAACAAAATTTATAATTGTTCATTATCATCACATTAGAGACGGAACACTGAGCGCTAATATTTATTATATTGTCATTAACATGAGGTAGGGGGTTTGCCGATGCCCCTTTGGTTGAAAAAACTGCAAAAGTGACCTCTAGACTGCCCCTACGGTAGAGAAAAGTGTGTAAAGTGCCCTCTAGAGTGTACCTATGATAGAGAAAACAGAACAGAAAACATATAGTGCCCGCGAAGGTTCCCTGATGATAGAGATCACATTACAAAGTTCCATCTAAGGTGCCCCTACAATAGAGAAAATGATAAATGGGCGACTATAGGGGCCTATAGGCGACTCTTACAAACTAGAATATGAAGTGCCCTCTGGTGCCCCTATGGTTGAAACAACAAGAAGAAAAAGAGCCTTCAAAGCGGTGTACCAAACAAGAAATGTGTATGTATGTGTGTGTGCCTGTGTGTGTGTGGTCGACAAATACATGTACTGTATGTATTTGTGAATGTGAATAAATGGCTGCGTTAATTGTTGATAGTAAATGTGTAGACGTGCCCCGTAGGTGCCCCTACGCTAGAGAAAGTGCTATGAAGTGCCTAGAGGACCCCTCTATTGTAATGCAAATGATGTGATATTGCAGATAATTTTAACCAGATCGTTTCCTCCCTATTTGAAGGCTATGATTTGCAGAAAAATTGTGGTCTCGGCTCTCAGGTTAAAACCATGCTATGATCTGCTGCTCCAGCTCCCTGTAAGCCCAAAGTATATTGTTATATGTTGACCCTGGGTAAAGAAGGCGCCCAGGCAAGACAATTAGTAAAAAAACACAAAAAATGTGAGGAGGTCAAAGAGAAGTCAAACGTGTGGACAAATAAAGGTTTTATTTATGCCTTCTCACTGGTCTCATCAGAATACCTCTGTCCTGCCTTTTTAAAAGACAGAACACGTTACATCGTTTTAATCATGTTTATTGCACAATGCACTGTGACACATTAATCAATGTGATCTGCAATTCTAATAACATTAAAGTCAGGAAAACACACTAAACTCAAATTTTAGGTCAGTTTCAATAAATCGATACATGGTCTACTAAGAATTATTCTGAAGAAATAAGTATTTCAATCACAAATTAATCATTCACTAAAAACATCATATTTGGTGTGACTGGGCCTTGCTTGAAGGAGTTGACTTCCCGTCTGAACCCTCCTACCTTGGAACACTCCCTAAGACCCAATGCCAAAGCAAATTGACAACACTGCCCCCCAAATCTTACCAAATGGTATTATAAACTATTATGTATGCACCACTACGCCTCAGATATGAACCTCTCCCATATTGTTGTCCTCAGATGATAAGCTCTTAACAACTCCATTCACCCCAGCTGCGATCCCGTCCATGACCCCGTTCGCCCCGAGCTTGCATCCCTTGAGCTCCAGCTCCAGGTTTACGTGATCCTGGATCATCTGGTTGCGGCTCTTGAAGGCCTTCCTCTCCGTAACCGGCGGGGTCAGTGGAGTCACGGTGTAATCCTGCCTCCTGGCCATGCACTCCCCTGCAGCTTTCACACACAGGTGGAACAGTTCGACCAGCGTGAGAAGGAGGGAGACGCATGCCACCACCAGCATGAACCAAATGAAGATAGACTTCTCCGTCGGCCTCGAGAGGAAGCAGTCCACCTTGTGCGGGCAGGGAAAGAGGCTGCACACGTAGCGGGCCTGGAGTGTGAAGCCGTACAGGAAGTACTGGCCCACGATGAAGCCAAGTTCCAAAAGAATCTTGGCCAACAGGTGAAGGACGTAGCTGCGAAGAAGACGTCCACGGAGGTTGATTTTGCCACTGCTGTTGCTGTACTTGGGAACTTTGTAACCCTTCCTAAGAAACAGGCTGACTTGATCGTCCAGCTCTAATTGCTTTTGCATCTTCTCCCTCACCTGGAATTGGTAACAATTTGTTAGATGATGTGCAGTAAGCTGGAAGCACGTCAAATCAAATTTAAAAAGCCAGCACCCATTGCCACCATCCCTAGTGAAGTCAATTAGCAGGTAGAGCGGCCGCCTCCGTTGGTGTATGAATAAGTCGCTGTTGACGTCTGCTCAATGACGTAATGTAATGTGTCCAGAACGGAGACATCATCGGCATAGACGATGAGGTCCTGCTGAATTAAATTTGGTTTTCTGTACTATTGCGTGTCCGTGTTGATTTTGCGTATTTGTTTTCATGTGCAATCTAAAACTCTTTCAATCTAAAACTCTTTTTAAAGGGTTTTGTTTTGTCACATGGGGCTATGCTGGCGTCCTCACGGTCGTACACGGTCACTGACCTTCCGCTCGACGTGGATCACATGGAGGACGTGACCCAGGTAGACCAGCGTCGGAGTTGCCACCGAGATGATCTGCAGGACCCAGAAGCGAACGTGGGAGATTGGGAAAGCGACGTCGTAGCATACGTTCTCACACCCCGGCTGGTTGGTGTTGCAAACAAAGTCGGACTGCTCGTCTCCCCACACCTGATGGGAGATGAAAAGAAGCATCAGAAACATTGATGGAACCAGCATACACACTGCAAAACGACTGCTTCTCAATTTTGGCTTTTAGTGCTTATATTGTTTTCCTTTTGAGAAAAAAACCGACTGGCCTTGTTTGTGTATATACTGTAAGTTTATTCTTTGACCTTCGATAAAATATGTCCAAATATCCAAATACGCCAACTATCTTACTTGGAAAGACATTTTTTCAAGTGAAATAAGTCTTTTTTTTTAAGAGAGAGAACAGTTGACTTTTATCTTTATCTTTTATCTATATCCTGTGTATATGTATGAATATATGTGTGTGTGTTTGTGTGTGTGTGTGTGTGTGTGTGTATATATATATATATATATATATTTAAAAAACAAATCTGTATATGTATTATATTTATACATTGATTCTATATACAAATATATTAAATATTTATGTAAATATATACAAATAAATACAGAAAAATATATAAAACCCCCATTATCAAGTCATTTTGCCAATGGGAGTTTTAAGATTCCAATGTTTTTTCTAAATTATAATAATTCTAAATTTGGTCTTGAGATTTGATTTCATTTTTTTGTAGTGAGAGTGAAGTATGCAGAAAGCAAGCAAACAATCAAAAACCTTTTCCGTGCCGGCTCCAAGGACCAAGATTCGAAAGACGAAGAGCACCGTGAGCCACACCTTACCAATGACCGTGGAGTGGCTCTGCACCTTGTCCAAGAGTCGACTCAACAAATCCCATTCGCCCATGTCTGCTGCTGAGTTGTACAACCTGCTGTTAAGACAACAACCAGTTACCTCAATCCTTTCAAAGAGCGTCAGCTTTGTAAAATGCGAAGGGACGCTTTCAACTTCTGTCGCTGAAGGAGGAAAAGCAGCAAGCGCCATCCATCACTCGTCATCGAAAGTAACTGTTCTGAAACTGGTTTGGCCTCAGGATCCAGATTTCTCCTTAGTCATTTAAGGATACTTTCACTATCTTTACACTTTCGCCTTAAAAATAACATGTAAAATCTCCTTTTTAAAGAAGCGATCTAACAATATTGCCACAGTCAAAATTATTGCACACCGTTTTTTTCAGGGTTTTATTGACTTACTTTCACTTCCGCCAATCAACTCTTTAGGCTGCATCCACGCTCACGTAAGAGCCTGGAAAGACGACTAGAAAAAGTGAGTGCATCGATTTTTCCTCTCCCTAAAATTATATGGTCATTAACACATTTTTTTTAATGTTACACACTCACTCTCAAGACCCACATTTATAATTTCTTGTGGGCACCGAGAGCACGCTGATAGAGGCACCCAGCAGCTGCTGTGACGTCTCCAGAAGATACTCAGCGCACCTTGTGAGAACCAAGGACTCAACGTTGTTTGATAGCTTTCAATATCTTCACATGAAATGAACACAGGATGTCAAGGGGATCTATCCCCTGCTGTATCAGGTGTAATAGTTCAGGGGTTTTCAGAGTTTGCACACCATTTACCTGCCTATAATAAAGTGCCATGTGATTTGACATTTGACTTGAACCTTGCGGACAAAAGGTGCAAATCTAAGAACAAAAAAACCTCACCAACATTAGTAAGGTTGAGTTGGAATTTTTTGTGGAAAAATACATTTATATGAGTACAACAAAAACAAAAAAATAAATCAATGTTTTGTTTTGTTGCGGACCTCCTGCTATTCCTTCAGGGACGTGTAGGGGGACTAGGACCCCAGTTTATGAACCGATGTAATGGTTAAATCATCTGTTTTAAAGAAGACTGTGCAGTGTGGAATATCACCATCAAATGAATACAGTCAAATTCTTCATATACATTTTGAACTATACATCATTATTGATAAACTTGTATTATAATATTTCCCTGACAAGTTACGGGTTTTCATTTAAGGCAGTACTTAAATGGAAATTAAAGTAGGCAATAGGAGAAACAAAATTGCAGTGCATATTTCACAGATCAATCTTAGCAAAAGTAACCTGCTTCCAAAAAACGTTGATGGTATTTAAGGTTAGGCTTCAACCTTTTTTTCAAGGTTTCTAGGCCATCAGGCGGCAGAAACAGTTGAACTATTCAGTGAAATAGTTACTATTTCAGTGAAATTCTGTAGTATAAGAAAATCTGATCAACTTACCGGTGAACAAACGGTGAGATAGAAAAAAGCCTAAACCTGCACACAGGCACCGGTGCTTCGGGAAAGCGACGATGGGTGTATAAGGATTTAATTGTCCTCTCTTTCCTTCCCTCCGCATCTTATCTGGAAGGACACCGTCCCGAGGCACAATAACAAAAGCTTGAGTACCAAGACAGAGTGTGACGGGATAATATTGCAGATGTCAAAACAACGAGAGGGTCTGCGACATTTGGCCTACACTCGACATTGAGCTCAGGTTTAGGCCTGTATATGTATTCTTAAGACTTTCAGATACAATTTTTTTCCCCATTCCAGGTTTAAAATAATTCATAATTGAGACCTCTGAAGTTACATGGGCAAAGAACTTCAAGTTCAAGTTCAATTCATTGTCAAATGCATGAGAGGAATGCAGCACTGCATTCCAATGCAATAGATGGCTTGGGCTACTCTCGAGGACACGTAACATAAGAATCAAAGATACAAATGAGTGGATCTCCATATGCACGCAAACTGTATAAAACGACAGTATCTGAATGTCCACAATGGACATCAACATGGCCAATGGGCCAATCCCGATTCCCTTCCCTTGGCCCTAACACTAGTTTTGGAATGCCCTCAACTGGGTATTGTGCCCTTCAGAACGGAGCCACAAGGGGTAGGGGTTGAAATCTTTACCTGGGAAATGGTTACGTCATCAGCATGCCTAGGCTCTAGGCATTCCATTCTGGACAGAGGTTTTCACAATGCCGGCGTCATCATGCGCCGTTCGTTTTGCTGCTGGATTCATTTTCAACCATCATACACGGGACATGGAAATAACGGTACTGTCACACACACAAATCATCGTTTACACAAAGTTCTACTGACATCGTGAATAGCGTTTTTTTTTCTGAAATGCATGTTACAAAGATCCAATTACACATTCCTTTGCATCTACATTAAACTAAGATATTCCTACTGAATTTAATTTTATTGCATGATTATCTGTATTGGTTAATCATAAAAAAATGGCCATTTGCAAGGCTAGATGACAACTATCTCTTGATCCCCAAAATGAACAGGACACCCCCTACGCAGGAGCATGCAAAACAGAGGGATAGGGCCAGGGGTAGGGCCAAGGGGGTTGTTGGGATTGGGCCAAAATCATATCAGCAGGCTGAGGGATGGAGCTCTACACACCCCTTTATATGTCACGGAGTTGACAACCCGAGGACATTTAAACCCTTAGGTAGGCATGGTGAAATGAATACCAATACAGTGAGATGCAATATGTTTGAATATAAATTAGCCACATATTGACCACGCTACCAGCTGCTAAGCAAATGATATCCACCAAGTAAGTCTTCTGGACCAGGTAAGCAAAATTCAGGACTTGTTATTTGCAAATTTGTATTTTTTAATCATGATTTGTCCGTTGCATCAACCGCGGTACAATAGTGCCTCTTGGAAACTGAACTTCTTACATTGAGGTGTGGCAGCCCAAGCAGAGGTCGTACATTTTATCTGAATATCCAGTTTGGTGCGATATTGGATCTATACATCAAATATTTTTAGATTTTTTTTTTTTTTTTTCTTTCCAAAATTCTTCTCTAGACACAAAAATCGACCAACAGCAGCAGCAGCAACATCAGACTGTACCGCCCCGCCTTACACAGGCTTGGGCAAGACAACCAAACAGCATGGCTTCAATGATAGTGAATGCAGCAGGGCAGGGCGGGAATTTTCTTTCCAAAACGACATTGCTTATAGGGTTTTGAATCTGATCAAGCTACAATGGACAGATCACACTTGTACTGTAATATTATGGCACCTTCTTCTTTGGTTTCAACACTATGCTGCTTTTGTTCTTCTACCGAATCTCATAAACTTCATTAATAATTCATGCGGGCCCGACAGGCAGCTTGGAAAAGCACATGAAAGCATTTTTGTATTTGTTCTCCACTTAAAGTCGCAATCAGTAACAATAGACAATAAGTGACCATAAGGAAGCCATGGAAGCTTAACCAACATTTCTGACAAAAGCAGGCAAAAGTGATGAGGCAGAGATCAGAAGTGATGAGGCACGAGGCTTGAAATCTCTGCAGCCGTGGAGGTAACAGTGACAAACGCTGACATTGATCAGCAACATTTGCGAACCCCCGCCGACACATCCTGGTCAATTTGTGCCACACATACTGTAAAATGGCTGCGAATCGTGAGCTCATGATCATAGGACGCATATTGTAAAAGGAAATCTCGTTGACTTCAACTAGCCAGGAGCTGATTCTAGGAGGCCATACCCCACAGTTTTTCTTCAGCTTTCATCCAAACAGTGTCTCACCTTGTTCACCTGTGGAAGCGGATCACCTCTGACGAACATAACCAAGGATGGATCATTGCAGCTTAAAGGGGGGAAAACAGTTTTGCTAGTGTTTAACATTCCAATTGCCCATATCCCGTTAAGGAAAACCCAAACAAATATAAATACTCGATAGAGACAATCATGCGCAGTTTTTGGTGGAAAGCGGAATAATTTATTGTTTTTCAGAACAAATATTTTCATGTTTCGTCGCTGTCAATATCAAATACACTGACGAAGGCCATGTGCCAAAATGCATTGGTTTGTTAAACACAGACACCCACGTGCGTGCAAACACACACACACACACACCAAATTCTTCCGTTTCCAACAAATGACTGGAATCGTGTGTTTTTCCCCCAATATCAAATACACTCACATACATAATTATTTTTACATTCAATGGGTCACCGGATATGTTGGTATATTCAAAGGACAATAGGTAAATCACTAGCTGTGCAAGGTAGATCGACCCTACTTTTTGACCTCCACGGTGAATTCTTTGACAATCACTAAACACCCGGCGATGTTTGCATATTCCATTCTCAGAAAAAGAATGCCCTGGAAATTCCGACTGAAGGACTGGGTGTAAATATTGCATTTTTAAAAAGACATTTCACCAACCGGCACGCCCTCACAGTGATCTGAATTGTATCTCCGAGCGGGTCGCGAGGTTGGGGAACCACGTGCTGGCATCAAAAGAATTCTGTTTATAAGTGCACGTCAGCCGTGGTGCAATATTTAAATACCGGCAACATGACCCTGCACTGTAGATTACCTCAGAGTGTATTTGGTATTTAAAGGGGAACAGCGCACAAAGACATTAGTGCCGGCCGTCCTGTCTTGTACCTTTTAGAACGTTCTTCATCCCACCGTATGCGGCAGGCAGTGAAGGCTAAAGTTAAAGAAAATTTTGTAGAACACACAGCAACCATAGAAGCGGCCTATGAAATGGAGTTGCAGTATATAAACTTATATGAAGGTTAGGTATACAGTCCAAAGTTACGTCAAATGTCCGAGCAATTTCCATCAAGGAAACATGCACTTAGAACCACCCATCCATCATCTTTACTTTCTTGCATGGACTGACTTTACTTCACAACAAATAATAGCTAATATGTCCTATTTTCTGTCTAGATGAGCCCAATAAAACAAAACCATTTTCCCATCAAGAAACATAACCATCTCTGGGAAAAGAAGATTCTTCAGAAAGTGCTGGAACTTGAGGCCCGGGGGTCGAGGCGGGGTCCTTGTAACAAAAGGTTCAACAGGAAAGAAAACTCTCAGCTTGTACTGACCAAGCGCGAGCCAAGCACCCAAATCCAGTCTGGAACGCACCTCATGAGTCCAAACTGTGTAAACAAAAAACAAAGACCAAACAGCTGAAATGAGGGGGGTATGAATAGATCATTTTCAGTCAATTAATACGACACAATTCAAGGTATTTTGTACCTGTATCAATGTTTCCCCTGCAGCACATATTGCATGGGACACTTCCACCTACGAATCGTTCGGAGACCACTTGTTCATATGCGATGAATTTATGATGAATTCAAGGGCATCATAAAGAATGTGGTGATGGAGGCACGTGGTTGTTTTTCTTGAGAGGCCACTGTATTGGAACACCTGTTCTTCTGTTTACTGGTGGATTTTTGTCATTTTTGGATATCATGTTGTATACATTGCATTTTAATATGTTGTGATTTTGTACGGCTGCTACCTTGGCCAGTTCTCTCTTGTAAAATAGATTTTTAGTCAAATATGGGACTTCCTGGTAAATAAATAAAAATATATATTTCACGCGTCATCTTTTATGTTTAAAAGACATTAAGAAGCTTCAGTTTTAATGAAACAGACTGACTGCACAGGCTACCCTGTCCAGACCTAATCTTCCATTCTGGCGGTTCTTGATGATGACATAACACATTTTACCCATAATCCTTTGTAGCTTTGATTCCCTCTCTGTACATCTGCATGCCATTGGCTAACATTGTGCTTTTCTTCACAGAAACATCAGACGATATTCATGCTTATATTAAGACACAGTCAATACTTGCATCCCTACTCACACTTAGCCCCTGCTATAACCATTTTTGCTTTTTTTTTTTTTAAGTCTTTGTCTGTGCATAGAGCACATTTTGTATAACACAGAGCATGTTTTGTTAAGTATTCTTTTATTATGCTTCTGTCTGTTTCCACTACAATGCACCAACTATACCGTGACAAATTCCTTCTACATGAAAATGTACTTAAATAAAGAAACGTTTATTTGTATAGCACTTTTTAAACATACTGTTTTGTGCTGCATGTGCTCCACAGGTATGCTACAGGTAGCATAAAAGTTAAAACCAGATGGGCATACAAATATAAAATAAAATAGAATAAAAATTTGAATAAAATAAAGCAGAGTAAAAGCCCAGAAATACTTATCCCAATAATCTGATTCAGAATAAAATTCAGAATAAAATCACTCATCTAAAGAGCGCTTAAGCCTTTTTTTTAAATTAATTTGTAGTTCACCGTAACTGGAATTTTGGTTTGAAATATACACTTGGTATACACATTTGCATTCAGGTCGCCAAAAATAAAACGGTCTATTATTATTGTAGCGGTTACTGTGAACCTCAGTGAACCCCAGCAACCTCTCCGCTAGTGCCCATGACTTGGCCATTCCATACACCAACCTGCAGGGTGTGGGGCCAGTACCCTGTGGTGCGGTGCGCGACGCTCAGGGTGGAGATGGCGTGCCGAACATACACCTCAGGTTTTGGCACCAGCCAGCCTCCCGCTGCCAACCGGGAAGACGTGGCTCCTTCACTGGAGGCCACCTGGGTATGCGGACGTACACAAAGCTTTCAACAACTCAGTGGGAGCGAGGTGCGCTCTGGGTAATCTAAAAACATCCTGTGCCCTCAGACAGCAGTGATCTGATTGGAAAAAATGTCAACAGAACTAACCTTGCCTTTTATAAGCTACATCTGCATGGAATATACCGCATTTTGAAGCAACACTTACATTTTGTATCACAACAAAGGAACTCCGTAGTACAACGCAGACTATAAAACATTGATAAAGGAAGTATTTTACAAGGGCGGTTGAGACCGTAAGCCGAGAAAGCCAGCATGCAAACACGTTTCTTTATTAATGAGAAGAAAAATACTCTATTTATCCATAACTGACACTTCCTACTTTGGACTACAGAAACATGATTATACTTGCTCTTGTTTTTTTTGCTTTGTTTTACATGTTTTTTGAGACCTGGTTTGTGAGTAGAAAATATAAAAGAAAAACGTTGTTCTACACACAGCGACTACAGAAGCTGCTGGTGAGTTAATGATGCAAAACTTCCACATCCCGTTAACATTGAATCATACCGCTTGTCCGGCTTTCGTAAACAGTGATATCGGGAGGTTACCTGTAAAGGAATCAGACTCTGGACAAAAATCCCCTGGCGGCCATATTCAACTTGAAGAGCTTGAGAGAAACTCTCTTGGAAGCCCTGCGCAGTTGGATGAGAAAATGGACAGGATTTATTTTTCAGAGAGAAGACATCCCAGTGCAAGTGTGTTGCAGAACACAGGAAATTCTGTTGTTTGGTATATTGGTCAATTTACATTAGTCACTGTCTTTTTAAACACAAATTCATGTCTCCAAACTGCCTTCCTCGTTAGTGCAGTGACCTTTCCTTTAGGCAAAAGCCATAACCAACAAGCTAGTTTTGGAAGATTTAAAAGGATAAGTTCGCTATTTTTCCAACCGATTATTAAAATGTTGGTTGCCATCGTTAATAACTGTTAAAAACACAACCTCACTGAATACTATTTATAAATGTACTGCAGCTTCTCACTGTGCTTAAATGCAGTCCAATGGGGCAAACTTTACACACACACACACACACACACACACACACACACACACACACACACACACACACACACACACACACACACACACACACACACACACACACACACACACACACACACACACACACACAAATGGGAAGCTCGGAGACTAAAAACAGGAAGTTGCACCGCCTAGCTGTAGCCAATGATAGGCTTTGGATATACTGCATTAATTGCAAAAAGTAGTTTTAAAAACAATGTGATATTTTTAGTGTATAGAACAGGATTTAACATTTTTTAATACTTAAACCTTTGCCTCGTTGGACTGAATTTAAGTACAGTGAGAAGCTGCAGCAGAGGGGTTTGTTTCTCAATAATAAATTGGTGGGAAACAACACCTTAATAAGGGCCCAGTTAAAAAACAGTGAACCTATCGTTTAAATACTTGAGAAAAAGTTTAGCATTGGATTCATCCCATAAAGATGAAAGTCAAGTTGAAAGTCAATTTTCTCTCGAAATCAAGACAAGGAAAATGTCACAAATGTACTGCTTCTATCGGGTGCATGGATGCTTGTGTGTGCAACACTGATTGGGTCACTATGTCATCTCACAGTGGAGGCGGACAGGGCCACGTTTCCCAACGAGGGCCGACAGGAAGGTGCACCTGAGGACAAGTTGACCACCGCCCCTCTGCGTCGCTGCACCATCCCTGGCAGCACCAACCGAGTCACCAGCGTGGCGGCGACTACGGTCCTATTCACGAACTCCAATAGTGCCTGCTCCGACGTTTCCGTCAGGCGGCGTGGCGTAGAACCGTGCTCCCCCACGCAGTTCACCAAGATGCCAACGTCTTTACCCCGCAGGGCGTCTCCGACAGCCTTCAGGGCGGCTTCGCCTGAGCTGAAGTCTGCCACGATGAAAGTAGCCTCCACCCCGTAGCTACGGGAGAGGGATGGAACTAGATCGCCGACAGCGGCTCTGTCGTGACTCACAAACATGATGCTGACGCCCTGCCGGGCTAGTTCCTCCGCATAGGCTCTAGCCACAGCATCCCGCGCACCTAGGTGTGAAGGGCAGAGACACAGGCATGAGTCAAGGCATGAGCCAAGAATGAGCATGTGAAATACGGAATACTCTCGAAGTAAAACACTTTGGCCTCACGTGATGTCAGAGGGAGCAAGTGTTTGTAAAGAGGCCAAGCAAACAGCATACTTATTTTTTAGAAGATTTAGAAAGGAATCAGCTTCACCGTCACACTAGAACAGTAATCTGAAATGTCAACAAAAAACAATAACATTGAATGAACTCCAACCGTTGACACCAGAACAGCTGTGTTTTTTTTATTGCGGTTATCAGCTGTTATAAAGCATAATATGCTCTATAACAGCTGATAACCGCGAATATTATTCGCAGCTTCTGACGTTATGGTGCGTTCAGAAACCTCGTAATTTTTGAATAACGCATTGTGTTCTCTGACAGACAACCGGTGCATGGCTGAAAAACCCCAAAAACAAACCCATGGGAAATGATTTATATTATTACACAACTGTAGAACGAGCCCCCCCCGCCCACGTCAGAACGGCTGAATCCCTTCCCAAGACCCATCTCTTCAGATTACACCTGGACCCGACTTGCACTGACCTGTCTATCCCATGAACATCTCTTTGTCCTAAACTGTCTAACATACTTCCATTACAACAACAAAAAAAAACCCTCTCTCTAACTGTCCTGGTGCTGCTCGTTTCTAGACAATGTTTAGCTGTGACTGGCACATACAGTTGGTTCGACGCTGTGACAATGTACTTATTGGAGGTCGCTTTGGACAAAAGCGTCTGATCGATGACATACTGTCATGAAACGGGCCTCCATCAAATAAGCCTTTTATGGAGATTCATGACGGCACTGCCGGAGGTTAAAGTCGGGAAAGTGTGGAGAAGTTGTTTGTCTAGACTGAGCTTCCCATAATGTTCAGCTCGTGTGTGTGTGTGTGTGTGTGTGTGTGTGTGTGTGTGTGTGTGTGTGTGTGTGTGTGCGTGTGTGTGTGTGCATAACAGCGCTGGTCCGTGTGTCTCACCATTGATCACGGCCCATTCGCCAAAACGCTGAGGCAGTTTCTTCCTCCTGGTTGGTGACATCCGCGGGAGGAAGTGCACCCTCACTAAGGCGCAGCAGCCCCGCAGCAGGACAAACGCCTTGCCCGCCGTGTACAGTGCACCGACCAGCACCAGCGGTTCGAAGTAAGCCTGACACGACCGCGCTGTTTCCCGGTACAGCAGCGAAAAGCCGTCGACGGCCGCCATGACTCCAAACACGTCCGCCCCCCCCCGGCGTTGTGGCGAGGAAAGGTGCGGCTCCTTTTTCTCAGATTCGGTTCCAGACGAGTCACTCGGTGAAAAGAGTCGTTCGAGTCTCCGACTCGGCGAGGGAACGCATTCCAGCGAACGATGGACGAGAGTCGGAAGAGTCCGTTCGGCTCTGTTGGACACGCGGTCCTCGCAGAAAACGGAGCGAATTTGAGATCGAATTTTGTCAAAAAGCATTGATTCCGGTGGAAGAATCTCAAAATGATTTATTTTTGACAGAGAAATGCAAAAATGTCTACCTTTGTCGAGAGTATTTATTTTTGGTAGAATGCAAAGTGCCAGTCACGTTCAACATCATCCCTACACAATGACCTGGATTTTGAGTTAGTCCTCAGAAATTATTTTCAGTTGGAGCGGAGGGTATATTTTCTCGCCCACTCTTTTGCCGGAGCGACGAAGATTCGCAACGAACGAATCGTTCGCGAGACTCTCATCCCTACAACACATACACAAGAGAGCGCGTTCAAACCACAACATCACAAATGACTGACACGCGGAATAAGAAATAAACAGGAAATAAATTCTGTCGAAGATAAAACTAAACCCCGTATTTAAAAAAACCCAAAACAAAACCTCCATGTTTATTGCATCTGCTCCCGTTTATTTCGACCGTTTCGGAGTATCCCACAATGCATCGGGTGGCAACGCGATTTGTTTCCATAGAAACGGAGCTGACAGAAGCAGCGGCGGCACAAGTTGGACCAAAAACCAACCTGGCAGCCGTATCATCAAGTCTCATAAAAGGGGGGGACGTTAATATACATCGATACTCAATACGGGAAAGCGTTGTGGTGCTTCCTCGGAGACTCGTCCTTTCTTGTTTTCGCATTTGTCCGGGAGAGACGCCAGCGTGCGCGCTAGCAGGCTAAGCTAGCGAACGCTGCTGTATACAACGCGACTCGCTGCATGCCGTTTCGTATCCCTGTCCCAAACGTGATGTCTCGACGTTCCCGGGACTGAACTATGTCGCGGTTCTCCGCCGCGGATGAGGCCGAGCTGCAGTCCCTGCTCAGGAAGCTGTTGAAGAGCACCGGGGACAGGATCTCTGGGGCGCCATCGATTGAATGTGCTGAAGAGATCCTGCTGCACTTGGAGGAGACCGACAAAAACTTCCACAAGTATGTGCACGCACCACAGTACAGTTCCATGTCTCCTATACTGAAAAAACGAATGCTTAACAACAACTATATGAAATATACAGAATATACAAAATGGTTTATTTGCACCAGATAAGGGCAGATAAAATACAACAAAAGGCTATGTGAGTGGATAAGTGACAGCAAGGATGCAAGCTGGGTATAAATATGAGTATAGTTTGATATATCTGTACACTATGAATGATATGTATACAATAATAACAGATGTGTTATGGGTAAGTCTGACTTATTACAGTGTTATTATAATCAATTATCCATTGACAATAACAAAAGCTATGAAAAGTATCCTATCCATACATGGACACATCAGTAGGGTTGAATTGAATGCTATGGCGTCTTACATTCAGAATGCAAATATTTCTTCAATGAAAGTATGGTAAACATATGAACGTTTGGGTTTGCTGAAGCTGTCTCCTCAGTTTGTCATTGATTGATAAATTCGAACCCCCTTTTTTGTGGCCTTTAACCCATGTCGACCCCCCCAAGAGCTGAAATCCCTGCACAGTCCTGGGATAGATTCAGGTCTGAGCAGGGTTCTTACCAGATCCTTGATGTGTTTGAAGTGCCTGACTTGCATCTTCAGAAATTTAAGTACTGGAATACCTTGAAAATAGTGCATTTTGTGCTGAAGTGCATGAAAAGTCGTTGAAGAAAACGCCACGATTGAAAAGCTATGATATTCCCCCTGGTTTTGTTATTCAAATCCTTACGTAATAAAGAAAATTCCAATTTGCTTTTACAACATATATTAATGAATTAAATCCAACACTTATAATAATAGACACTTATAATAGTAGGTGACGGTGAAATTAATTAAAGATAAGAGATACAGTATATATGATAAATACACTAATATAAATAATACGCAATGAGACGACAATTATATTGAATTTTAATTAATTAATATCACATTTAAAATTGATTATATTTGTTTTGTGTTAAGTACTTGAAAATGAAAAAGTGCTTATAAATGTACTTGAAATTCCTTGAATTTTTATGTTGTAATACCAGAATGAACCTTGTGCATGAACCCAGTCCTTGAATTGATTCAGGTCTGTACTTTCTGCAAGATTTTGCTGTACTCCAATAATTTAGCTCTGCAAAAACTCACCATCCAACTCGTTCTTCCATTTTAGCTACGATTTGGTCAAGTACCTCCGTCAGTATGTGGAGAGGTCACTGGGTGCGGTCGTCGAAGCGGAGACGGACGATTGTGGCATAGGGGATGGACACGCTATTGGCTCGGGTCACGACACGGTCATCCACGTCGTCACCAGAAGGACCAGAGAATCAACCGAGTAAGAAAATTGTCCCCAAAACATGTGAAAAAAATTTTTTGGGCTGAAAATCCCACTCATATTATGCATTCGAGCCGTTCTTACATGCGTCCAATCCACCTGGTCTGAAAACGGGCTGTTTCAGTGGGGGGAGCCATCCTCCTGAGGCCCCTACCTCTGTGAGCCAATGGGGTTTGAGCTTTACTCCTGGCTTTGTTTTATTTACTCAGTAAACTTTCACTGATTTCACCTTCTCACTACACTAAAATCTGTTTCTGAACAAATTTTCCAGTTGCTGAATCTTCACTCTTATTAGATCTACAAGGCCTAATTTAAAAGTTTGTTCTGACTTTCACCGCAGTGTCCAGAGCAGCGTGGAGCTTGGAGCTTTTTTTGTTTCATTCAATTACGGAAATGTTGAAAATAAAATAAATAAATACATCTACGGTTTTGTTTGGAGGAACGCGGAGCGGATCGCGTGCCACAGCCTACGGTACAGTCCTACCGTGGACACACACAGAAAGAAACACACAATTATTTTTTAAATCCTTACATTTCCCTTGTCTGCAGTTTAGTCACGGACAGTTGGTTTTAATTCTTCTTTCTTTTAAAAGATTTGTGGTGGTCTCTGCAGCCAACAACACAGAACTTCCCATGTTTTGCTCTTAGCTCTGATTCTAGCTCGTCCGATCGCACTCCAGGCATGGGTGGAGCTATTCAGATGGGGGGCGGTTCTAATTCTACCAAAGTGACAGATATTAGGGAAGCAAAGATGAACGGCTCCTTCTTCTCATAAAAAACTGACTGCGTTGTCTTTTTTCACAGTTTGTGTGTTAGTAGGCCCATCAGAGACCCAATGTATGTACACAATCATTGAAAAAGTGAGCATAAAAGGTCCCCTTTAAATACATTTTAAACTTAAAATATTTGTCGGACTACTATTTTGTAATAGATGACAATGAGATTAATTATATATATATATATACACACACATACACACACACACACACACACACACCCACACACACACGCACACACACACACACACACACACACACACACATATACAGGTAGTCCTCACTTAACAACCTACCTGTTTAACGACTGTTCGAACTTACAACCAGCTCTCTGACCAGTTGGCATTGTGCACTGCGTACAATACCGCGGCGTGTGCGCGGCGTCTCAGGGTCAAGCATCTCATCGCGCGTCACCCTTTATATACTATATACACTATATCTACTATATACACTATTTACACAATATATACTATATACACTATATACACTATATACACTGTATACATCTCATCTCATCACCGTTCTCAGTCTCAGTCTCGTTCCCACAGTCCGTCAGTATTTACTACACTAGCATTCACAATGGCCACGCCCCCTTACCATGAAATAACACGGGTCCTCGCTTATCGACCAATTCACTTAACAACCTGGTCCTAGGAACAGAACTCGGACGTTAAGTGAGGAGTACCTGTATGTGTGTGTGTGTGTGTGTGTGTGTGTGTGTGTGTGTGTGTGTGTGTGTGTGTGTGTGTGTGTGTGTGTATATATGTATATATATATATATATATATATATATATATATATATATATATAATATACTACTATAAATAAGAGACAATGAGACTGAGTTGGAAAAATATATATTATATTTGTTTTGCTCAATCATTGAAAATGAAAAAGATACTGTAGTGTTAATTCTGTAAAGCCAGAATGAACCTTGGTTAATAGTTATTCATAGTTGATAGTCATTCATTCATAAGTTGCTCCGTCACACATTTGTTTATTAACAAGATAGTCGACAATTTCAAATTAAAATGTATTGAATGTTACAATTTTGACAATACACACTGGAATCCAGCTAAATATATATTTATTTTTAAGAAAAGGTTTACATAAATAAAATTGTAAAAACAAGGTTAATAAAACAAGTGAATGTAAAACATATACACATGTGTGTGCATTATATCAAACAATATTATACTTTTTGCCGCCACAGCATGAACCAATCATAACTTTTTTTTTCTTTCCAGATACAAGCAGATGATGCAAACCCTAAAGAACACAATGTTAGTGGTGGTGGAGTCTCTCATCAACAAATTTGAGGAAGACCAGCTGAGGAAAGACGAGCTGGACAGAGAGAATCAGCGCAGGCAGTCTGAAAGCCATTACACTGACAACTGCTCCGACAGTGATTCCTCCTTCAACCACGTGAGTAGTGAAATGCTTTCCAATTGAGACACATTTATTCAACACATCTATTTAACATGCCTATCTAATACATACACTGATCAGCCATAACATTAAAACCACCTGCCGAATATTGTGTAGGTCTCCCTCGTGCCACCAGAACAGCTCAGACCTGTCAAGGCATGAACTCCACAAAGCCTCTGAAGGTGTCCTGTGGTATCTGGCACCAAGACTTTAGTAGCAGATCTGTAAATTGTGAGATCGGGCTTGTTGTTTCAGCCCATCCCACAGATGCGTGATCGGATTGAGATCTGAGGAATTTGGAGGCCAAGTCAACACCTTGAACTCATTGCCATATAACTTAAAACATTCCTGAACAATTTTTGATGCACTGAACACTGTGTGTTCTGACACCTTTCTATCATAGCAGCATTAACTTTTTCAGCAATTTGTGCTACAGTAGCTCTTCTGTGGGATTGGACCAATTGGGCTTAACTTCGCTCCCCACGTGCATCAATGAACCTTGGGTGCCCATGACCCTGTCGCTGGTTCACTGGTTTTCCTTCCTTGGACCACTCTTGGTAGGTATTAACCACTGCATACCGGGAACAGCCCACAAGACCTGCTGTTTTGGAGATGCTCTGACCCAGTCGTCTAGCCCCACAATTTGGTTCTTGTTAAGGTCACTCAGATCCTTACGCTTGTCCATTTTTCCTGTTTCCAAGACACCAACTTCATTCACCTGCTGCCTAATATATCCCACCCCTTGACAGGTGCCATTGGAAGGAGATGAGCAATGTTATTAACTTCACCTGTTAATAATAATAATAATAATAATAATAATAATAATAGCTTTATTTATATTGCACCCATATAGATCCTGTGGGGGGTACTGAGGGAGTATGGGGTACCGGGGCCGTGGGTACAAGCCATCCAG
Source organism: Zeus faber (assembly GCF_960531495.2). NCBI lineage: Eukaryota > Metazoa > Chordata > Actinopteri > Zeiformes > Zeidae > Zeus > Zeus faber. The sequence continues at coordinate 23,673,421 of NC_137189.1, forward strand.
GCCTTGTACAACAAAAGTGAGAGCTGTGTTCGTATTCTCGGCACAAAGTCAAACATGTTCTCAGTGGGTGTTGGACTCTGCCAAGGTTGCCCCTTGTCCCAGATTCTGTTTGTGATATTTATGTACAGGATCTCAAGGCGCAGCCGAGGTGAGGAGAGTGTCTGGTTTGGGAACCTCAGAATTGCATCTCTGCTTTTTGCAGACGATGTGGTTTTGTTGGCTTCATCAGACTGTGACCTCGAGCACGTACTGGGGCGGTTTGCAGCAGAGTATGAAGCGGTCGGGATGAGAGTCACCATCTCCAAGTCTGAGGCCACGGTTCTCTGCCGGAAAACGGTGGATTGCTCCCTCTGGGTCGGGAGCGAGTTGCTGCCCCAAGTGAAGGAGTTCAAGTATCTCGGGATGTTGTTCACGAGTGAGGGGAAAATGGAGCGTGAGATGGACAGGTGGATTGGTGCGGCTTCAGCAGTGACGTGGGTGTTGTACTGGACCGTTGTAGTGAAGAGGGAGCTGAGCCTGAAGGCAAAGTTCATCTATGTCCCAACCCTCACCTATGGTCATGAGCTCTGGGTAGTGACCGAAAGAACGAGATCGCGAATACAAGCGGCCAAAATGAGTCTCCTCCGTAGGGTGGCCGGGCTCAGCCTTAGAGATGGGGTGAGGAGCTCGGACATCCGGAGGGAGCTCGGAGTAGAGCCGCTGCTCCTTCACATCAAAAGGAGCCAGTTGAGGTGGTTCGGGCATCTGATCAGGATGCCTTCCTTTGGAGGTTTTCCAGACATGTCCAACTGGTAGGAGACCACGGTGTAGACCCAGAACATGCTGGAGGGATTACAGCTGGCCTGGGAACGCCTCGGGGTCTCCCGGGAGGAACTGGAAAACATTGCCGGGGAGATGGGGGCCTGGAGCACCTTGCTCAGCCTGCTGCCACCGTGACCCGGCCAAGAGGCAGCACATATATTGAAAATAAAATTGGACCTAAAATAGAACCTTGCAGTACACCACAGGTAATGGGAGTTGTAGAGGATGAGTAGTTACCTATGGAGGCCGCGGAGGTTCTTTCTAAAAGGTAGGAATAAAACCAGCCAAGTGCAGTGTCCTTGAAGCCAATTAAAATGGCCTGATTTACCGTGTCAAAGGCTGCGCTTAGATCTAAAATAATTAAGATTGCACTTTCCTCCCTGTCAGCTGCTAAAAAGATATCGTTGGTTACTTTGAGGAGGGCAGTTTCTGTGCTATGTAATGCTCTCAAACCAGACTGGAATTTCTCAAAGATGTTATCATGACACATAAAAGCCAAAAGCTGGGTTGAAACCACCTTCTTGAAAGCCTTTGAAAGAAATGGAAGTTTAGAAATGGGGCTAAAATTGTTCAGAACAGACGGATCAAAGTTAGGTTTCTTTAATAGAGGATGGACCACAGCAGACGGAAAAATGCCTTTCTCCTGCAAGCTACTGTATTTATAATAGATAATAAACTGGGTCCAATTGTGTCAATCACCTCTTTAAGAAATGTGGTGGGATAATGTCAAGGCTGTACGTGGTTGATTTCATGTGGGATAGAGTTTCAAGTAAAAATGATAGTGACACAGTTTCAAAATTGCTTAAATAACTGTAAATGTCCCTCCTGGCATGTATAACTTGGTCAGGGGGCATAATTTGCTGTCTTATATAAAAAACTCCTCACACATCTCTGGTGAGGCCTGAGTTAGACGGCAGGGGGAGGGGTTGATGATGGAGTCTATTACCTTAAATACAATTCTAGGGTTGGATTGGTTTGCAACAATCAGGTGAGAGAAGAAAGCTGCTCTTGCTTCTTTAACTGCCCTTTGATACTTGTGTACTTGTCTTTCCAGAGCTCATAAAATACATTTAAACCACCCTTCTTCCATTTCCGTTCCTTTCTCCTACAGTCTCTCTTTAGGTCCTGGGTGGATTCATTAAGCCAGGGCTGGGATGTTTTATTTGACTTGTTGTCTTTGTATGGGGCGACAGAGTCCAGGGCAGTCAGACACGTGTCATTGAAATGGGAGACGAGCTCCTCTGTTCAAATTGGGATAAAAGGCAGTAAGAGGCAAAGCAGCAGCACTGAAAAGCCCAGAAAACGTACTTGCTGACATAAAGTTAAAATAAAAAAATGGGATAAGACCACACTGAATAGAACCACTCTGTGATCAGATACAGATATCCTTTGTCTCAATGTTTTCAGGGCTGAGACCACTGTACAGTACTAAGTCAAGGGTCTGGCCCTTAGAATGCGTAGGTTCTTGTACTGCTTGAGTGAGGTTAAAAGAGTCAACAACAGCCATAAAATCAATAATAAAAGTCTGGCTGGGGCAGCAGACATGTTATGTATGTTAAAATCACAATTTATGTTGTGGCTGATCTAACATATACTGTAACTAGAGCTGTACCTCTCTGACTCTTTCTTTGGATTTTCTTTGGATTCGGCTGATCAATGCGAGTATTCCACTATTCGGGGGGGTACTGTCACCTGATATTGAACTGGTCCCGGGGCTAAATTATTAAAGACTGTAGTGTCAGTGAGCTCCAACGTTACTGGTACTGTTAACATTATTGGAAAAATTCAGAAAATCGATTTTCTAATTATTTAGGCTATATAACCCATTTCTAATGGGTAATTCGACGGGTCTGAATTAACCTGAGTTCATTGTCTTAAATTTCATATTTACAACAGCTTCTTCGAGAACACCAAAAGTTTTTATCGCATACCTACCTAAGCAATCATTTGGGCAGAGTGTGTTGTTTGCCTGACAGCCCAAAATTTTCCCCACCTACCGTTTTAGATTTATGTCAAGCAGAATCCAAGACAAAGCATAAGTCTACCTCAGGTTCCTCTGCATTTACTGTCCCTTGCACAATCCTGGTGGCATTCAGACAGTTATCCACTTAGGATTCATGCCTTATCTTTGTTGTTTTTCTGTGTGGCATGGCAGCTTTCCAACAAAGTTTCCTGCGTCTCCACTGTGCTTCCTTTCCAGGGTTACGCATTCATTAAACAAGAACAGCTTCAAGCCTTGGCTGGAAAACTTGACTCCAGCAAGCCAAAAGAGGTGATTAAAAATGTCTTAAAATGAGTAATTTCCGCTGTGTCTGCCTAATCACTAGTGACTGGATTCTGACAATTTGTGTAATTTCAATATAAATGCAGCAAAACTTTTAAGTGGGAAAGAGGAGCTAGAGATTACTTTTTTTTTCTTTAATAATTAAGTGATTAACAGTTTGTCAAAATATTAGGAAATTGTAATATGTCCTTGTCGAAATGTTGGTTCCCATCATTTGTAACTGTTCATAGCACAACCTCGCTGAGCGCTTTATGGTTGAGAAACTTAGATTTCTGCCGCAGCTGGTCAATGTGCTTGAATGCAGTACAGTGCGGCAAAAGTTTACGCCTTGAAAAAATATGTTAAATCTCCTTTTCAAAAAGGGAAAACTCACATTATGGTAAAGAGTGAAATGCGGGGGGGATAAACAAAAAACCCCAAATACACGGTTAAACAAATACACTGTTTGCGACATTTGTTTCCGGTTTGACAGGACTGTCTGACAATATTGAGTTTCCTGTATAGATGTTTGCCCAACTGCATTTAAGCACTGTGAGAAGCTGCAGCACAACAGTAAGCTTCTCAGTGGTAAATCCTTCAGCGAAGTTGTAGCTAGTGTAGGGTGACCACATTCTGAAACCCCCAAACTTCAGCACTCTGTTGGCAGGGGGGTCCCCTTTATGCACAGTGCTTTTTTTGCTGAGTTCAGTAAGGTAATGGAGAGGAACGACGCACGGGGACGTGCAGCAATCACCTATTGGAAGCGCCGGCCCTGCACCCACATAACCACACGCACGCGCACACACACACATACATGTACACGCCCCTGAAAGCACAAAATTCATAGCGTGCAAGCGGGCGTGTCATCAGGTTTATATCATGCGCCTGGCACATGATAGAAACTTCATCAACACGACCACTCGCCCACTTCTCCAATTGGGTCTTCGTGCATGGAGCATAGCTGCCTTGTGCTATTTTCTGCTTGCCTGTATATATAATATATAGTGTGTGTGTGTGTGTGTGTGTGTGTGTGTGTGTGTGTGTGTGTGTGTGTATATATATATATATATATATATATATATATATACATACATATATAGTATATGTAAGAACTGAAAACAAGTATATTATTATTATTATTATTATTATTATTATTATTATTTTAATTGTGCTGAAAACCAAGACAATTAAATTGTCTAATTTACTACACATTTTTGTAGTGAATATTGAAAACCAGGACGTTTTGGTGTTTTTCAGATATCTGTAAATCTGGAAACCGGGACAGTCACATGCACTTTACTGCACATATCTGTATATCCAAATAGCCTATCCCATATACATAACTCTATTCCCTTCTATTTTGTGCCCACACTTTGTAATACATTTTTGACTCTTATTTTATTTTAATTTAATTTTATTTATATAATTCTATTCACTAACTGCATTATGTTTTAGGAATCAGTTAGTTTCAGTTAGTTGCTAGGTAGGAATTAGGTTAGCTATTATGTTCGGTTTAGTAACTATTGTGCGTAATCTCCGGGTGTGTTGCAAAGACATTTCACTGCATATATGTATAAAAGTATGTATACGTATGTGACAAATAAACCGCTTGAATCTTGAATCAGTCCTGGACAAACCAGGACATCTGGTCACCGTAAGCTAGAGGCGATGAAATACTTTTAACATCTAAAATGTTTTGAAGTTTTTTATTTTGTTAATTCAATGGCCGGTGTTAATATTGAGGTGGACCTTTTGGACATACTGACGGAGAACTTACCCGAAGTGAACGAAAAGCTATCGGTGTGTATGCGTGTGTGCGCTGGTTTTTTGACTTTTCTTTAGCCCTCCCCTCAGATATCACCACCAGCCCCCACTGGGTTTTGAACACGAACAGTTATAAATGCCGTTTACCAACATTTTGATAATGTCTGGGTTGAAAACTGGTCAAACCTTTCCTCTAAAATGTGATGCAAAATCACAATACGAATTGCAATTCATTGCAAATTGGCAGCTTGATACCGCTGTCATTTCTGAAAGTTGTGGACGTCTTCCGTACATTTTGCTGTATGCTGTTTATGTTTATTATTTTTTCCAACAGCCACCTGCGTGTTGTGGCGGGCGGCTGGCGCGAGTTCCCTTGTGAAACACATCATAGCCGCTGTTCTTTCCGAACTACAGGTGCGCTGGGAGGCCCTGCAGGCCCTGTGCTGCGCCCCCCCCTCGGACGTGCTGTGCTGTGAGAGCTGGAGCAGCCTGCGCAGGAGTCTCTCCGCGGCGCTGGCCGACCCTGACCCTGACCTCAGTGTGAGTGCGATTCAGCGTTCACCGGAGGCCTGTTTTGTCTGTCAGCAGCAGACAAAACAGGACGCTTGAATTGAATTCAAGAGATTAAGATGTTGTTTTTATAGAGGTTGCAAAGAGCGCACCATTTTTATAATGTGATGTTTGTTGTAGGGATGTTAATAATTAACTCTTAACTGCCAATAAGAAATTAGGGAAATGTACCTTCCATCATCTATGAGTTATTTGAGCAATGCATCTTACGTCTTTATGAAGCCCGTCAATATTTCTGAAAATTGGCTTTGACCTTCTCGTTTGAAGCTGGATAACAAAGACAAAAAGAGAATTTACCCCAAAAAAAGGTATCACCTAACATCTCTAAATCCTGAAGTCAACTCATTGAAACTTTGTGCTCTTCCTGTTTCCCGCCATCACCCTCTGCAGGATAAAGTACTCAAGTTCTTTGCCAAAACCTTCTCTTCCTCTCCATTCAGTGTGACAAGGGAGATCTACACCAGCCTGGGTACGCCAACGGCTCTGTTATATTTTAAAGACTGCATTTTGGTCCATTCGTAAATTATTAATCCATTCATTCAATTGTTTCCTTAATTGATTTTATTGTGTTATTTATTCATTCTGTTTTTGAAAAGCATTGAAAGACCTTATTTCTTTACTCTTATTATGAGGCAACGCTTTCTTTTGCGTTTGTTTAAGACAGGAGACAAAGCTGTTTTTTTACACGTTGGCTTACTGCATTACATGTACATTACATATTGTAAGTCATTCTTAGACTCTGCAGCAGCTTGAAAAAATCCGAAGGTTTGTGAACGCTAGCCCTAGTACATCAAAAATGAAAACATGCTGACATATATTGTGTGAAAATAATTATTAATATCATATTTTGCCCTTTTGACGTGTAGTGAAAAGCGTGGAGTCCTATTTCCATTCCAAAAAACCAAGCTTTTCAACTGGCACAGCGGGGCTCGACGTTGCCAGACCTGACATCAGGCGACTCCTCAAACAGGTATTTCATTCTACATCTGTGGAATGTGTAAGAAATACATAAACGACACTGCTGTTATTGTATGCTTTTCCCTAATTTGACTTTTTCCATTCTACGGGTCGACCACCAGCCTCTTGGTCTCAAACGCACTTTCACAAAAATAACATTTGTCTCAGAAACATACATCTGACTTAAATATGAAGATGGTGAAAATGTCCCATGCAAAAATGTGGAGAAAAAAAGCAGTTAGTTGTACAGTGTTGGTTATTGATTATTCACAAGAGTGGAAACAAAAAAACCTTTTTGTCCTCCACACATTAACCACAGAAGTTTCTGATAAAAGTGAGTGACAGTTTACGTACTTAACTCGGGGGAAGGAAAATCAATCAGTAAATTACGTTATTGTGATTTCAAGTCCATGTCTGCTTTCATCTCCGCCTTTTCCAGATGAGGCTGATGAATGACTTTCAAAAGGAGGTGCCGTCTTTTTGGATCCGCCACCCGGAGAAGTGAGTGGTTTGACTTTGTTTCACCAACCCGGCGCACGTTTTCGGACGGCAATTGTCTGTTCTCGTGGTTGTCTTCACTTCCTTTCCCCAACTTCTGTAGGTACATGGAGGAAGTTATAGAGAGCACGTTCTCTCTACTTTCATTCCGTCCTGATCAGGGGACGGCTTCACCAGACGCTGAGAAACCCCTGGAACCCATTCATTTGCTGGCCTTACTTGACATTAAGGCCATTTGGTTTAAAAAGTGGATGGTTCGTACGGCTTCCAAAGTAGATGAACAACTTTGTGTTATTTCAGGTGTCAATTCTATGAATCCTATTATTATTAAGCACAATGATGCCTTTGCATTTTTCCTTCCTTCTTCTCCTGCCGTCTTTTCTGGATCTCTTCACTCTGTCAGCATGGTTCCTACAGTAGGACCGTCATCTTCAGACTTCTAGAGAGAAAATACAAGGATCTGGTGAGTAATCTGTCTTCATAACTTCCTTCCAGATACTGTTATTGGGAAGAATTGAAGGCAACCTCCGGGCAATTTCACTTCCTGCTTTCCCACTCGAATGCCCTCCAAATGGAAACTGGGGCCATTCTTAATATTTCAACACTATGTCATACCAGGAACAAGGGATTGTCATTTAGAATGTATTATTGACCGATAGTCAACTGTTGTTAACCAATCATTAACCCTTATCAGACAAGATTACAATGTACCATTTAGAATGGACGAATGTAAAAAAATTCATATCGCGATAACGGCAATATTCCGACTTGTTGACGACGTTAGGGATGGGCATGAGTCCTCAATTTGGACGTCAGTATTCGTTCAACATATAGAGCAAAAGCATTTTTACATTTTTACTAGAGGGTGCACACAATTAGGTTGGGGAAAAACAATTACTTTAAATAATATATGCTCCAATCACACACCGTTAATTCATTTTTAACAGTTTATTATAGATATAGCATTATCATTTTGTTACTGTGTTTGGTTTGTAAATAGCTTAGCTTACTGCGGCTGGCACTTCCGGGTCGGGGAAAGGACCTTACCCAGGGGCTGCGTAAGCTGTTCCCTTACGTAAATGAAATAAAAGGCACATGTGGTTGCACGTGGCACCCCCATGAGTTGTATTTAAAAATTGATTGAAGGGCAGTTTACTGTGTTCTGAAACTGGAGCGACGAGAGGGAGAGAGGGGTCGATCTCCTCTCCTCTTAGAGCTGTCCAGTAGGCATTGGTGATCGGTTCTCACTTCCCCTCTACAGTCCCGAGACTTTTAGGGGCAGGTGCTCCAAAAGAAAAAGAAAAGGCACATGGACCCCCAGCTCGGGTTGGTGATATTTTGGGCAAACTGAGCAGCACAGCGGAGCCGCTGTGCGCACATCGCACGTGTGCCGAGGTGCGAGGTTCATGAGGAAATCGTCATGAATATATCTTGCCCAGACAATCCTCTACCTCGACACCCATTAATTAAAAACTGTGGGGTCCATAGGGCAGGTGCTCGGACACCCCCGCATGTACATGCTGCTCAATATGCAAATTTTGTGATGATATAGCAATATATAATATAATCTCATAGAGAAAGATCTACATTTATTTTATTTCACTTGTATCGAAAAACCAAAACGTAAATCTAACTATTTTTAAACTGTGTGTTTGTCCTCCAGACAACGGTGCACGGTGGCTCCCGTGCCTGACTGATGTATTTATTTTTGTTTGTTTCCTACATGTATGAAACAACATTTTTAAACACAACTGAGTTAAGGAACTTTCCAAGTCCTTACTCTGTACTGTTCCAAAAAAACCTGTGCATCCCCACTGCTGGGAAGCACGTCTCCCCATTGCTTTCTGTTGCTATGGTACTTAATTTAGTAAAAGCTGGATGTTTGTGTGTAAATACTTTACTTGTAAATAATAAATCCTGCACTTCTGGAACGGGGAGACCGCATTTGCCACATTACATTACGTTCTATGTGGGCACAAACCCCACTTGGCGTAGTTTTTTTTATTTTTATTTATTTATTTATTTTTTTTACGTAAAAAAATAAAAGTATTAATTATACATATTTTTAACAGTTTAACTGATATTATTAATCGGTCAAAATTCTTATTGTCGGTTAAAGGTTAAACGGTTAATATGAACATCCCGAACAGGAACATCATGACAACCAGTGACAATGTAGAGACAACTCAATGATGTTTTTGAGGTGGAGGATTTTTGTATGGAGGCAGCTGACTCAAAGTCTTGAAATTTAGAAATTTTTGTGTTAAACTCAGCTATTTCTCTATAATGTACATTGGTGAGAGTGGAGTTGGTGTATTCCAGAAGGGGGTGCTGCAGAAAAACAGTGAGTAGTTAAAAAAATCCCCCAATTTCTGGAGGCGTAAGTAAGTGTGTTTAAGACCGGGATGTGAAGTAGGTCAAATAGAGACTTACATACTGTAAAATGATTCTTTAATCCAAAATCTTTTATTCCAAACCCATCCCACTTACGTCCGCTCCTGAAACTCAATCTGAGACGTGTCAATAACCTTTTCAAGGTATGTAAGCCCTTAAAGTACTTGTAGGTGTTTGTGCTACCCTGCCTGCAAACGGATGCAGCAGTTGAATATAGATAAAGAAAAAAATGTTTTCCATTCCTCAGCACACCCCATTTTTAGGATTCATTCGATTCTCTCTTTATTTGTTTGTTGTTTATTTTAGGTCACAGCAGCACTTCGCCGGTGTCTTCAATACAACGAGGCTGCCACAAATGACGCAGCTGATGTTCCGCTCTCTCCGGGGCAGCACAACAACTGTAAGTGCTACCATGTCAATCACGACGTTGCACATTTATTTTCAGGAGCAGTAATGTCCCAAAATATTATGTAAATGCAGAATTTTCGAAAATTCTCCCTTTTAAAATGTAGATTATTTTAGCCTGCCTAGCTCCCTTGACTCATTTATTTTAACAAACCAAGGCTATGGTCAAACTATCACCAACGTGAATAGAGCACGCCTTATTTTAACGAAAAATGAGACACCGCGATAGCAAGTGATCGATTGGCCTATTTCTGGAGTTAATTAAAAAGAAAGTGTTCCCTCCTGATCCTGAAGGGTGTGTCCTTATTGGTGAGCCCTGCAACGTGCTGTTTATTATACTTATTTTAAAATCAGGACACATCGGCTGCATAACTGCCGATCCCGGTGGTCAAAAAGTCAAATAATGGCCGCTATATCAGCCAAACCGATATATATCGGTTGGACTCTAGTATCTGCTTTTAATAGAATGCTTGGCTAAATGTGCCAGGAAGAGAGAACAGGTCCTCCAGTTTTCCGTCCACACTTTCCAGGCACATTTTTGCTCCTGTGTTCCTTTTTTTCTAAGTACATTCTCGTAACACCCCACAGAAATATATTGGGCCTGGAAACAGTTAGTGAACTGGATGTTGCTTTCATCATTTGTAACTGTACGTAGCACAATCTCGCTGTATGCTTAACTCTTGAAAAACTCACAGCTCTGCTGCAGCTTCTCACTTTGGTTCGATGCAAGCTGTATAAAACACAACTTTCCTTTTTCGAAAACGGGAAACTGACAATTTTTCAGCAGTTGGACTGTACTGAAGCACAGTGAGAAGCAGCAGAGTGATACGTTTCTCAGTAGTAAAGCGTTCAGCAAGGTTGTGCTGTGAACACTTAGAAATGATTGAACCAACATTTTAATAAGGCTAGGGTTGAAAGAGAGCCAACCTATCCTTTAAGAAATGTATTTCATGGTGTAGACCAGGGGTGACCAATATGTTGATCGCAAAGATAGTGCAGGTGGATGGCGCGCCATTCAAAAAAATAAATACATTTTTTTTAACCGATCTGACCAACATGAATGAGCTTAATTTAGAGCTGCAAGGAGAAGACAAACACGTGGTCAACATGATCAGTTCAGTGATGCTTTCAAACGAAAAATGCAACTTCTGTTCTCAAAGCTGCAGCGCCATGATTTGGGGAACTTTCAAAACCTCTCATCAGAGCTGGAGACCCAAGGGAAGGCGTGTGCGCAACTTGACAGTGTGCGCTACACAGAGCAGATTGAAAACTGTCTGTCAGACTTTGACAAACGGTTTCAATACTTTGATTTACTCAAGCCAATCGCTACATTTATGTGCTTCCCATTTAGGGAAGATATTGAGGTTGATTCACTCGCATCAAAAATTGCAACACTGTTTCACCTGAACTCGTCTGCAGTGGAGGATGAGACGTTGACACTACAGGCTGACATTCAGCTCAAGTCCAGCGCTCAGGGACCGTTTTGGAACTTACTCACAGAGGAAAATTACCCAAACATGAGGAAATGTGCTCCCTCCTTGACTGCATTATTCGGCTCTACTTATTTATGTGAGTCAGCCTTTTCCCACATGACAATTATTAAGTCAAAAAACAGTTCCACCATGACGGATGATCATTTGGGGCATACTTGAAGCTGGCAACCAGCAGCTACAGTCCGGACTATGCAACCCTGGCCGACTCCATTCAGTGCAAGTCATCAGAGTGAGGTAATGACCATAAATGTATTTAATGCTATTGTGCCGTAAAGGTTCATGCAGTGATGCAAGGTACGCCAAAATATATTGTATATATAAAGTATACTCCGTATATATATATATATAAATAAATAGATTTAGCATTTTTAACGCAGGTAGATCATTTTGACCTGGTCATTTTAAAAGTAGCTCGCAAGCGGAAAAAGAGTGGGCACCCCTGGTGTAGACAGTGAAGTTTGCCTGTGTAGGTCAACATGAACAGGCACGCGCATCCTGTTTAAGAACAATTTCCGGGGACTCTTATGATTCATGAATCCTACGTCGCCTTTTTATCGAGAACATCATTTTGGGAGCAAACATGTGCCTGGAAAGTGTGGCCCGAGAAGAAGAACAGCGAAAATGATGAACGAAAGATTGAAGCCCAGTGAGAACATAATACAGGGATGCTGAGGAGTGGCAAGACATTTTGATGGTGGAGAGCATTTCATAAGCAGGCGTCAGGAGTTATAGTCTGGTTTTGGGCGTTATCTGCCATGAGCCAGCTGTCTGCTCAAGAGGGAGAGAGGCTTTACTTGACCTTGTCGTGGAACAGCAAGTGATACGCTGACTCCTCGGAGCAGAGCACGTGCTGACTGCAGAACGATTGGTCATCCAAAAATATGGAGAAAAGAAGATTTTTAGAATAAAAAGATTTCAGGCAAAATGACCTGCCTATTACGGGGTGAGATTTTTAATTAAGATTTCAAGGGAATAAATGTACGTCAAGGAAACTTACTCTGCAAGTCCAATTCATAAGACGTTGTATTCTTAAAATAAGGAAAGATGTCTCAAAATGTCTTCTTTCATAATGCTCTGGCTTCTTTTCATAATTTCTCCAAATCTGAGGACCTCTGACGCGCTGTCAGAGGTCCTCAGATTTGTAGAAATCAGAAAGCTATTTTTAAGTAAGATTTTCAAAGACATATTTTCTCAAAATTAGTAAGAGTAACAAACATAATTTAGACCAGTCAACTTATCTCAAAATAACACTTTCATTTTCAAGATGAGCTAATTATTTTTTTGGGGAATTCTCATGTATTTCCTTGGTCACAAAAACAAACATTTGGTCAAGCATGTGTTTGCTTGGGTTCAAAGGCACTCATCCATTGTGAGCTGATGCTCAACAAATGAATGCCCCACTTTTCATTTTTACCCACCATTCAGAGTTTAAAAGCTGTACTGAGAGGAGTTCTGCCTCTACTGGGGGCCGGGGAGTACCGCTACTGCGTGCTGTCCAAACCCACTGTCCAAGCTGCCCAAGACGGTTTTGCATCAAACATTGCAGTCAGCGTGTCTTTAGCCGTAATCAAAAGTGAGTGGAGGGTCCCGCCGTGATGTTTGTCCAAGTGTTGCTTCTGCGAACGTTGCAGGCTCCACGCAGAGGGGCGTTTATACATGGAGAGAGCTGGAATACGCCTGCTTGGTCCACTCGCTGTGCATTATTGGAAAACTCCTCATCTACACCAATGGGAGGAGGCTCTTTCCAATCCAAGTCAACAAGGACAAAGGTACGATGAGGCACGCCGCCCCAAGTACTGCCCTGTGTTTTCACGGCTGCCAAATTATATTTCAACACATACACGCAAAACACAGTTAATATTTTATAGCTGTCGTAGTTCAGTCTAGCTAGTCATCACCCCACCCCCCCAGAGATTATTTACAGGCTCTGTGCGATAGCGTCCAGACCTAAACCTAATGACTTGGATGATAAAGTTCCATCATTTGAACAGACAATTACGACAGACTAATCTCCTGCTGCCCCTCCTCAACACTCAATTATTCACCTAGTCTAGAAGTTGTCTGTTTGCTCAGGTAACAGTGTGCTCACAAGATCCTGAGTCTTCATAAGTGTGCAGAACTAAAGTAGTGTCTTACTGTGGAAGCCAAATAACTTTACATGTTTGGTTTTAATCATAGGTGTCAATTGGACAAACATAACTGCCCAGTCCACTTGCCGTTTTTCTTGAGTTTTACTCATCCAGCTGATATGAATGTAAGGCTATTTGTCATCTTAATGTTATTTAAACCTGGATTTCAATCGCTCTCTAACTTGCTAATTCTTTTAGTTCCTCAACCAGGTCCTTAATTTCCCTTAATTAACGCCAAGCTTCCCAATCTGAGTGTGTTATCCTCCTTCCCTACCATGAGTTTTCATTTCATAATTCTATTAGATTGACAAGAATAGTTTCCTTGTCACCCTTGCGTTAGGTTATTAACGGATGGATAGAACATTATTGATTCGAAGCATCAAGACATCAACATTGTATTTGAAAACTACAGTTTGGCTCTAATACGAAACATAACCATGTACAGTGAGCATTTACTGTTTAACATAATTTTGTGAATCCCAGTTAGATACTTCCATATGCATTATGAATTCTTAAAGGATAGGTTCACCCTTTTTCACATAAACTAGACTTTATTAAAATGTTATCATTTATAACCGTTCATAGCAGCCTCGCGAACACTTTGCTATTGAGAAACTTAACGCTCTGCTGCAGCTTATGCTCAACGTTGGGAACCAAAAATGTGATAAGGCCCGGTTGGAAAAAAAACGCAAACCTATGCTTTAAACAGATATTGTGATGCATAATAATATTGTGTGAAATTCCCTGCGACAGCTCAAAATTGAATTCTCCCGTATCGCCCTGTTCTGGGTGGACCTCAACCCAGCATCGATGTGACCCAGGATTTAACTTTACAGGCCTTCGTCTACAGTCACAGGGATAAAGAGACAAGCTACTCATTTCTATATTTATTTCTCTTCCCAGTAGTGGTCATGACCCATCCCCACCCTCCACCCTAAATCTTTCCCTGATTTGTCATGCGCTCAGCCGATTGAACTAATCTGTTTATTCTCCCACCCATCCCCGGTCCTGTGTTTCAGATCCAGTCAGCTTGACAGACCTGGTACTCACCCTGATAAACATCATGTACCAACATCCCCATATGTCCTCATATGTTGACAGTCCCCACACAGGTAGGACTACACACACACACACACACACACGCACGCACGCACGAATGCACGCAGGCACACACGCACACACAGTTTATGTTTTCTGTCCAGCCCTTTCATATGTATGAAAAAAATTGTCTTGAGTGTTTTAAACTTTTTCATCCAGTTGTTTTTATTTTTTGTACGAGTCCAAAGTACAGTTTTTGACCGAAACTCTGAGACACACACACACACACACACACACACACACACACACACACACACACACACACACACACACACACACACACACACACACACACACACACACACACACACACACACACACACAGACTGAGTCACTGTTATCTACGCCAATCAGTATAATCTTCCACCCAGAAATGGAATGTGTCTTCTTGACCCTGTCGGTGACATTGACCCTTTTCACGATTCTTCGGAATATGTCTTGCCAAATCTTTGCCCCTGCCAAACCCTTCTTTATAGCCTTCAATTGTTCCTTGGAATTATATCACAGCAATTTTGTGCCAATGATCCATAGCGTCTCCCTGCCTTGAGTGTCTGGAGGGTCACCTTCGTCTGAGTGCTCAGGAATGGAATCATGCTGAATAAGCAGATTAACCTGCAGTAATGAGTAATATATTTCCTCATATATATTGTACAAAGCGCATTGTGTTGCCCTGGTATGAAATGCGCTTTATATTTAAAGTGTGACTTGACTTGACTTGAGTTAAACCTAATGATAAACACCAGATATAACCGATATAACCAGCAGATATAACCAATATATAAATAAATATCAGAATAAAGGATAAGAATGAAAAAAGCCTGAAAATTAAAAGGTCATGTCCAAAAATTTAATATATGGTCCTATACAATAACTTAAGAAATGATCAGTGAGAAGTTTGGACCTGTATGACATTCCCTACGTTGCCTTCCAACCATCTCCATGTGTTATGATTTTCATCGTCCAGACTCCCTGTCGCCCAGGAATCTGGTCATGGAGGTGCTGTGGGTGCTGTGCGAGAGAGAAGACTGTGCTACAGATTGTGTCTGCCAAACCCCTGTCATAGATACACTCCTTGCTCCTGTTATAGCACTTCTTTACGCACAGCAGGTCAGTACACACACACACACACACACACACACACACACACACAATCACACACGTTTGTTTTGAATGGTTCATTTGAGTGAATAGAATAGAATGTTTGACATGGAATCTATTTTTTTTAATTAATTAAAACTTGCTTGCCTTGTCACAAAAACAGAGGCAGGAGCTGGATGTCAGTTATTTGTATTCAGGATATTCTCCGGTCCATGGTATGATTTGAATATTAATGATATACAATACAAATACATTTTCATCTTGGTCTGACATCATTTATGTTCCCCAGGCCCATGCAGAGACGTTAAGAGGGGCAGATGCTCAAATAAAAAAAAAGAAAAGGCACATGGACCCCCCCAGCTTTGGTTTTAGGCATTTTGCTGCAAAGGGGCAGGTGCTGGAGCACCCTCTGCCTCCCCCTCTGCACGTGCCTGCAGGGGTTAACAAAGTGTGATCTTATCTTAAATCTCCTTTTTGAAAACATGAAGCTCTACATATATATAGTTTAATGTCATAACGGGAAAAACATTATGCATTTTATGAGTTTTTTCAGAGTTTTATCGACTCTTTGGCAGTTCCACGAGTCAGTTCTTTTGGCTACTTCTGTGCTTACTCAAGAGACTTGAAACAGGAAGCTGAGCCGCTTCATTTTACCTCCCACTGAGTGAAGGTAACTTACTGTAGCCAACGTTATGCTTTGGAAGTCCTGCAACAATTGCAAAAAGTAGTTATATAATGTATATCACGTGCTATTGCTCTTATTCAAAACATGTAAAAAAAAAAAAAGAATACCCCAAGACTACATGTGACTATAATGTGGGTTTCCCATTTTCGAAAAAGAGATATAACTTTTTTATTTTTTAGGGTTAGGGTTGGGGTCAAGGCTTAAAGGTTTGCCCCATTGGACTGCATTTACAGTAAGCACAGTGAGAAACTGCAGCGGGTCGTTCAAGGCTTTGTTTGATTCTTCAAATGATGCTACATCGTCCCTCCATCGTTTCAAGCGTTCGGTTTGGCTCCGGAGCAAACTCACTCTGGCCGTGTTTTCCCTCCGTGCTTCACAGAGCAAATTAAAGTCCCCCGGGGCCACATTGACTCACATCGCTGAGACGCTGGCGCGCATCGCTTGCACAGACCGAGGGTTGGCCCTCTTCCTGAATGAAAAGAACCTACTTCTTGTTAACGGCGAGGGGTGAGCTTGTGTGATAAGATTTTTCAGGTTCTGCTGAAATATTTATGGGAATTTACACCAACAAATCCTTTAGACTGCATCATACCATCCACTCATATCTACCTCTCATATCTGAATGATGCACAACCCTTTTGTTCTGGAATGGGTGTTAGTATTTTTTTATATAAAAAAAGAAAAAAGAGGTAAAGGAAAGATCTCTCAAACAAAGAACCGCATCCATTTTTGTTTCACACTGTTGTCATTTCTTGAGAGCCTTAACCCTTTCCTGCCGACCTGACTCAGTCCTTTCATTCTCTCAGTATATCCTTCCTTTTCTTTTTTCAAACTAATGTTGTCTCAAAATCAATATCTTTAATGGAGAAAAAGAGGTACTGAGACGGGCTGAAAGTGATCAACGATATGAGCAGCCAGCTTCTCTTAAAGGAAGGACTTTTTAAGGACTAGTTTTATCTTTCTTTTCTTCCTCTCCTATGCTCCTCTCTTCACTGCCATTCTTTGCAGCACCTCGGCCAGTCACGTCATTGCACAGTTCACCCAGAGGCTGCTGGACAAGGTCCCCCCTTCCCTGGGAGAGGCAGAGATACCTCCTGCCGTGTGCGGGGCCTTCCTGCTCCTCTGCAGGCAGATGTACAACACCTGCGAGGGCCTTCGGGTTCTCCAGCCCTACGGCCTGCACCGCTGCATAGCAGTCGCCTGGAAAAAGGTACCTTGAAAAGGAGCCTTGAAAGATTCAGGTTCACCATTTTTCCCCCCGGGCCTTATTCAAATATTAGTTCCCATCGTTTATAACTGCACAACCTCGCTTAACGCTTTACTATTGAGAAGCAATACCACTCTGCAGCAGCGTCTCACTGTGTTTAGATGTAGTCCAATGGGGCATCTCATCTTTTCAAAAATGGGAAACACATATGATCAGACTGTCTTTATAAGAAAAAATGTTTTTCAGAGTTAATGATTATTTAGCATTTCTGCAAATCAACTCTTTTGGCTTTATCTACAACAATTACAAATGATGGGAACCAACATTTTAATAAGGCCTGGGTTGAACTGCTGCATCCCTAGTTGACTACTGGGGATGCAGCAATTTCACTTGATATGTTTTTGTTTGATGTTTCCTTTTTAAGTTGGTGGTTTTGGATATACAAAGAAGATTTAGTAATTAATAAATATATTGACAAAAATTAACCGGGCTTTTGAGGCACAAAGGGTAGGGTCACTCATGAAACTTCGCCCTCCGATGTTGCATAACGCCTCTCCGTTGAAGTTGAATTTAAGTTGAACTTGATTAGTCACTGAACCTTGATGATTGCTCAAGTCTCAATCATATTTAATGGTGCGTACGGTACTTATGTGTCACCGATGAGACCAGCCCTGTTGGTACATTCCAGTTTAGAGTCCACAGACCAGATGAACCCCAGCCCTGATGCTGCCCTCAGTCGAGCTTCTTATGAGTGTGTATTTACCTCCCACTAGTGTCAAATATGCTAAATTGTTGAATTATTATTTAATAATAAGGAAGGTATTTCAGGTGTTGTTAATATGTCTCCATCTGAATTCTTTTTTCCCCTCCGTTTTTGTGGGTGCACAATTTTGGGATCAGCATGGACTGAGAGAGGCTACTAATCACACGCTTAGATGCTAGCCTTTCAACGCACTATTCATCAGAATACAAAAGCAAGACTCAAAAGTTCTGTCATGAGAAGTTTTTTAAGGGGTTTCATTGGCTGGGTAAGCCTTCACCGATTTCACCTTATCACTACACTTAAATCCGTTTCTAAATACATTTGAGGTGAGAAAAAGGCAATCCAGTTGCTGAATCTTCACTCATATTAGATCTACAAGACCTCATTTAAAAGTTAGTTCTGACTTCCACCGCGGTGTCTGGAGCAGCGTGGAGCTTGGTGCAGCGCGGGATACGGTGGGGCTCAGGGCTTTTTTTGTTTCATTCAATTATGGAATCTTGGAAAATGAAATCAATACATGGTTTTCTTTGTAGAAACGCTGAGTGGCTCGCGCGTTGCAGCAAAAGAAACACACAGCAAATACTTAGATTTCTATCGTTACACTTCCATTGTCACGGACAGTTGGTATTAATTCCTCTTTCTTTTAAAACATTTGTGCTGGTCTCTGTAGCCAACAACAGAGCACTTCCCATGCTTAGCCCTTAGTTTTGATGCTCGTGGGTCCAGTTGCACTCCAGCTGCAGGTGGAGTTACTTAGATGGAGTGCGGTTCTAATTAGAATAATACCCTTGGTGACTTGTATTAGGGCAGCAAAGCTGAACGGCTTCTTATCCTAAAATAGATCCCATTTACGTTCGTTCAAACTCATTAAAGAGGATTATTTTGGTGGTGATGACAACCCAATACCTTACGCAGCACATTTTAAAATTCCTGAACCACACGTTTTTTGAACTGACAGCTCACAAAAAACTGACGGGGTTGTCTTGTTTCACAGTGCGTGTTAGTAGGCCAGTCAGAGACCCAATGTACTGTATGTGCACAAGAAAAAGTGAGTTTTGCATAATAGATCCCTTTGAGGAATTGTAAAATGTGTTGAGTAAGGTATTGGGTTATCATCACCACCAAAATAATCCTCTTTAATGAGTTTGAACAAACGTAAATGGGATCTATTTTCGGATAAGGTATATTTTTAAATCCAGGTAAACAACACAAACACTATTTGAATAACCTATATTTGGGTCTACGCTCAACGACCGCTCTACTACGTGTTAAATACAGCGCTTGATTCTTGTGACGTGTCGGCGGCTTTTCAACGTTAAACCTGAATTTATCCTGGCACTTTTCATCCTCTGATCAGTGTGCCACTCACTCACCAGTGGGACTTGAGACGCAGACCAACATTTTTACATGACCCGGTGTCCTGACACCAGACCTCCTTTCATCAATGGACACAGCAGGCGCCACTTTCTGCAGGGATAATGCTGTAAATTGGATACAAAAGTACAATATACATCCGCATCAGAGGAAAAGTATATCGCAAATGATTAAAGTGGGGATCCATGAAGTGGTCTATCTGGGGTGGATTACACTATCTGCAAAAACTACAACGTTTAAAATTTTTATTTTTTTTCTCCAACATCGGGGTTTACACTTATCTTTGCTCTATGATGGTGAAAGGATTTTCTTGAAAGTATGCCTTCTTCAGATGGATAGAATTTTTTTTTCTTTACTTCAAGATTCAAGATTCAAGAGGTTTATTTGTCACATACATATACATACGTTCATACATATACAGTATGCAGTGAAATGAGGTGGTGGGAGTATTCTTTCATGTGAGGGTGCTGGGCTTTTTTGTGAATGTTCATCCAGATCAACAGTTTACTGACCACAACTACCTTCAACTTTTATCAAATTCACTTTGTCTTTCTGTCTTTCACTCCTTGTGGATGCCTGCTCAAACCCTAAACTGGCTTTATTTCTTTTGTTTTTGGGTTGTTTTTTTTCTCCAGACTTGTTCCACGTCAGAGAGTGTTCCCACACCAGTCCCTGGAGACAGCACAGGGAAATCCTCGCTGGAAATGCAGCGCTTGTAAGACTTTATACACACACACACACACATACACACACACACACACACACACACACACACACACACACACACACACACACACACACACACACACACACACACACACACACACACACACACACACACACACACACACACCAGAGTTTCCATTATCCGGTAATTGCCAGTTTTTGACCGGGAAAATCTCTTGAAGTCCGACATATTTAAATCTCTCCGGTCATTATGTCCGGTGAAAATAATTCCCTCTAAGCACAATTTGAATTAGTGCTGGGTGATAAAACAATAACGATAACAATCGTCATTTTTTTTCCCTCAATGTCAAAATAAAATAAACTTGATCATTTCGATAGAAAGTCCACAGCTCCGTTCATTTCCGAGTTCCAATGGAAAGCCAATCAATTTGGATGATCTAAAGCTGACCTTTCACCTCTAACCAATCCTGTTTGTCAATATAGAAATAAGCACTGCCTTCAGGTTGCACTTGTAACCACACACACACACACACACACACACACACACACACACACACATACACACACACACACACACACACACAGCGGAGACAGAGTGCAGCGTTCAAAACTCTGAGGAGAAGCAGAAAGATGATGTATCATTGAGGGACACGTACATCCATAGTTTGTTATTTTTTTGGATATTTAAGTTCCGACCCAAAGCAGACGGTAAATATTCATTGTGTTGTAAAATATGTCGATGACGCATGCTGACGAAGACGGACAACACCACAAACTTTATTATTTATTTGGACCTACTTGGCATATTTATTTTGTTTCGGATTTTATCAAAATGTTATTCAGGTGAAATGTTGATTAAAGCATCTGTACTTGTTACTTATTTTCACAAATGGAAATTATTTGATTTAAAGTCGTAATATTCATTTATGTATTTTTAAAATGGCCTTAACTGACGCAACTTATTTTATTTTGAGTATTCAAAACGCTTTCATAATTTCAGTCTTTATATAAACTGCTTATCAATTGTTTTTAAGCTAACTAAACACAGATAATATTTAACCGGGATGTCTCCCATTTGTCCAGGACGTTGACATCTTCCAGGACATGTTGACCGGCACCAATCTTTCTAACGGAAACTCTGACACACACACACACACACACACACACACACACACACACACACACACACACACACACACACACACACACACACACACACACACACACACACACACACACACACACAATGCACAAATAATTATGTGAAGACAAATGAATTCACATGTCATGGTTTGCAGAGGCCCAGCAGTATGAGAGGCCATCTCTGGTTTTTGTTACAAATTTAGAGCTATTGATTTTGTCTGGTTTTTTTTTGCATTCCTGCTGCAATAAAGGAATTCTGTAGTTACTGATTTTTGCACCCAAAGTTAATTATTTCGACCTCTAGTGTCAATGCTATTTGGCAAAAAGCCACTTATGTCCAAGCTTGCACGACCTCTTGCCGTGAAACTGAGTGACTGTAGCTTTTTGATGACGAGGTTATTTAGTGAGTCATCTATATGTCTAGAAAAGACCTTTGATAACGTAGTTGTTATATTAACTTTCTCTCTCCATAGCTGCTGCTCCCTAGTAGCCTCGTGTTGGTTAGAATCTGCGCTGTTTATCACTGATGGCGGTTGTGTTGCTAATGCGTGACATTAGATTACTCCTGCACTCCCATTTCACGTTTGGAGAAAAATGGCGGGAGGAACTGGCTGATGGTGGCCTTTTAAGCCATTACACTTCAAACAGCAACAATCTCTCTCACTTGGCCCAGGCGGTGCACCTGCTACTCTAGAAACTACATTTATTGTTTTGATAATTTTCTTATTCCTTTTTCATGATGCAATCTGGAAGATATGCGATATCTGAGATATGGTCATTTTGAGATGGAAAAACACATTACTCTTCCTTAATATGAAAGATCATCCTAAACACAACTTAATCCCTTAAAGTCCAAGTTCAAGAGATTATTTGTCACATACTGTACATATTCATACGGTCATACATACATATATGCAGTGAAATGTCATTACACACGGTGATTACACACAATAAGCTCTATAAGCTCCAAAAATACTAAAATGTGCGTAATCCACACAAGGTGCCCGCGCAGGCGGCCGCAAGGGGCGGCGCCACAATCACGGTTCTGGATTCTATAATTCTAAAATACTATTAATTGTCTGTGTTGTATTAAATATACATTTGAATCATGTGCCTCTTCTTTCATTGCAATTCAGAGATTGCATCTATCGAACCCAAATCCTTCTTTCACATTCACCAAGTAAAAATGATTTAAGGGCAAAGAAAGTTGTATGGCTGAAACCACCTCATAGTTCTGACGGCCACCACAGTCTCAGGTTGCTGCCCGGATAATGAGGCTTGGCATCCCTGGCATGCTGTGCCCCCACTGTGTATTTTGGAAAATGTTGTTATTATGGTTGGTGTTGTATTGCAAAACAGTACATCTATTACAGAAGCCCACAGCTTGAGCTGTGAAACAACACACAGGTCTGATGTTCGATTCTTTGTGCTGATAATTAGGGGAATGAGTATTTTTCTTCATTCAAAATGGAGAATCACCTGCCACCTTCTACCACCAACTTCTAAAAGGTGCCAATGATATTGTCTCGGCCATTTTAGGAGCTCTGTGTGGAATATGCCAACATCCAGTATTTATTTATTTTTGCCTTTTCTGGTTCCCTTGCAATACCAAAAGGTGCTTTTTCAGAAAAAAACTGCGCTGCTTTTTTTGGGGGGGTTGCAAGGATACCAGTATTTTCGGCCACAGCTGTGTTTGTATACAGATAGTGAGTCGTCTCCTCTCCTTAACAGGGCGATCTGGGAGGAGACTCTGTTGGACAGCCTGCTCCACTTTGCTGCAACCCCGAAGGGCCTGCTGCTCCTACAGCAGACCGGAGCCTTCAATGACTGTGTCTCCTACATGTTCTCCCGCTTCACTAAGAAGCTGAAGGTAGTATCCACACACCGGTCTAGCCATTCAAAAGGAATCAGTCCAAAAGAAATGGAAGAACTCCACGCGACACTGTGTCAGAGTTGCACTTCCATTTTTTCAAGGCAATATTCTAACCCCATTAATTGCATTGCTACTGGTTATCTGTTATCGCCGTAGTCACCTTTGATCAAAAGGCTAATTACCTCCAGGTTGCTTTAATTTGGCATTGTCATTTCTATTGTTGCGGGCAAACAATGTTTACATAATCTGATGGAACCGTCTGTTGCAGTAACTAAACACATCATCCTAATTGGATGCAAAGCATTTCCTGTAGGCCTTGATACGAATCGTACGGATCAACCAAGGTTCTCTTCTCAAAGACTGGGAACAAAAGACGGCGGGAAGTGTGACACTCATGTACTCCCTCAACCCTGGCCCCTTCCCTCGACGCTGTAATCGACCGCCGTTGTTATCTCTCGGAGTGCATTTTTTTTTTTTTTTTTTTTTCTTTTTGATTTTGGTCGGAATGTCATTGTAGTTGATTTATTTTTAGTTAAGCAACGTTGTGGCGTAATTAGTCAAGAGCTTCACTCGTTAAATCTATTTACCATTCCACAACAGTATCGTTTCAGATGCTGGAAGTGTGTGTGTGTGTGTGTGTGTGTGTGTGTGTGTGTGTGTGTGTGTGTGTGTGTGTGTGTGTGTGTGTGTGTGTGTGTGTGTGTGTGTGTGTGTGTGTGTGTGTGTGTGTGTGTGTGTGTTCGTGTATCTTAAGCAGGTGAGCCGCAGTGAGAAGTTTGGATATGGGATGATGGTCACACAGGTGGCTGCGACAGCTCCAGGCGCAGTTGCCCTGCTTCATTCAGGTACACACACACACACACACATACACACACACACACACACACACACACACACACACATTATACACAGTTTGGCAATAAAGGTACAAACTATAAAGGGTTATATTTAATGTTGGGTTTATTGTACTTGCATCTGTCTGCTTCACAGTTTATTTCACAAGTTATTCTATATAATTCATTTTTTGACATAACCTTTTATTTTCATTTTTTTTTCGGTCATGTCTGTTGTTTGTCAGGTTCAGTGTATATTGGCAGATTTCTTGAAAATTTTCATTGGGTAAAGTTAACTGTTAGGTTGATTGTATGTTTTCCATATATATTGCCATATTCTTCTTTTTATCTATCTATCTACTATCTCGGCAGAACATACAGTAGTTATCGTTGGTTCCTCAGTATTCCTGTTACTTTGTACATGATTGCATGGTATAGAATGTCGCGATATCGAATTAATCACAAACAATCACATTTCATTTCTTATACCTTAGCTAGCTTTACCATTATTTCGACCCAGTCCTGAAACATGATGGGAACCGACAAGGCCTGAGTTGGAAAAATGGTACAGCTATCCTTTAATTCCCTTTCCCTCTCTGTTCACAGGTTACGTCCAGGCACTAGTGGTTGAGCTGTGGTCGGCTCTTGAGTGCAGCAGGGAGGACCTCAGGGCGGCCCGCCCCAAATCTACACCCATGGACCCCATAGATAGGAGCTGCCTCAAGGTACATGTATGGTGTATGGAAGTCCATATATTGACGCTCGCTACTTAACAGGATCCTCCGGTAAAAGCTCTCGTTCAAATAGATTGATGACAAACGTGTCTGACTGGGGGTCTCCTTTCACTCCCCTTTTCCATCTCTCCATCTTTCTCTCTCTTCCCTCCCTCTTGTAACAGTCGTTCCTGTCGCTAGTCAACCTCCTGTCCTCTCCACAGTCCCTATGGGAGCTGCTGGGCTCGCAGCCTCTCCCCAACAAGGCCGACTACTCTCTGCGAGAGATTCCCACCACCTTAGTGGTGAGTGCATACTGCCAAATGTTCAAATCCAACGCAGTCTCCTCATGGATTATATTTATTTTTTATCCCATTAGGTCTCTTTATTGTCAAGTTGAATTATCAAATATTTTCCATAATTTTATTGCTGAAAATGCTGGATTGTACAGTAGTGGGAGTCAGAGTGGAGGTAGTGGTGGAGTGGCTATCACTTCCTTTTGGAGCAAATCTGTCTTTGTTTTTTTCCGAGGGCGGGTATTTGATGTTCATCTGTAACATCGTTGTGGATTCCCTCATCAAGCCGTCACGTCCTCTCCTCCTATTGCAATGTGTTCAGCTGCCACTGGAGGGCATCTTTGCACTTTTCTTGTATTCAACTTTTTTTTTTGTCATTCTGCCAACTCTCACCGATAGAGCATAGAACCAGGCGGAAGCCCTCCCCAAAGCATCACACACTGCCAGTGTAGCAATTTACCAGCTCATTGTTATTCTCTACGCCACATTCATTCTACACCATAGCTGTTTTAATTCACTACGTCAGTCACTTTTGCGCTCTCTCTTTGTCTCTGTCGATCTCTGTTTCTGTCTCGCTCTCTCTCTTTAATTATCTCCCCTCCGTCCCTCTCTCTCTGACACCCTCTGTCACCCACTGTCTCTCTCTCTCTCTCTCTCTCTCTCTCTCTCTCTCTCTCTCTCTCCCTCTCTCTCTCTCCACAGGACTTGATTGACAGGTTGATCACTGTGGATTTGGATGTGAAGATTCACTCGCTGTTCAATTATGAGCAGTCTCACACTTTTGGCCTGAGGTAAGAGCCAGATATATGTTTGGTCATTATGCGGCATCAATTGGAAGACACAATTTGATATCTGGGTGCCATGTATACATTACTTACTATGTACTAGTGGTATAACGGAATGTAGTTGATCTGTGGTCCGTACAGGTCGCCCCCACGGTTCAGCACGCATGTGAACCGCGGATTAATTGCAAAATTTAACATCGCTAAATACAGTTTTACTGCGCGGTTACTTTTTAAAGTAATAATTCCCTTAATCTCGATGCAGAGTTGGAGTGAAAGTAATAGACAAGACAGATTTGTGCTGTGCTTTATTCGAAAGCGCAATGATTGCGTTACGGTACCTATGTTGCTGCTACTTTACAACATATCGTGAATGAGCTGTGGATACAGCGGAAGCTAGGGGAGGGATCATAGATATAGAAATAGATACCTCATTGGCTGCTGCTGTATGTCACCACTATGCGTCTGTGTCAGCCATATTGGAGCAGTCAAGATCCACTAGTAAACAAATACAATGTGTATTGAGAGATGCAGACTTCTCTACAAAATCAACTGTAACTGGCTTAATTCTGAACCAATTCTGGAATTGATTTCTGTTTAAAATTGTTTCAATTAAATTCAGTTACTGGGGATGGATCTTATAATTTTTTTAATTCACTACCGTGTTTAAAGGAAGAAGGTATCAAGCGTGCCTCATATCGCACTTTAATTGAACAATTGAGTGTTGAATCGTTTATCTATTCATTTATGATTTTATGTAAACATTGGACATCTTTAATGTCTTTCATTTAAGACCATTTACGACCATTTCATTTAAAACACTTAGAGTGAGGAACTTAAATTAATGAAGTTCCTCACTCTAAGTGTTTTACAGAATAAAAGCAAAGTTATATTTGTTGGCCAAGTGGCGTTTGCAGGGACCCCCGGCACAGAGACACAGACGACGAGGGGGTTGCACAATTTATTGTAGATCTGAGGCTAGGTGGAATTAGCCAGGAGCAGATGGAACATGTCATGACATGTGTGACACTGAGTGTGTGGGCAAGCCACCACCATCCACCACAGTAGTTATTTATAGTTGTTGTTATTATTATTATTATTATTATTATTATTATTATTATTATTATTATTTATTATTATTTTTTTTTGCTGATCCCAAAAATGATACACTCCCTGATTCAAACTGTGATACGATCTGAACTGCGACTTTTGTGATCCACTGCACCCCTACTATGTACAAATGTGTGTTTTTGTGTGCATATGACTGAGAAAGAGAGAGAGAGATGGCCAAAAGTGTGTGTATGTGTGTGTGTGTGTGTGTGTGTGTGTGTGTGTGTGTGTGTGTGTGTGTGTGTGTGTGTGTGTGTGTGTGTGTGTGTGTGTGTGTGTGTGTGTGTGTGTGTGTGTGTGTGCTGTGAGGAGAGAGGAGTGTGTGTGAACAGGCCCCCTTTTAATAATTCACAAGTAACTGCAAGGCAACATTACACTATGGAGACGTTACGGGCCTGGATCAAAACACACAAACACGCTACATCTCTTTTCTCATTTCTTTGTTTTCTATCTATTTTTGTTTTTCTTGCCCTCTCTCTCTCTCTCTCTCTCTCTCTCTGGCACAAACACACACAGATTATACACACAAAAGGAAGAGGTGCAAACCTCAACGTTTGTAATGTGCTCGATGTGTTTTCTGTTGGGATGAATTATAGATGTTACAACAATCTATTGCTCAGAGGTGTTTTTTTTATAGGATCAATACAGAATCTCACTTCCGACTTATCTCCAGGCTTGTCACCCCCTCCCCTGGGCCCCCCTCCCTTGCCCCGATAGCTAGTGAAGCCAAACGACCAGCAGCCTGTGTGATTTGTAACACCGGCATTCACCTGCAGTCACTGAAAGAGAGATAAAGCCTTCCTTAGCCAGTCTGCCATGAAAGGGCCGGGACCTTCGGTCTGAGTGCTCGGTCGCCATTGTGGAACGTTCCCGAACAGTGCTGGGGGATTATTAGGAATAAATTTAAGAAATAAAATTCCAGCATTCCAGCATACACTGCATTAGAACTACAGCATATGGCTGTGTTCAGTTTCATATTGGACCAAGCACTCTAGGTTTTTACTTTACAAATTTTTTACAAACTTCCTCAAATGCTGTGGACCTATATCACACTGTGAGTGATCCCACCCGCCCTAAAATAAAATGTAACATGCTACATTTCCCTGAACTCAGTTAAAAATAGGTTAAGATCAGCATAGATTTAGGAGGAACATCTGCGTACAAAGGCTACACAGCCCCCCCCTCCCTTACCGACTGTGTAGATGCCATTGCCAGCCTATCACTGTGGAAGAAAACTCATTCAATGTCTGGAGTGGCGTACAATGCACTGCACAGTACACTACATGTTCAAAAAAGAACGATGGCTTCTCGGACGTACTACGTCGTCACATAGCTTCTTCGCCTCCTTTCAGCGTGCTGAGGATTGATGAAACAGCATAGAAACTTTTACCGCCGTCTTGCCCTCACAATGCTTTATGGGATACTCTTGCCAGTGCAGTGTTCAATGTTTGCATACTACGGTTTTTCACCCGATTAAATGTGTCCTGGTACTTCTCACATGCCGTGTTGACCCGAATACAAGACAGGGTTTTTTTTTTCCTGGAAATATGAAATACATCTGAACGTCTTCCTATATTGGGGATCTGGACTTTTAAATGTCAACATATACGGCAAAATAATAAAAAATAAAACTTGTGCATTGGGAGGAGTGTTTCAATTTGTTTCCGCACACATATCCTACAGCTGTCGAACAACTCTGACACACCGTCACACCGATCCACCAGTCGCTCTCTATTGTTATCGTAGGTCACTGGGAACCCCAAATTTTCCCAAACTGCTGATTTGAAAGAAGCTGGTTAGTCCTCTAGCTCCTGTGTGTCGGACTCATTTGCACATGCCACAGTGTGACTGACCTAGTCAGATGCCAATCAGCTTGAGCTTAGCTTAGCAGGTTGCAGGCTGCTAGGTAGCTAACGGCTGAAATTTGGTTCCGTAGCTTAAGTTTACACGGGTGGAACCCGTGTTTGTGAAATTTGGTTCCGCATTACGTTTATCAATCGACTGCATGCTTCGTAATCATTATTTTCAAATGAAATTATTTTCTTTTTAAAAGCTTTGGTCTTTAAAAGATTTGGTCTTCAAAAATTATTTTTCCCAAATGAATCTTGAAAAAGGGGGGGGAGGGGTCATCTTATAATCAGGGCCGTCTTGTATTCGGGTCAATATGGTACTATGTGAGCATACTGTGGTTTCGGACATACTAAAAACACAACTGAGCGGTTTGCCATTTTGGATGCAGCTTCAGTCTTCTCATGTTTGAATGTGTTAAGTTGGAAACGGGTGATGATGGCAACGCGGTACGAGGGTCTTCCAGCCGTCCCACTGAATAAGAGGCAAAACAAAAAGGTCGTGTACTGTTATGTTCAGCGGAGGGCCAACAGTAAAGCCCCGGTTATATCTTCGCGTGGGCGGGGCGCGGCAGAGACAGGAGAGGGGGATTGAAGTTATGTCCTGCTCAGAATTTCATTAGAGAAACCTACTGAACCGTTTTGTTCCGTTCAAGACTCTTAAAAGAAACTGCACAGAGACACTAACAAAAACATTACCTTTTATTTGTAAAGTGAACTTTGCAATGACCCTGTTCATTTACAATAAAATCACCAAACCTGAGTGAGCTGTTTGCGTATAGTATTTTGTCTCTGCGTCAAAAAGTAATTGGTGGACTTGGAAGTTCACATCTGACTTTTGCTGCTTGGATAAATTTTGTCCAACATATCAGAAATAAAACAGCAAAACACTGATCTCACTGATCGCTTCCAATGCATTTCCAGGGAAACGCCCCATGGCACCCCTCACTCCAAGTTAACAAAATCTCGGAGGTGTGCCCCACGCGCCATGGCGCCGCCCCCTGGTGACAGCGTTTGCGTCAAGCGATCTCTCGCGCCTGAGGCAAGTATGTAGCTAGCTGAACCTTCCACGACGTCAAAGGCAAACACCTGTCACCAGGGTTGGATGTGAGGCCGGCGCGGTCGTTGTGTAGATATATACAAAAGATAAATCGATATCAGATTGTTTAGGACATGTAAGATATATGAAACTAGAATTTGTGCTCCCACTGCACCCAATTTCCCCATTGCACACTGAGATTTGTGTGCGGCGGGCGGCAGATACTATATATCATTTTTTTGAAAGGCATGCGAGGGGCTGATGCACTGCGATTCCTTCAGTTCATCACAGTGTTAAAATTAAAGAAGTTGAAATCACGCTTCTCAGGGTGGTGGGGTGCTTGTTGGTGTGCGCCGGCCTGCGGGGGTTTTCAGGCGGCTGCCTGGGTTTGCGGATTGCTAATTAGGTCACTTGTGTTTCCACTTGTTGAGAGCAACACGCAGCATTGCTGCTATTTCTGTCACTGCCTCCCATGCGCGCAGTGCTCCTCGCGCGCTTACATTCGCTTTCATGATGATGATTCACGATGATGTAAAGCCACCTCAGACCTACCCATCATTTTGCAAGCTTTGAGTGCAAGGGCTTCCTTGAAGTTAATGCACTTTGGAAATTCACAAACTATAACACACAAACTATCAGTATGTAAATGCAGGAGATGTTTTTGGTTCTCATGTTGCACAAATGAAGCTTCCCATATGATGTAGGTAACAGGATTTTGCTGTCGTGTCAAAGCTTAGCAGCATAAAAGAGCATGGTTGGCAGTCCCTCAGAAGTGCAAGTGCACCTAGGTGATAAATGCCTTTATCTAATCAGGTTGTCTCATTCAGATTAAAATTGATTTTCCATGAGCAACAAACTGCAGCTTAATAAATCACACATTACAGAATCACAGTTCACGCAACGCAGATTGGTTAAAACAATCAAAGTTTTTAGATACCAGCAATTTCAACTTTAAAATCGTCCAGGGGGACTTGAAGACTCTTTGAAGTGTATTTCAGCAGTAAGGTGTGCCGAGTTCTGAAGAGTAGTATTCCCCTTTTCAGTGTTGGTACAAGAAAAGCCGGTCCTTTGATCTGTTGTCATGATTATTAGTTATGAACTCAATTAAATACGCATGGTATCACAGAAATTTTAATAGGAGGTCTGTGTACATGAAAACTATGACATGATGTTTCCTACTCAATGTTAATCAGTAGGAATCTCAAAATCCAGCCATTTCATATAACTAGCAGCGATGAGTGTGACAGTTGTTCTGATTAGTGTTAACTACAGTAGCAGTAGGAGCAGTTTTCCTTTATATATATATATATATATATATATATATATATATATATATATATATCACGAGGGAAAGACGAAAGACAAACTTCGCCTCAAGGTGGAGGTACACTTAAAAAGAAGTAGAAGTTTTTGACCAAACAGGCTAAAACAGGGCTGAATCTGAGTCATTGTGTGTGTGTCTTTTTTCTCCTCAAGCGCTCCTCAACTGTGCGGTTCCTGTGTTCTGGTTTAACTGTGTTTTTATTTTAGATCTATTATTTTCGTTAGTTTCAAAAAGGGGAAGGCCAAAGAGAAGGTTTATGGATGTGGTGAGGGAGGACATGCAGGTGGTTGGTGTAAGGGAGGAAGCCGCGCAGAACAGAAGGTATTGGAGGCAGATGATCCGCTGTGGCGACCCCTAACGGGAGCAGCCGAAAGAAGAAGAAAGAAGAAAGAATTTTAATTAGTTTCTATTTCTACTAAAAACATTTTAAACTAAGGGACGTTCCGTCTCGGATCAGGACAGTGGATTGCATAATGGGGAAAGGGATTTCTGGTCCACTGTGTGTCCCGACCGTTCCTGTGTCTCTGAACAACAAAGAATACAAGTTTATTTTAGATGTATTCATTTTTGAGGAGCACGGCACCCAGACGACAGTTTAGGTAAATAAAAGCCCCAATCACTATTTGAGGAAACGGGGATACTGTCAATAAATGACATTGAATTTGATTTCACTATTTTTTATATAGCCTCCTTCTCTTGCTGTCAAGTTTGCGCTTCTTTCACCGCCGAGTTCTTATTGAGTTCTTATTGAGTATCCTGCTGACGGTGTTCCGGGACATGTTCTCCGGTGGTTCTAATGTCTTTTGTTCTCACGTCTTTTTAAGCGTACATGCTGCTTCAGGGGCTTTCACAGAGAACACTGCAAGAACCCAGACCACCGCGTCAATTTATTCTTATCTTGTTCTGAAGATGTCTTTTAGGTCCACACTTCTACTTCTTTCGAAGTGAACAGCACCTCCACCTTTAGTTTCCGACTTTCCGTAGATGTAAAAAAAACTCCTCGGCTTTGCACTCGCAGAGGGCACAGCTTTGGCTCTTACAACTTGTGTTTCGCACCATGGGTACTAAACACCTTTGGGTAAGCACCTTGTTGTTCAATTCGCACCACTAATGCCTCTGATCTTGGGGGTGACGTGAGGGGGATCTCTCTTACATCAAAGAAGCGTACCAAAATCAAAGCAGGATCACGCTCTATACCTCAGTTTGTCAAAGCGAGCAGGGTCCGACAGATTCTCTATTTATTTTAGATGTAGTTATTTTGAGGAGCACAGCACCCAGACGGCAGTTGAGGTAAATAAAAGCCCTGATCACTATTTGAGGAAATGTGAGTGCTGTCAATAAATGACATTGAGCTTCATTTCACGATTTTTTATTTTATTTTATCTTCATATTTATATAAAGCAAAGCCACAGCCAACTCCTCTCTCTGTCAAGTTCATGCTTCTTTCACTGCAGAATTGTTACTTAGTTCTTATTGAGTATCCTGCCGACGGTGTTCTGAGACATTCTCTCCAGCGGTTCTAGCGTCTTTTGTTCTCATGTCTTTGTAAGCGTATCTCCACCCACAGGGCTTGCGCAGAGAACACAGCAATAACCCAGATCACCGTCAATTTCTTCTTATCTTGTTCTGAACACGTCATTTTGGTAAAAAACTTCTACTTCTTTTTAAGTGTACCTCCACCTTGAGCCGAACTTTGACTTATGTCTTTCTCTCGTTCTGACAACTATAAAAACAGATATAAACCAGTACTCAAATAAAAACCGGTAAACAAGGGTGAATCAGTGTGTGTGGTTTTTTTTCTTCTCTAGCGCTGCACTGCAGCATCCCTCATGCCATGCGGTTCACATGTTCCCAGTTAACTGTGTTTTATTTTAGACCTATTTGTTTTCGTTAGTTTCTACTTGTATGAACATTTGAAATGCAACTAAGGGACGTTCCGCCCTGAAATCACTGGAGAGTGATTTCTGATACACTGTGTGTCCCGGTTGTTCCTGTGTCTCAGATCAAAACCAAGAACGCAAGTTTATTTTAGATGTATTTATTTTTGAGGAGCACGGCACCCAGACGACAGTTTAGGTAAATAAAAGCCCCAAACACTATTTGAAGAAATACGGGTACTGTCAATAAATTACATTGAGTTTGATTTCACTATTTTTCTCTCTTACGTCAAAGACACATACCAAAATCGAAGCAGGATCACGCTCTCCTACCTCAGTTTGTCAAAGTGATGAGGATCTGACAGACTCAGCCTCTAGCTGCATTGCCATCTCAATGAGTGAGTAGAGATGTCAGTCATAGACAGGTTACAGCCTCAGGGAAAGAAAAGCAATCGCCTCAAATGGAGAGATGTCCTTCATCGCGGGGCCAACATCCACACACACACAGACACACACACACACACACAGAAACTACTTTAGCGCTACATCTAAGGAGTTTAATATGTTCCCTTTTTTAAATGTTCCTTTTCCGCTCCCACAATGAAAATTGAAATGACATTTTAAAATGAAGATGTGTGCTGTAATAAAGGATTTTTTCCTCCAACGAGTGGCCCACACTCATGTCGCACAGATTGCAGGAAAAAATAGTCAGCTGCAGACATTTATGTTGATGATTTTGACAAAATACACGTGGAATTCTAAGGACATTATGTTAGCTTTTTATATAAAACAGCCATTTCACAAGTCTTCCACATTTACACATATTGTAACAGTATATAAAAAAACAATTTTATTTTAACATTAATGAAGTACACAAGTATTTAGTACTCACTCTTTGGAGCTCATAGATACAGTATTTAACACTCATACAAATACTGAAATGACAAGTTTCGATAATGGTCAGATCCCCAATTTCAAAGACCCTTTTCATGAAACTCAGATCAACATGAAACAGGAACTTAAGAATTGGTTAAATTATTTGTTTGAGTACATGATCACAGAATCAAACCCCATTCTTTGGAACAAAAACGGGAGAATCTTATCACTTGTGTCTTTGTGTAATTTTTAAGACGTTCTGAATAACAGTCATGTGGCATATCTTATGTTGACTATATTATGAGCTTCTGAATGAACATTTTTGCTTTTAAGACTTGAGCCATTGATCCATTAGACTGCATTTAAGCACAGTGAGATGCTGATGATGGTAATGTCTCGGTTGCGTAGGTAACCACGGTTCCCTGAGGAGGGATCAGATTTATTTCTCATGGGACTGATTGTCAGATCACCTAATCCAATCGAAACGCTCTGCATTCACACCTGAAAGGCAGAGGAAGTGACAACGCAGCACTTCCATCCCGCCTGCGCAGGTATATATTGCGGCTCGACTTACGCTTCCTCCTCTTTGCACTGCTGAGTGGCTTGGAAGTGCACCTTACCGCAGCGCAGTAATAGATCTGCTCCCCCCTCAGGGAACCGTGGTTGTCTACGCAAGCCAGACGTTCCCTATTGCAGGGACTGCAATCTATTAGACTGTATACCATCACGGGATAGTATGGTGATCATCTGCAGGAGGTCGACGAACCCCGCACTGGCGTGTCTGTCCCAGACATGTGAGTGGGTGTATGAGGAAAAAAGCTATGGGATACTTTCTGTAACATCTGCATACTCAGGTCTGTACGCCAAATGTCATGTGGCAGCGCAGAACTAGTAAAAGCCAACATGCAAAAGCGCACAAATGTGTGTGTGTGGGGAGCTCTGAGATGCTGCACCCCCCCGAATGACAGGCTCCTGTAGGTCACGTCTATGGTTCCCACCAGCCAATGAGCAAACTGCTCCTTGGACAGCGACCTTTTGCTTGGGCGCAGTCCAAGTGAGGTCCATTTAACAGCGCAGCGCCTGAACCGGGCACGAAATGTTAAGCCTCTCCTCTTCCTCTGACTCAAAAGGCGATGGAGAGAAGCCTGCTATCTCTCCATCCTATCCTAATCCATCCTCCATCCTAATGAACTGACTCTGAAACGGAATGGTAATGACCTTTGGGTGAAAGAAGCGTTAGGATGCGTGACCACTCTATCACCTCCACCCACGAGTTGTATGCACCATGTGACCTTGTGGGGCAGAAGGCATTCCGGGTCCAGCCCCATGGCTTCTGCTTCCTCTGAGCGCTCTGAAGTTTGGTTAGGCCCAACTAGAGGGACCGGTTCAGGGCCACGCAGGCTCCCATGCTATACCTGATAGCTTGGGCCGCGCATTGGGTGAGGCGGAAGGAAGGGTCTGTGGTTTTCCGCAGCTCCACCAGGATTCCCTCATCAACTGAGGCCGAGCCAGCAGGCTCCGCCAGCAGCTTGGCCTGGAAGCGTTGGAGTAGGGCCTGTGTGTCAATGGTGGCGGTCCGCCTGCCCCGACGGCAAGTAGGCCCTTTCAGCCACCATCGCCAGCTGTCTGGCCGCCTTGGTCTGGAGCACAGGCTTCTTCCTCAAACCCAAGCCCTCCCCGGGGGGAGGCAGCCAGCCAGGGATCCTTCCAACAGGTATCCTAGGGTATCAGGTATCCTAGCTCCCGGGCCTGGTCCACGTGGTGGTAGGCCTCAAACCCTTCGCCAGCTCCCCATGGACCTTGCGGAAGAGAGGAATTGTTGGAGCTTCCTGGTGGGGGGATCCGGCATAGAACTACCCATCCACCATCAACACAGCCGTGTACGGGACTGCTGTGGTGGGGAGACCCAGCTTTCTGGCCGCGCACTGGGAAGACTCCAGGAGCTCGGCCTCCAGCAGCCTTGTAGGGGCTGAAGTCAGGCTGGAGTTCGGCTGGAGGGGCTCTGCTCCTCGTCCAGGTCTGACTCTGTTTCGGCCTGAAACATATCCCCCACCCTGGTTCCTCCTGGATGGAACTCGGGAAGCCTAGCGCTGTCACTTCCTCTGCCTTTTAGGTGTGAATGCAGAGCGTTTTGATTGGATTACTCGATCTGACAATCAGTCCCATGAGTAATAGAGCGCAGTCCCTGCGATAGGGAACCAACATTTTTACAAGACCTGGGTTGAAAAATGGCAAGGCATAGAAAGTCATAGGTCCGACCCAAAACACACAGAGCAAACAGTGTGATAGATAACAACTTGAAAGAATAACTGAAATTCTTTAAGTATGAAAGCTTAGTTCCAACATATTTTTCAATTAACTGAAAGGCAGTTTATTTATTTAGCCTTTATTTCAACTGATGAAATAGTCCTTAAAATGCAAAGCAAAATGATTTGATCTTGATGGTTGCACTCTAGAAATCCTTTTTCTGTTATGGGAATGAAACAATTGTGTTGACTCTCACCTTTGGGTGCCTTGCCAAACTCAAATTTTTTAAGAATATTTTTTGTGCATAAGGACACAGCCCTGCTGGGCCCTCAGAAAGCTCTTTATTTGTCACACACACCACAAGCACTCACGGCAACCAACACACACTTCATATGGTAGCCGATGAAATGAGATATCTGCTTTTGACCCAATGTTGACTTGTCCTTCCTCTGGGAGGCAGCATACAGTGACGCGCCCAGGGACCAGTTACAAATGTCTGTCGCTGGTCAGACGATGATGTTCTGCATGTTTTTGGTGGGGGTCCTCACTGATGTTACATGGAGGAATCCCTATGTGAGCACAGGGAGAACATGCACACTTCACACAGAAAGGACCCTAATCGCTGTTGGCACCGTGCTCCCACCGGAGCACGGTGCCAACAGCGCCTCAGGTGGGAATCAAATCCAGGACCTTCTTGCTGTAAGGCAGCAGTGCAATGCACTGTGCCACGGTACCCACTGCAGAGAAGCAGAGAAAGGTTCAAGGATTTAATCCTTTCCAGCCATCTGCCACAAAAATGCTCCAGGAGTAATTCATACTTCTCCCAAACAGGGCTGTCATTGAATGCCCCAATATAAAAGTCTGAGCCTTACTTTATTTGTATTTCTTATTTTCCCTTCTCAGCTCAATCTTATTCTCTGTTTTCCCCTGTCTAGTTAAAAAAAACATTATTTTTGGAAAAAATAAATCCCTCCATTTTCTGTAGCTTTCGTAGCTTTTGGTAACAACACGACAAGTCACATACGAACACAAAGCGGTCGATAGCAGTTCCTATTCTACTGTCGTACAAACATGAATGAGCCGGCACAGGCAAAAAGTCCCTTCCATTTTTTTTCTTTTCCTTCAAGATTGAGTGCACAGTCCAATCCGTTGGGGGGCAATACTACATAGAGATTTTGTTACATTTACAGAATAATTGCATACGAGAGGTAGCAGCGCCAATTCAACTCTAATTAAGCTAATAAATCTATATATATATATATATATATATATATATATAATTTTTTTTTTTTTTTTTTTTTTTTTTTTTTTTAATCTACAAAAAAAAATCGTGCTTGGGGGGCTTTTTTGAAGAACTTAATTTGTTTTTAATAATTAAGCAGTCCAATAATGTTGTGTTATAAATTGTGAGACTTCTTTTCAGGTCCTACACTCCTTTAAAATATGTGGGTAGCCTAGGCGTTCAGTGCTTTCAGACACTTTGTATTCAATGAGGTGTTGTGCCGCAACATTACAGTTAATGTTCTTCAAACCACAAAAACTAATTTTCAAACAAAATCATGCCCAATTTTTCTTTATGGATTTGATCATTGTCTATGTTCGCGTTTGCTGTATGCCATTATGTATCCTCTTGTTGGTGAGAATCTGCTTCACTTATCACCGTTAGGTGTCCTATGGATAATATGTGGCGTTCTTTTACTAGCTGCAAGGTTCCATCTTTTCCGTTTGGAGAAAACATTGATAGGGAAAGCAGGACGTAAAATTGGCAGGTGTCATTTTTAAAATGTCAACTAACCAAAACTCAAATTTTTTTTTTTAAAGAGTCATTATGTTATGTCATAGGAACACTACACAACTTTCAGTCTTGTGATCAGGAATCTTGACGTATTTGTGGTTTTACACTACTATGACTGATCGGCGACAGGGGGTCACACATTACCAGATCTTTCACCAGGAGGAATCCCTGACGGGTTTGTCGGGTCCTCTTGTCTTGGGGTCTGTCACGAAAACACACATGAGAAGCCAAACCACACCCGGTACAGTACAATCTGGCCAACAATGGACCCAGCACACAACCCCGAGTTGCTGGCACGCCTGGGAAGGGTGGAGTCACAGCTCCAACACCAAGAGGCTGTCCTAGCCTCCACCTCAGCGGACACTCGGCTAGCAGCGGCTAGCCAGGAGCAAGGGCTCGCCACGCTAGCCGCCCAGGTCCAGCTCGCCATCACTCTCGGTCAGTTCATCCTCCCGCCCGCTTCCCCGGACCCACCTCCACCAGTACCGGCCCAGCCTGGGTACCCCCTGGAGCCCCGGGTGGGGGTTCCAGAACGCTACGCCGGAGACGCAGACGGCTGTAGTCCGTTCATCACAAACTGTTCCATCCTCTTCGCTCTGCAGCCCCACACCTTCGCCACCGAGGATGCCAGGGTGGCGTTCGCGGTAAATCACCTGACGGGCCGCGCTCGGCTGTGGGGAACGGCCGAGTGGGAACGACGCACACCAGCCTGCTCCTCCTTCCATGCCTTCGCCGCCGAACTCCGCAAGGTGTTCGGGGTGACATCACGGGGTCCCGATGCTGCTGGTGGTCTCCTGGGGCTCAGTCAAGGGTCCCGCTCCGTGGTGGATTACGCAATCGACTTCCATACCCAGGCTCGACTGAGCGAGTGGAACCCCGCAGCCCAGATTGACGCATTCCTGATGGGATTAGCCAAGTACGTGAAGGAAGAGCTAGTTTCCCATGACCTGCCCACCTCTCTCGATGGCATCATTGAGCTTGCTTCCCGTATCGACCGACGCATCCAGGCCCGGCAGCAAGAGAGGAGGCAAGTGGAGCGCCGCCCAGCAACCCGTCTCCCAGGTTCCTCCGGGCCGCCAGCTCTTCCGGCCCATCAACCCATGTGGAAGGCCCCTCCCATGCAGGTTGGCCGGGCCAGCCTCACCCCGGAGGAGAAGGAGAGACGCCGGGTGGGGAACCTTTGTCTCTACTGCGGTCCAGCTGGACACTAAATCTCCGGGTGTCCGGTAAAAGGCCGGGCTCGCCAGTGAGGGAGGAGGTCCTAGTGAGCCACACCTCCAAACCCTCCTTCAACCTACGCCCCCTGTGTCAGGCTCAGCTGCTGCTGCCCCAATGCTCACATTCCCTCGCCATACTTATTGACTCTGGTTCCGAAGTTAAAATCATCGACGATAACCTAGCACGGCAGCTGGGTGTTGGTCGAGTTGTCCTGCCTTCTCTGGCTCCTGCCACTGCCCTGGATGGCCGCCTCCTGGGGACAGTCACCCATCAGATGGTGCCCATCCGCATGCTCCTGTCCGGCAACCACCACGAGACGATACAGTTCTGCATCCTGCACTCACCTCGTCACCCTCTCCTCCTGAGGTTCCCCTGGCTCCGGCGTCACATTCCACACCTCGACTGGACCAAAGGGGCTATTCTGGGATGGAGTCCTGCGTGCCATCAGGTCTGCCTGAAGCAATCCACACCTCAGCCACCCACCAGCTCCAGCTCCGCACCCGACATGTTGGGGGTCCCTGCCGAGTACCTTGACTTCAGGGAGGTCTTCAGCAAGGCCAAGGCGACTTCCCCCGCACAGGCCATACGATATTGCCATCGACCTCCAGCCCGGCTCCAGCCCCCCCAGAGGCCGCCTGTACTCCCTGTCCGCCCCGGAGAGAGAGGCCATTGACACCTATATTAACGAGGCCCTGGCGGCGGACATCATCATCCGTCCCTCCTCATCCCCGGCGGGGGCTGGCTTCTTCTTCGTGGAGAAGAAGGACAAGTCGCTTCGCCCCTATATTGACTATCGCGGTCTCAACGACATTACGGTCAAGAACCGCTATCTCCTGAGAGGATCCTCTCCTGGTCCTCATCGGAGTACTCGTCGGAGACGGGTACTCCTATGAGGACCAGGAGATGGACGAGTACTATTTTTTTATTATATTCTTGATCACTGTAAAAAAAAGCTTAAAAGCTGAATTTAAATAAGAAATATATTAAAAACATAAAGAAGAAAAGTAAAATAGGTATGTGTGTTACTGGCTGCTGCTCCGTGCACTCCCTTCTCACTGTCTCTTCTTCTTGACCCCCCCACCCCCACTCTGCGTCTGCTCTGCCTGACATGAACAAATATTAAACCTGCTTGATATCTAGCTGGCATCTGCGAGAGCTCGATGAGCAGTTGGATCGCATTGTGAGCAGAGAGCGCTATGATTTTCTTCCGATCTGGGGGTTTGCTCGGCTATCTCCAAAAACCTGTCGGGGAGTGGCACATCAGGCCAGAATCACATTGTCTAAACTCGCCATTATCGAGCACTTCCAGATATCTGTGCATTCCATAAATGATGTTTTTAACAACACTTTATCACTTGGCTACACCTTACGTAAAGCATAATGTCTACTATCAATGACTGCAGTACCTCCACTTGTCAGAATTTCTAGCATACTATAGCATTCTATTGCACTTTGATATCTCTGTTCATTTGCTCTGCCCCTTGTGTTATCTGTGTTCTACAACAGGCTGCTGAGTGTGCTCTGCTGTAACCTGGACTCCTTTCTGCTGCTGGAGAGCCAGTACAGCATCTGCTCCATCCTGCTGCAGTGCCAGAGGGACAACGTCACTGAGCCAGCCAGTGGCCAAGGGTACAGAGACAGAATACTTTACCTAAGGCCTTCTTTCTGCAAGGAAAGAGTCCCAAGTAGCACAAAAAGGTTTCAAGTATTCAGTTTCAACGAGTTGCTTTGAGTGCTTTTTGAAAACCACGTACTGCCACGCATCCCGCTAACTACAGATGCCATGACATAATTATTAAGCTCACTGACTCAAACCAGAGGTGAACCAAGAGCACGACACAGGCGGAAGTTCACAAAGCAGAGGTTTATTAGAACAACAGACCAGGATCAGGAAAGCCAGGATATCCGTCAGCGAGGGCAAACAAGTCAAGCGAGGAACAGGCAGAGAATCAGATTCTGTGAGACAGGCAGGGGATCAAAAACCGGAGAATCAACAAGGTATTAGAGGGATCACTAGACGGTACGCTGGCGAGCTCAGCCTAAGCAAAAAACAATCTGGCACAGAACAGAGGAGGTGGACCAGTATAAGTACTGAGTGACTGATAAGGAGATGAGCTGCAGGATAGGGGAAGAGCGGGAAACCTAGGTGACAATGAGCAAAGGGGAGTGGCCGGATCTGAAATGACAGGAGAGTTACTGACAAGGCTCAAGGCAAAACTAGATTAACTTAAATGAGTAGACAAAGAATGCTGGATCTCAG
Organism: Zeus faber; assembly: GCF_960531495.2. Taxonomy (NCBI): domain Eukaryota; kingdom Metazoa; phylum Chordata; class Actinopteri; order Zeiformes; family Zeidae; genus Zeus; species Zeus faber. The sequence continues at coordinate 23,714,840 of NC_137189.1, forward strand.
TGATTATTCATGACAATAATAATCATAATAATAATAATAATAATAATGACAAAATATAATTTACAGATAACTGGAAAGTCTGGGCATGCCACCCCCTACAGTATAAATATGCTTCAGTTGCACCATCTCTCTGAAGACGATCACACAGTGGAGCCTTTTTTTGTCTTTTTTTTTGTCTCACCAGATCCCCAACAGGGCCTCTCAATGGGGTCTCCATGGTCTCCTTGTTACATGTAACATGCAATGGGGATTTTTTTAAAGACGTTTCAGAGGAGTAACTTGGGGACCATGTGGGAAACCCCACGCAATTACCACCAGGTCTCTATAGACGGTAAGCGTCACTCTAACTGCGTGTGGCTATTCACACCGGCGTTTGTAAATTGGAAGCTATTTGCAATGATGCTCATTTGCATAGAAAGGGGCCAATTTTGCACCAAATGCAAGTATAATACCTAATTTAAATACGTGCAAATGGCACCAGCACACGGAGTCACTATGTGTGTGGCAGCACAGTAAGTGGTGCATTTCACCGTTTACGGTGCTTTGTGAATTAGACAAATTTTTCCTTTTTCTGTTATTGGCTCCAATTTAGTGGCCACAAAAGCACAATCGCTTTGTGAATACGCCTCTTAGTGTTTATATATGTAGAATTTTATATTCAAGTCTATAGAGATATGATGAAGTGCCCATAACACCTTGATGTAAAAAAATTCAACACAAAAACAACAGCAGGAAATAGTCCCTTCAGCTGAGAACGCAGTCAACAACCATAGAATGAACCAAATACAAAACAAGCAGTTGAACTTTTGTTTGTAGAGTTTGATGAGTCTCCTTTCATTGAAATAAGAAGGGTCCTTTGTCAAGGTTTGGAAAACTTTGTGTGTACGAGTTGAGAGCTGGTTTGCCGTCACCTCAGGGCGTGTCCTCCGTCTGACTGACAGGTCTATTGGTCAATGCCAGGTGAGTAGGGTGGTTCCCCAGCCCTTCCCCCCACTCAATTCACCTAGACGAGCCTAGGGAAGTCTAAATTGGCGTCTTGTGGTAGGCAACGTAAAATGGCAGATTCCAATAGGGAGCTAATACGAAAAAAAACATATACTATGATTATGTTATACCTAAGAGATAGGGTATATTATCAAATTGATTTATAAAGACATAACCACAATTTTCACACATCCAGATGCCATCTGCCAGAAATGAAAATCGGCTCGATTTACAAGTAATATAGTCGGGCAACATCAGTCATGGCCAAATCGGGCCAAGCTCACTTCCCCCCACCCCAGCCGCAAGCGATACTGCCGAGCGCCGCCAAGTGTGGCCCAGACTCGGCCCACATTATGTCCACTGACGCCCCCTCTCAGCCAGGTGACCGACACTCAGCCGTAAGCGGCCGGTTTCCACTGTGCTACCTGGGGTGTTAGAGAGAAAAACAACAACCTCGGATTCATGAAACATGAAAAGTCGCACTATTTAGTGTGTGCTTGAGTTGGTCCAGATGACCAGCTAGAAATTGTTCCTTACCTGGATGTGTGTTTATGTTTGTAGTGGTTTGCACATGTAGATGCCCTGTCAACACCAATCAAGGCAAGCAGACTTAAGGACTGTGTATACATTAGCCATGGCAGAAAGACCCAAACATATCTACTCTCTCCTCGGCACGTTTAGCCAAGTGCCCCCGGGTGCTGTTGAGTTTAACGGCACACTCTGGCAGTCGAAAGTGTTTATATCATCATTAAATGGATACTCTACTTTTATGGAAAATTTTATTTTTCTCTATCTTACCCAAATGAGAAGACGAGATGAAAAATGTCATTCTTGTCCGCCCAGTACTGAGATCGCAATAGACTGTGTGCTAATTGTGTTAGCACATTGCAAGGATGCAGAGGAAAACAACTAAAAATCTTTTTCTGTCGGCTGGGAGGTAGAACCAAACCTGTGTTAGCTGGTGCTTTTATTTAAACCAGAAATCAAGACGTTTGTTTTTTCAGACAAATGTAGGGTGAAGTCTGAAATGGGGGCCAAGCGTTGCTGTCATGAGAGGGAGAGCGAGCGAGAGAGAGGAAGAAAGAAAGAGAGAGAGAGAGGGAGAAAGAGGTGAAACCTCCGCAGCTCCTGCAGCTGCGTCCCCTTCCTGTTGCCCGTGCTGGCTCTCCGCACCTGCAGATGGTGCCAAAACCACATCCCACAACCACATATCTTAGTTGTGTTAAATGCAGCTATAATCTGAAGTATTTCAGTTATAGATATTTAGGGATTCAATGTATGAATTTGTTAAGTAAAACTTAATAACAACTCAACACTAATCTCTTGCCAGAAAGCAGGCTTCATGTTGTCTGTGCTCCTTGTTGACCTAACCAAACTGTTGCTTGAATGTGTGTTGAAACTGAACAGCATGAGCAGGGCTCACCACATCCTAACTGCTGAGACAGTACTCTTCTGCATATCCCAGTTGTTTTGGGTGTTATCTTATACTCATACAAATATTTGTAGGGATTTGTTTTAATTCATTTTTAAATATTTCTTTGGAGTTAATTGCTGGTACTACATTTCTAGCCCAGGTGTCCTAGGCATCGCTTGAATGAAAGCTCCTTCGATCCGTTCTGTACACTTTGGCTTCATATTGGGGTAGCTTACAACTCTGGCAATGAATCGGTGTCTCTCTCTGAAAACACAGCAGCTGAAAGCTTTCCTTTTCCGCTGTTTCATCATCCCTTTATTACAGACTGGCTTTTTTCCTTCAATTTAACTGTTCACTCTTGACAAAGAGTTGTTATTTGTCCGCCTTGTCCAAAATAACTTTTAAAGAAAGTGGACTCAAAGCTAAAGGGGCCCATTTCCAAAAAGAAGAAGCATGAGAGTGGCTGGTAATGGCTGCCAGGGGCTGTCGTAGCTGTAGCCGGAGGAGGAGGAGAAATGGTCCTGAATTGTCCACTAACACTTTGTGTCTGAGGGATGGCTCAATATAGAAGAATGATGGCTGGTTAATCCCCCCGCATACCTTGCTACCAACACCTGTGCTGCCGTCATCATCATCGTCGTCCACATCTTAATTTCTTATTTCCCTTTCAACGCTCAGCACCTTTTACCTCCCTGTCTGTGTTGTCTTTGTTTTTTTGTCTTCTGTTACCAAGTGGCTATCTCGAAGTTTGTCCGGTCAATAAATGTTTATCGGACATTTCCGTGAGGTGAGGTAATAAAACAATGATTCAACCTATACTCCTAAGATTTTGACGAAAACACCAGCAAAATCACAGAACTTCCTGACTGTATTGCAAATGCTAGCAGAAATGCTTGTCACGGTGGCGCAGTGCATTGCACTGCTGCCTCACAGCAAGAAGGTCCTGGGTCCCGCCTGGGGCGCTGTTGGCACCGTGCTCCGGGCGGGTTATCTCCCAAATAGGAGCCTTTCTCTGTGGAGTTTGCATGTTCTCCCCGTGCTCACATGGGGTTTCCTCCACCTAACGTCAGTAAGGAACCCCACCAAAAACATGCACACATCATCGTCTGACCAGCGATGGAGACTTTGGCTGCCCCCCCGTTAAATGCAGGCCTCATTTCACCAACCACCATCCAAAGCATGTGCATGTGTGTGCATGTGTTGTAGTGTGGTGTGTTGTGTGATAATTAAAGATTCTTCTTCTTAAAAAAAAAAGGCTAATTTCTTTTACGTCAATGTTCTGGCACCCCCCAGCTTATAATATCTGTTCCTGGGGACACTCCTAAAATCTCATGTTAACATTACATTACATTTAGCTGACGCTTTTATCCAAAGCGACTTACAATTGTTCAAACACCGACGGACACAGCCATCAGGAAGCCATCAGGAGCAATTAGGGGTTAAGTGTCTTGCTCAAGGACACTACAGCATGCTAGCAGGAGGAGCCTGGGATCCAACCAGCAACCTTTAGATCACTAGACCACCAGCTCTTTCGCCTGAGCTACCATCCCCCCTGTTAAATCTCATACGGTTCACGTGGAATTGAACAAACACATGTGTTCTCCACTTCCCTTTTTCTGTACATTAAATTTTTCCATTCATTCTGTACACCAACATGTTTTAAAAAACCTCCCTATTTCTTCACCCAGCACCGCATGATTTTACTTCAGAATAAGAATCCCTAAGAACTTGTTTACAGGGGCGGCTGTTGCACAGGAAACTTCACAGTATTGCATAACCCATTTTCTGACTCCCGTTTCTTACCTGTCTGTTCTTGTCCTTTCCCTTCCCGTGGCACCTCCGCAGCGAGTTCATCATAGATGGCCTCTCAGTGGAGAGGAACCACGTGCTGGTGCGTGTCGGTGCGGTGGGGGGCCCGTCCGAAAGAAGGCTGCCCCCCAGAGCCCTGCATGAGGTATGTCTCCTTATTCTTATTCTAAGCTGCTATCTGGAGAGTAGGTCAATTTGAGTTCAAGTTCAATTCGTTCATTATTTGTCACATACATACAGTCTTACATATATGCAGTGAAATGTCATGACACCTGGTGATTACGCACAATGAGTTTTATAAGCACTAAAAATACAAAAATGTGCGTAATCGACACGAGGTGCTCGCGCAGGGGGCCACAAGGGAATTTATGAGCAAATAATTGAGGTGCTGCATGACTAAAGTGCTTTTTAAATGTTGTAGCTCCTACATGAATACTAATGCAGGGCCCTTTTCAAATGCCTAACTCAGTGAGATTCCTTAAAACTAGTTTTTACCACCTAAATAAAGACACATTTGCCCTGCAATTGGCCTTGAACTGCAAAAACATGAATAAGGAATATACAAAATAATATCAAAGTGTTGGGGACATCCTGGCGAGCACTGTTGGAACACTAATCAGGAAATAGAACCTTCACCACACTACCCAGACACAGACTAAAAGATCTGTCAGAACTCACAAAGAGCACGAACAGAGGCGTGTTAGACAAGACCTGTATCCGAGAGTGTCAGAAAATAAGCCATTACGCAAAAAGAAAATCGTGATCACATCTGGAGTTTGCCGGGAAGTGTGACATTGACGCTGCTAATACAAAGCAGAGGATGGAGGAACAAGGCGCAGAGACGCACAACGGTGGCAGGTGTCAACCGATTCAGGCTCTACTTGAGAATAACATGATGTGTTCCAACACACTGAAGCACTGGAGGAAGCCTTTGTAGATCTAAAACGATGAGTTAAACAAATAAAAAAGAGAAATTTACTGTTAAACTAAATTGTTAAGGTAAAAAATACTGTTTTAGTTACTTAACTTTCGAGTTTCCTCTGTGAACCAACATTATGGGTAACGTAGTGCGATGTGGAGCTTCTGTCTTGCGTGATGTGGGTGAGGTGAAAACAGAAGCGAGCAAAGGTTCTCAACAATAAGCGGGTTCTTCAATTATTTCTTATAACAAGAGAAAAAGGCAAACCCAAAATGGATAAAATAAGCCCTTCTTGAACTAAAGAGTGGTGTCACTCCCACACCAAAGTATCCTTCACAAACACCCCCCCACCATGCTCTTAGGACTTATAAGCTCCACCTGTGCCACTCCCACCGTGTCCTCCTGTCTGGCTGCCACTGTAGTGGTCTTCTTTTGGAGCGACCATCTTGATTGGTCGTCCTGCACGCAGCAGGAGGGAACGTAGCGTCCTTCTATCACCAACCCTCTGGTGACATCACAGTAGTTTTCACCATATGACGACCTCCTTCTTTAAGGATCTTAAATGATAATGACATCTTATCAATGAGTTACCAGTTACTTTAGTTACTTTAACCCTTTAAACCCCTTTAAATTACAGACCTGTTTGAAGCAGCCCTTGCTGTGTAACATTCAGGGAAAATTTTTTTTTTTTACAAATCAGCTGGCATTCACGCAGTGCTAAACCAGTAAGAGTTGGTATTCCGACCGATGTCATATTTACTCCATATGCATGAAGCATTTGTAGGTATTAAATTATAAGCATTGATCAATTCCATAGTATTGACACCTGTGGCGGATGGGATGGCTTGAGCAGCCACACCTGATGTTCGTTGGTTGGGCTAACGCGCATCAGGTTTAAAAACCCTGTCCACACACTCAGTCAAGATAGGAGCCCTGTGTCATGACATGCTCCATCTGCGCCTGGCTAATTCCACCTAGCCTCAGCGCTCCATGACCTGGAACTTGAGCTCCAGGTCGGACAACACCCTCTGCAGAGCGGTCCTCTCCATTGTGGTCTGCTCCAGCTCCTCCCAGGCGCCCGTCAGCTCCCGCAGCCCCCTCTCCTTCCAGATTTGGTGGCTTTGCCGCCGCAGCTCCCGCCCTATCTCAGCCTCCCGCTGCTGGACCTGGGCCGCAGAGCTCCTCAGCTGCTCGTTCTCCTGGTTGGCGCCGCCCAACCCCCTGCTTTCGGTGCCATTGAGACGCCAGGTTGCTTGGGGGGTTGGCCTGGCTGCTGGATGTTGTTAGCTGCCAGCGGTTACCTGTGGTGGTTGCCGCCCTGCTTCTCTGCTGGTGTGCCGCCGAATCCCCAGGTGCTGCTGCTGCCAGTCGAAAGAGGGTTGGTGCTCTGGCCATCCCATCCACCACAACACCTATTCCCCACTTTTAATGTGGGATATTTTCTCTCTTGTTGAGAAAATGGTTTCTTGGCTATATTTTGTGGTGCATTCTGGCTAATCTGTGAATCTCATGAATTTTGAAGAATACAATTTCTGAACATAGCCACAGGCAACGCGTGCTTCCCAAATCCTTCCTTTTCCACCAGTGGCTCTGGTCCACGCAATGTTTTGTGTTGTCCCAATTTTGTAGGAGATGAGAGAAGCGGATTAAACCTGCATGTTGAAGCAGCTTCATGCCTGGAATGTGCCAGAAAATCCTACCAGAATTAAATTCAGAGTTATTTTTCCTGAACATTCTCAAGCCCTTAACTGCCAGGGAATGTATTCAGGTTTCAGGCAATGGAGCATTATAGTCTCCCGAACGGGTGTCACTGCTGTGCGGTTAGGATGACTGTGGTTCTTTTGTAACTGACACTTTTTGACTCTGCCCCTTCAACTCAAATGTGTTTTTGAACACTGCATTACTGGGGTTGCATATTAAATGTTCCTACTATTGTACAATGTGATTTTTGAATGCTGAAATTGCCAATTGATTAAATATTTTTGCTACTCAATTTACATGTGATGCACAATTAAGTTCATCTAGTTTGTTGCACAGTGAACGCAGATTAGGGAGCAATGTAACCGTGTGCGAAGTCCATGTCAGCAGGGACACAAGCGCACCGGTGCATTTCCCTCTCTAGCGTTTCACCATGTGTACAAGGCGCCATGTCCAGTAATTACACAAATGTGGCGATGACGGTGGAAAACCCAACCACCACCACCAACGGAATGTCCTCTAGTGCAGCGGTTTCCAATCACCGGCTCCTGGACCATGCTGGGCTAGGCATTTCCCAACAGTCAGTGAGAACATGGGCGGGATTTGTACAGGAAAGATCTGCTCCGCAGCCGTAGGAAACGTAAATTAAATACATGGAGTTCATTGTCTTTGGAGAAAAGATCGCTCTGATCGGCGCTGTGGAACCATGCGTAACACCCCCCCCAGCCCCCTTTAATAAATTTGAGCATTAACAATTTGAATACATTCCAATATTCAAGGAAATAAAGTATCAAATTTGAATGGGAATACAGAGGAATATCTGCAGCCCTACCTAGCACCACGGGTCTCGACCGCTCCAATATGGCGGCTGCGCAGACGCACAAACGTGAGAGTTGAGGATCAGGCCGATCGTCTTTTAGTTCTTGTACAAGACAGGTAGTAATTAGCCTTTTACTTCCAGCGTTCCCCTCTGTCAAAAATAGCATCTATTTTTCTTCGCTTATTTGGTGAGTAACAAGTGTAATAAATGGCATTGTTTATTATTCTGTCTAGTGTTGCTAAAGCTCTTAATTGTTTGTGTCTTGTCAAAATATATTTCTATTGTTCAAATAAGTGTTTTTCTTTACAAATTAAGACTCAAGAGTCTAATAATGGCATGGCCACCGGTGCTGGAAAAAAAATACATGTTTAAATCCAAAATTGAAAATCAAATCGTGGATTGGGAGAAGCGTGACACCCCTGGTATTGTATAGTATGCTGATATGCCCTTTCAGAGCCAGCATTTGATTATTTTCTCTTTCAAATAGTTTCAGATAATGCAATTCTGTCTGTAAATTGGCTTTTATGTTATTTTACAAATAAAAAACAGTTTAATGATTTAGAATGGAACATAAACCCTATTGATGTACTCATCTGATTGTTTCAGGGAGCTAATCCCTACCCATGGCCCATGTTTTCAAGTTACCCCCTACCGCAGTGCTACACCTTGGAAATCCCAAATGTCAATCACAGCACACAGGGTAAGTTACATGTCTGAAAACGGTTATGGAGACATTTCTATTTGTGATTTTCAGTGATAACCATGTGTGTTTGGTTGTGCTTTCCTTATTAGATTCAGAGATCAGCGCATTCTTGTCATCATCCAAAAACACAGAGAAAGAGATGGGGTGGATGGAGATCTGCCGCAGGCAGTACTGCAAAACTCTGACTACACAACCAAATGTTCTTACCGGAACAGGTATGTAGATAAATAGATAGAATACCACAAACTTCTAGGAAATGTCATACCAGTTTTTTCCAGGATCTATTTCAATGCTATAAAATACCATTGACAACTTGACAGTTGATAGACCATGAACGACACACAGCAAAAAACACACTTCGACATAAGCCCCCTACATAAGACCCCTTCCCAGGTGGAATTTTTATCACTGAGCCCCCAAGAGCGTCATATTTTCAGTAATGACACTAACATTAATTGGGATTAGTCGGATCTCCTTCCGCTCTGGACTGGGAATGGGGAACGGAATGAAACGCAGTTGTCAAGTTGTCATTAGTTTACTGTATTTTGCTCAGTGATTGCTCCCTTTCATCAGCCAGCTGTCAAGCTCTAAACATCAAAAAGCTCTCCATAAAGAAATATATTTTCTCTTTTAAAGGCATGATGTGGATTCATTGAATGTTCAGCTTCTCTTCAATGCTGCAATATTATTGGCTTATCTATTGCATGCTTTGGTGTGTGCAGTTTAACTCAATAAGAAGAGCTTGTTGATTCCAACATTTCAGGTGTTGCTTCTGTTCATCACTAAAAATTTTAGTTTGATTGAAAGCATGAGACGGACTCAAAATTACAAAATTGGCAGAACCACGTAATAAATGAAAGCCTCCAATGTGACTCGTCTAAAAACAGCAGCGTAACATGATGGTGACAGGCCCTGATGGAAATTCTTTTTGGACCCTCCCCGCGTGCACACACACCCAACCCGGCTCTAGCCATTTTGCCGCTCTAAATGTACCCTTGACATCTGTTCAAAGCTCTTCATTTTGAAAACTCATGAGACTATAAATATTTTTTTATTTATGGGTAACCGGTCGGTGGCAGAGGTTTGCAGGGGAACCGACGCACACACTTCCCAAATCTCAACAATGTGTTGCACGGTTGTGTGCCTCAAACAAGTTGATTTCTTGAATTTTCCAACTTCCTGTTGGGAGGGTTTGAAACAGAAAATAAAATGTCAGAGATAGAAGGTGGATGTGGTAGACTTGTGGATGTGGTTTGAATACTGATTTCTATTTGCATTTTTACATTTTTTTGTTCTAAGGTCTTAAAAAAACCCCAACTGATTTATTCTATTTTTTCTATACGTTGTGGTTCACTAAATGGGACACTGTCCCCCAGTGGACACATAATGTTATACAAAAAATCTGTACAGGTATAAAAGCAAACAGCTCGCAGACTTCTCCGAATGTCGCACATTCATGTTCGCTTAAGTGCACATGGAGAAGCAGAAGAAATAATTTGCAAACTCGCTTAAACTGCCAGAGAGGTATCACTTACACGGTTCCTTATTTTGCCTTCATGTTGAAGTTCCTGATTTTGGGACTTCTTTTTTAGATTTACATAAATAACACAAGTCTAAGTTTGGAGGCAGCCATGAAAGCTCGCTCGCTCGCTCACTCACTCACTCGCTCACACACACACAGAGTAGATGAGCACAAGCCAGGGCCCCTTACTTCAAAATGGCACAGATGATTAACTAAAACATCATAACTAGCTCCTAAATTCTGGTCGGCATGTGTCTTCAAGGGCAGGGAAGAACCAGCTCAAATGACATTAGCTCTGATTAAAAGGATACTCCAGCTTTTTGGAAAATTTGCTTTTTGTCCATCTTACCTAGATTTAGACGAGAACATCAATACCAATTTCATCCCTGTTTGTCCAGTACCGAGATCGTGAGATAGCAAGATACCAGGCTGCAGAGGGAAACAACTCGCCTTGCTCCTCTGAAATTTGGGAAACACACCTTTCCAGTATACCCAACGATGAGTAAATGAAGCGACACATAATGTGTGTCGCTTCATTTACTCATTACACTTTACACGCACACTTTATTTTTTATACATAATGAGGATGCAATATAATTCAAGATTCAAGATTCAAGATTTTTATTTGTCACATACATATACATACTTTCATACATATATGCAGTGAAATGTAATGCAACGCGCCCGGTGATAACCGGAGCGCCGGCGCAGGCGACCGCTAGGGGCGGCGCCAATATCTATTGCATAGTTGTGAAACCGCCTGTGAAACACGTTGGTGCTTTAGGGTTGCCAGTTCAGTCAGCTAAGGTCTTTGATGGTAATATTCTACTGCCATGCGTTGCAGTTCATATACTGGAAACCCCCAACTCCCTTGAAAGAGTGCCTCACAGCTAATAATCACTGCGCCCGGCCAATAGATAAATGGTAAAAAAGGTTTCAATGAAAAGGTAAGGTGTTTAAACTGCCGTTTATAATTGTGTTTTCTTAAAAAGAAAAATCAGCACTGGAACTTAAGTCCATAACAAGAACACTTGCATCATCATCGTATCATTTCCCTTTGTGTACTTTTCACTCAGTTCTGGCTGACCTTCTGGAGGAAGTGCTCTCCTGTTTATTCAACCACGCCACAGAGCGCTTCTTTCCTCCCATTCAGTACAAAGGTGAGTCAAGCAGAGCATCACACCAGGGTTCCGTCTGGGCAAAGCCTGTTCAGAATGATCAGTGTACCTGTTTCAAATAATCTAAAAACAAACCTCCAGTCTGCTGCTTTTTTTTAATGCATGTGTCTTTGAGCAGATTTCTTGTCTAATAATTATAATACCGGGGTGGGGGGGGGGGTTATTTTGCTCTTCAAAGAAGTTTCAGTGCAGATTTTTCAAAAATAAACCATCTCTCAGTCCATGTACTGGTATTATAAAAAATACTCTGTAACCAGTCTTTTCTCTTTTTTTGAAGAGCATCTTGAGTAAAGGAAGCCCCCAGTGCAATGACGAGTTTCATCGAAATGTTTTTTTTCTATCCTATATGAAGCAAAGAGGCAAATCGATCAACGTTTCCTCCTCCTTCACCATTGCTTTGTTATAAATAAGCAAAACTATTAAGTAGGAAAGGACATCCCATCTGTAAATTTGTCAAATAAAACTACCCACCGATCTAAAATATTGCTCTGGTTTTTACATGCTGACAATAATCTTCATTCTTTATGCCTTACAAAGAGGCTCTTAGGGGTAAAGATATTTTTTAAATATAGATTTTTGATGTTTAAACTAAAAATAGAGGCTCACCCTTACTCATGAGGGTAAGTTCTTGGTTGAGATTTTGACACTTTTTGTCATCAAGTCTTAAGATCAATATTATATTAATGGCGCCAAAATGTTGTACTCTGTACTTGCAGAATCCCTCAACCCAGTCCTTAATTTACTTACCTATCTGCTGCAGCTTGTCACTGTGCTTAAGTATATTCTGAAATGAAAATGAAAACATGTTAAATGTCCTCTCTAAAACAGAAAGATCTGAGAAGCTGCAGCAGAGCAATACGTTTCTCAATAGTAAAGCGTTCCACGAGGTTGCGCCATCAACAGTTATAAGTGATGGGAACCAGCATTTTAATAATAAGGGTCGTCAGCCAGAGCTTAGTCGGCTGTGAGCGCCTTTCAAGAAATGGTGAGGTAACTCATGACACAGCACTCCCTACTATCAACTGTCAACTTTTAACTGTCCGTACTATCAGCAATCCGCATTATAATTTATCGTTCATCTAGCTTCTTTGGGAGTCCCACTTTCCTGTTGCAAACAAATCAAAAGTTGGAACCAGAAGTCGGATTAACTGACGGATACACTGATTGGTGACACTTTTATTGTCCACACCCTACTTTTATTAAGATTGTACAGTATATTTCGTCACGTTTATTTTTTCCCCGTTTAATATAGACACTGTTGCATGGTTCTCCGGAAGCCTTTCTCCGTTCTTGATTTAATTTTGATTTGAATTTCGACATTTGACCTCATCATCGCTCTCCGTTTGCGTCATTTTGGTCCACCAACTTTTGGTGTGGCGTGTTCGGATTTGACCCTAAAATTGAGGGTCAGAGGGTCCCAGAGGGTTTGGGTTAATTGGTAGGGACCTCAGTTTCAATGGCGTTATCTGAATGAAAGTTTGCAGACGCAGCAGCGCAAGTTAAGGTAAAAAAAATATTTGGTTGTAAAAATGTTCTCGTTCTCATGCATTTTTACTCTATTTGAAACTATTTAAAACTATTAAAAAAAATCCAGTTTGTTGGGGTTTCTTTGAGCAGATTCCTTGTCAGAGAGAATTATAACAAAGGGGGGGTGGTCTATATTACTCTTCAAAGAAGTATCAGCGTAGGATACGTAGGAAAGAGGAATTAAATAGAATGATACAACCATCTTTCATTCCATGTCAGTGTTTGCCAAACATAGACTTTACTTGGGCGGGCCGCCCAGGTACATTAACGGCGAATGACGCCATCCGAGATCAATTAACTAGCGGGCTCATTCTCTAGTATTGCTTTAGAAGACGCCGACACAGCTCTCTGATTCAGGGGGATTAGAAAGCGCTCCAAGTTTGTATCTGGTCGAGAGACGGCAGGAAGTGATGCTGCGTTCACGGGAATTTGGGAAAACTGTAATTCTTGTCGGAAGTGATGCTGTGTTCCACAGGAAATTTGTGTCGGTAGTAGCTGCCACATCCTAAGTGGCTACCACCACAAGTATATTTCAAACCTTTGGGAAACACTGCATGTTTTATTGAAAATACTCTGCAACCAGTTGTTGCTCTTTCTTGAAGAGTAAAGGAAGTTCCCTGTGTGATGACACATTGCATCCAAAGGGTTTTTTCTTTCCTATAGGAAGCAAAGAACGTCATCTCCTCCTTCGCCATTGCTAAGTTATAGATAAGCAAAACTCAAGTAGGAACAGACATCCCATCTGTAAATATGTAAAAGAAAGCTATCCGCAATCTAAAATATTGTTTTGGTTATTCCATGCTGGCAATGATCTGCTGTTGATTATTTGTGCCGTACGAGGAGGCTGTTTTTGGGATAGCTCCTGTCAGCGAGTTAAAAGGCCGTTTTTTAATGAATAAGAAATCCTATCGGATTGAGAGGAGAGAGAAATATATTTTTTATTCTATAAAGTATAACAAGCACCAACTTTTCCATTTATTTTCCATCTATCTCTTCCATTAGCACTGTGGGACACTGGTGCTTTTGGGGAATTCATTAAATAGGCGCTGTGTTGGAAATTCAATTTCGGAATATCCTATAATGTTCTATTTATTTAGTCATAGCATTGTCCCCACCTATGAATTGAATTTGGTCGGCCTCCATTTTATCAGGCCTCTGAGGCCTGTGTGAATGAACTTGCTTTTCAGGGCCATTTAATTGTATTCATCGCAAGGAACCATCAAAATGTCTGATTTACTCACAGCATGAAAAAGGCAAACAACTGATACAACTGGTGGGAATAGGAAGGGAATAAAAGTTCATGTCAGATAAACTTATTTTCAAAAAAACTGAGGAGACTCAACTAATTTCAAATTGTTTTCTATCCTAGAAAATTCTATTGAAGGTTAGCTCATGATTGCTCCACAATATACATCTTTAATTTCAGATAAAAGCCACGCTTGAATGTGTGTCAGTAGGGATGAGCAAGCTAACAAGGATGCTAATAAATTAAATAAGTTAATAAATCTTTCATATACTCTAAATACTATGCGATAAACTGGTGGTTTCATCCAAGCAATCTGACCAGACGGATCCATCCAAGCCGTGATCCATCTATCTCTACAAATTGTTGTCAATAATGTCACGCATTGTGTTACGCAATGTCATGCAACTATAGTGTAATTTAGACTTCAACAGCAGGAGGAGACTTGATTACATCAGTCTGTTTGAAACAGTGGTGTGATGATTGGGCATGGAAATTCATCTCATACGTTGATTCCTCATTGTCTCCGCTGTGGTTATTATCACAAGGCCAGCTTTGCCATTTTATTGTCACATTGAACTACAGCAAAGTTACTCATTGGGAAAATTGACGAGGATACCGTATATCAGTGGGGATTCGCAAATGTTGTTGATCGATGCCAGTCAGTCCACTGTTACCAGGATGACTACTGAGATTCCAAGCTCTCAAAACAGGCCACCTGCATAGCACTCAAAACAGGCAACCTGCATAGCACTCAAAACAGGCAACCTGCATAGCACTCAGCCACCAAATGGCCAATGTTGCAAGACCCCTCTGCTACGGTAAGTAACGTAAAGGAGGAGCAAGGTTTGCATTCTGGCGGTCGCTATTTGTGGCTAATTCTCGCTACTTGTCCAGTGTTACTGATGGCACCTTTGAGATGCTTTGGAGGGGATTCAAGCAGTCTTGGGTCGAGAATATGTTATATGATGAAATCGAATGTTGGAGACCTCCACTCAGGAGCGTCAGTATAATTGTCTTCGCCCACTCTCTTGAGCGGAGGAGCTGTCCACGGTCCTGAATCTTGACTGAGAAACTCTCAGTAAGTAATGTTACTTTTACTGTTCCTGCCAATAGAGTGAAATCCCTGTGTCATTCTGGCACATGGGAAAAGCTGAGTTGTTTGAGTAGGGCTCGAAAATGTTCTTGATTGACGTAAGGTCTGGTGATACGAAAACAGAGTTCACTAATTTGACTGAAAAACAATCAGAGAGTGAGGGGCAAATTAACAAAAGGATTGCGCGGCTTTTGCGGCCGCTAAACTGGCGCATAACAGAAAAAGCAAGTGTCTAATTCACAAAGCATCCTCAAATGGTGAAATGCACTGCTAACTGCACTGGATTTAAATTAGGTTTTATGAATACATTTGGTGCAAAATTGGCCCCTCTCTATATAAATATGCCTTGTTGCAAAAAGCAAAGTTTCGCATCATTTGAAAGTGGAGAATCAGAGCTTCCAAACAAGGTGTCACTTGTGTAAATCATGCAAATATTTTTAAAGCTATGACTTGTTAATGACAAGGGTGTGGCAAACCATGTTTCTGAGATAATCACCTCCAAAGTTTTAGCCACACCAGGTTCATTCAGCCAGCTCCCAGAATGCAAATGGGGTTGGCGGACAAACAAAGCCTCATGGCTACTTAAGATAGTGCTGAATGACCCACGAACAGCGTCAACAACACACAACTATTTTTGTTTTTAAAAAAGCTTTTATTTAACAGTAAGAATATACATGTTTTATAAAAGTGGAATTATTTTGGAGTTTAAAAGTACAGACAACACAACAAAATGTAATCGGAAATCTGAATATCTATCACCAACCTCAACGGACTTCATCACGTCATCAACTTCTTCCGTTGTAACAACAATGGGCGTTTCGTCCGTCACCATCTCGTGGTTCTTGAAAATATTCAGTTTCATCGTCACATTAAGTTTGAAATCAGCTGTTTGAAATGTTCTGCGAGTCCGGAGTAATATCAGATTCAGCTGCGCTGTCAGAGCACTGACTATCATCACGGAAAATTCCAGTAAGTCCAGTTTGCGCTGCTAACACTGACTTCTATCGCACTGGTCAAATTAAGTCCGAAATATGATTCAGAGCTTCCGCCACCCGCTTTGAATAATCCATAACGATACGGAGAAGAAAGTTTTCACAGACAAGTGAGACCCAAACACCCCCGTGCTGCGCTTTAACCGTCTGTTTACGGAAGTGACTTAGGTGCGTGACGCGAAGGGTTTTTCTTCGCCGTTTCACAACAGTGGCTCTGTGTGTGTAAGAGTCGTACGATTTAAAGGTTGAATCTTCACCTGGACGGTCGCTTTAAAGGGCATGTCAATCGTCGTTATTCAGCGCTGTTCCGCATCTCAGTAAGTGAACTGTGTTTCCCCATGTCATCTTACAGGAATATTTAACTCCACGGTTTAACATTTTTCTACAATTTATAAATCATTATCTCTCAACGTATGAAAATATGTTGAGAGAAAAATAAAAAAACAAAGGTTTTTTCAAGTTATTTGGCTGCTCCTGGCGATTTTAGAAATGTGCGAGATTTTGCTGTGGTGTGTCACAAATAACATTCAATCTAAGGAAAAGTTGCATTCTATTGTATAGAACACCGTTCCTCGAAGTGTTCATCTCCTTCACTAGATTTCAAGTATTGTGACAATGACAATGGGGGGAAAAAAAAGAGCCCGCTGATATTCTCTCTATTTTGTAATCTTTCTTCGTTTAGTAGGGATCTTATAAGAAATGTAAAATGTGGTACGCTGTACGCTGGACTTGTTAAATAATTCAGCAGTTTTCGCAACCGGTGCCTTTGCAATATGCCCATGTTGCCTTGAAAACTCGTATATAAAAATGCTAATTGTCAGACCTCTTTTATAGTGGACACATTCTGCTAATTTGCAATCAACCGAATATGACCGGACATTGCAGCTGCATTTGTTATTGTATTTAAAGCCATTTGATGCTATTAGAGAACCTGTAGGTTGAATACGTTTTGGATTGACATTCACTACAGCCTCACCCACACTGCCTTACTTTATCTTACCCATCTCCCATATAGAGAATTTAGATGCACATTTAGATGGCAGCCCTTGCAAAAAATTGATCTTCATCTTCACGGTGGAATTTTTCCTATTTGATTCTCTGAAAGCCGAGGTTATGGCAGGGCAGAGCGTTACTCAAAAGGCTTGTCAGATTTTGGCCAAGCTCTCAAACCTCCTTCGAGAAAAGTTCTCACCAATAATTTCCTGCTCAAATGAATTATGATGGGGTGCCAACATTGCTGCTCTGTCTATCCCTTGTGACCCATGATCTTATTCATCCTCATAACTGCGTACATTTTGTGATTAAACCCCAAGGATTTTTTGGGATTGTGTTTAAAACTAACTCCCTTCAAAAATTGAATAGAGCAAAAACCAGTTGGCACTGCTTTTGTGAAATCAACAGCCTCCGGTTTAAAGCAAGCCCTCAGAAATGTATTTTAGGCAAACCGGTGGGGCAAGATTCAATTAATCACGGAGGGAAACATTCGAAGGGACGAAACGGATACAACAAAGCACTCACTCCTTCAACTCTGATAATTGCCATCAGTAAGAGGTTTACAGAGACATTATTAAGAGATGAATTAGAAAGGGCAGACTTTAGTGGAAAGACAAGAAAGATGTCACAGTAAGTATTTTAACTTTGTGCGGCCTCAGACCCTAAAGCTGTGGCTGACTGTTCCACAGTTGAGGCTAAATATTAAAAGCATTGACTCCTTTTCCAACCAGGGCCTCTAAGTTTTGGAACACCCTGACCGAGGCAACAAGAATAGCAGTGGGTGACGTCTTTTCAATCAGTGGTTCTCAACTGATGGGTCCCAATCCAAAACTTGGTCACATGTCCATTTCAAGTGGACCGTGGGCATTTATGTCAAAAACACAGTTATGGTAAAGCGATGAACCTGACCTGTTCTTTTCCTGATGTTCTCTTGGGGTCCCTTTGCATTCTTGCTGTTAGGACAAGAGTATTTTGGGAGCTCAGTTGTAGGAAATGCCCTTCACTCCCGGACCTGTCTGTCTCCACTCAATCCTGGGCCTATTAACTACACCACTTAAATCCCCAAACTGGTTTCATTTTAGTTTGCGGAAACATTGGTTGAATGTTGAGCCACCAAACGGGCGCCATTTATGATACAGGGTAAGGGACAAAATTAAGACTACTGAGAAGTCAGCGGAGGCTATATCCTTGCCGAAGCTGGTAACTAAGAGGCTGGGGGTGGGAAATGAGAAGCCAACTATTCATTTGACCAAGGTGGTAACTCATGCATCTAACCTAGAAACCCACTGGATCGGCTCCTGGCTTAACTGGTCGAGGTTGGTAACTAGCACACCGAGGCTAGCAACCCACAAGGACAGAAATCCAACCCCTTTCCTCCAGCAGTCCATAGAATCAAACAAGGATTCAGCCAATTACGTGCCATTTCACTTTCACCCCGTTCCCAAGTTATTGACGTAATACTGTTTAAATAAATACAATTTACTTAGGGTAAGTATTAACATTATTGACATTATGCTGTTTAATTAAATACACTATTATTCCGATTCAGTGGGTTGGCAGGTTGGACGCTAGAGTTACCACCTTGGTCGATTGAATAGTTGGCTCCTCATTTCCCACCACCAGCCTCTCAGTTACCAGCACCGGCTTAGCATTGACCAGATCAGTCGCTGGCTTCGGCAAGGATAGAGCCTCCACCGACTTCTCAGTAGTCTTCATTTTGTCCCTTACCCTGTGCCATAGCCATTTTTCTTGTCAATAAATATGATTCAAAGTTAATTGAAAATACCTTATACAAAAATTCCATTAGGCATTAAAGAGTTCTTATTATCTTCTAACAAAATAAACCGTCATGAGGGAACCATTAGCTCAAAAGTAATGAATTTTTTTTGCCAAAATCTTGGTTGCAATAAAAGCCCCTTGAGGGAGATAATATCAGTTGTACAGCCATTACTTCATCTGCTTACTGCTCCCCTCATACAATGAAAACAATTACTCCAGAAACTAATATTGTTTTGTGATTATACTCTATTAATAACACTGATTACAACATTGGGAACCCCCCCCCCCCCATGTAGCAGCAGGTAGCGTTGATAATTTAACAGGCTTTGCGCTGTTTGCAATGAGAAAGCATCAAAGCAATACACATCTGAATTTGCAAGTTACAAAATGTAACTTCAGTTGGCAATCCTGAACACATAATAACCAAAATGCCTGAAAACGGCGACGGTGGATGTCATGAGGATGTCATGATGTTGATGCGGCGCTACCCCTGTAAACGTCAAAATCAATTGTCAACAACCCACCCTTGCAGGTTTTCCCCGTACAAGATCTGTAATAAGTTGAGACGCCGGCAACGACTGTTCCATCAGAGCTCTGCAGCGCATCCAGAACGCAGAAGCCCGTCTAGTGTTCAACCAACTGAAACGCTCCCATTGTCCTATAACTTCACTGGCTTCCCATCTTTGCTAGGATCAACATGAATTGAAGACATTGGTGCTCTCCGACAAGGCCGTCCATCTTACTGCCCCTTCACCTCTACTAATGCTATTTACTCCTATAGAAGGTTTAGCTGGCTGTGATGATATACAGTTGGTCTGTCTACTACAAACAAAATGTACTTATTGTCAGTGGCTTTGGACCAAAGCGTCATGCAAAATGACGTAATGTGACGTGATCTAAAATGCTGACTATGAAATTTCCGGCAGCGGCGCAGCTTGAAAGTAGCAAGTTGTTATACACAGTGGCTTCAGCGCTCTGCAATCATAACGAATCCCCATTATTTACGCCCTGGGAGTGCGTTTGTGTGTGGAATACATATATATATTGTTTATATTGCCTTCCTGCTGATAACTGCTGTTTTATCATCCTTGTTTTATAGCCGAGGAGGAGACTGTAAATACTATTACACTGTCATCTGTTCAGCAGCTGGGCGTCGACACTTGTTTCAGGTATGTTTCTATCCAGAGGAGCGCTGGGCAACCGCTTTGGTTGTGGGCCCAAGGTTATGCACCTTTAAATGATCCCCCCTGTTAACGAATGAAATATGAAAAGGATGTTTAAAGAGGCATGTGCAACACTACGGTAGCACAAACTACGATTTTGTGTCCTATAAATAAATAAATAATAAATCCCTTCAGCAGTGCTGTCGGCAACGTGGGTGTCCCGTACTGTCTTGTATTTTGATGATGACGATCATAGTGATGGCACATCGTAATGTTTCAAATTCAGTATTGGCTTTCCCTGAAGATTGCTTCACCGTCCTTACAGTTGAAAGTCCCGGCGACTTGAAAAGTGACGCATTGCAGAACAAGAAAAATCTGTTTCCTTTCTCAAGTACCAAGTGCTCGTTAAAAGAACACAACTACCATCGTTAAACTGTGGAAGCTGCGGAAATTTTAACTGGATCCTCAGGATGGAAAAGGAAAAAAAAACAAAAACCTTCCATCTCCCCGGTCCAATCATAGAACATTTCAATAGGAAGCACTTTTCCATCCTTATGCAAGGAGCTACACTATTCCCTTCTGCTCCTCTCATGGGAGCACTCCACACCGAATTGTCGGTCTCCAATGACCCTAATGACCTGCTCCCCATTTCTCTGCCTTCCCATAATGCAGTCATCAGATCCTCTCGACTGTTCTCACACTGCTCGTTTGAGTCTTTAACCACACCCCACTGCGCCATAACACACTGCATCCTTCCCCCAAGGACGTTTCCCGACTGCGGGAAGTTTCAGAGCAGGCATAAAACACCTCGCCGAGCATGGCATTCGCATATCGAGCAACATTAGACAATCCTGAAGTCATGCAACAGTTTGTCACCTGCACCAATTAAAGTTAAAATCCTGCTTTGTCTTTCGGTTTAACTTTTCATATTTGGCACGGCAGCCAATCGACCTTTAATGCTGTAGAATGAACGGATCTACATTCCCACCTCCCTCTTAATGAAGATTAGAAGCTATCAGCCTACATGTCTTACTGAGGCATAGATATATGCACTGAGAGCAGTGAAGTTAAACTCTCTGTGAACTGTCTTCGGAGCAAAAACGCAAATCTGCAAGGCATGTTATAACCCATGTTGTTTTGTGTCGTGTATGCAAGTCTTGATTGTGCTGGCACTATAGCGCACCGTATGGACAATGCAGGCTCTCATAATGACTTGCATGTCATTAGGGGTGGGATTTAAATCCAGTACTCACACAAACTATGAATAGATTATCATAATAACCAACAGCAACATTTGCAAATGTCCTTTTTCTTTAAATATAGACGGTCACATCATATTTTTTTTTTTTGCCATTTGACACAAATTAATCTGCCGACTGGGATTCATGCATGCCGCCATCACTGTGTGCTGGCTACATCTTCCTTTTCTGACATGAGCTGTGGTTGATTGTCCAGGTGATTTTTACTACTCAAAACATAGATCCAAAATCAATTCAATATGAATCAATGCTCTCAACTTGTTTGTTTGTGAAATCTTGGTGTGGTCTGTCTGTTTATAGGTATGGCCGTTACCTGGGGGTAATTCACGAAGACTCAATGCAGAACCTGACCCTGCTGTTGAAACACACTGAGCTCTCCCTCTCCACACAGAGAGCTACCATCTCCACAGAGCTCTGTATCCTGACCAAATACATATGCTGTTCATATGCTTTATGCATATTTTGTATGTATGCATTGTGTTACTGGTGTGTGTCTGTTGTGTTGGGGGGGGGGGGATGTGAGTGTGTGTTCAACCTATTGTTTAATGAAGTTTTATTTATACAACACAAGCAATGTTTCAAAGGGCTCCACATTCAGAGGCACACATGGCATTAGGCCCAAAGCGACAGTAGATTTTGAAATAATCCCTATAGAAAAATGCCAATATGTTGCCGTGTATTTATGTAATATATGTGGAGTCCTTTCATATATTGAAATGTATTCATTTTTATTTATGACACGGTGTTTCTCAGTATACACATGGACACGGCCGTTCTGTAAGGGGTGGGCAGGGCTCGGCCAAGAGAAAGGGAAAGCAGCATGGCAGTTCGCCACCTCTGTCTGTTCACCACAATACAGATTAGGTTAATTGATCCCTGCTCAGGTGAATAGCCAAGGCTTCCCTTTTCTCCTGAAGCATTTAGCGATGGTCTTTCACCCTGGTCAGTAAAAGCTGATGCACAAAGACCATTGTGTATGAACAATGGCACAGATGTAGGTCTTTACACTTGATGTTTCCACCGAAATAAAATGGTTCGGTGTGATGAGTGAACAGTGGGAGTACAAAGTGGTGTGCTTCGATAGATACTGTATTCACCCACAGAATAAAATCGCAGAAACAACAACAAAACATAGTATCCGTGGTGGAAAAAGTTGTTCCAGTTTGATTTAGCAAACTGTCTGTTAACTACCGGTATTTGAATCAGCGGTAGGATTGTGCTATTTCTTTTTGCAGTTCATTGCAAGCCCTGAAGTTCAAGTTGCTTCGAAGTTGACATTGATGCCAACGGGGCTACAGTCAAATAATGTTGAATTCTGTCAAAGAACGGAAACCAAACTCCCTAAGCCTCCGAGGAAGACTATTTGACTCAAAATGAATGACACTGCTGCTATTCTTTGTGTTTTTATGGCTGGCTGGCTGGCTGGCTGTCCCCTCCAAATGTCAAACCAATGAGAGAGTTGTCTTTGTGGTAATGGCTTCCAAGTAGATTATTGTCTGCAGTTTAGGGCAGGATTGCAAGATACCCAGCGGGGAGGGATTTCATGCTAATTCATGCAGCTAATTAATCCTCATTAGTGTCCGTGCCTCCAGTTGGCCAGTTATTTGGAAACGGACCACTAGGGCTGTCCAGGGTATTATCCTTGTCACGCTAACAAAACCCCTCTATTCCAGGCTCAAAACTCCATTAATGATCCCAGGTTAATACCACCATAAGGGTTTACTAAATATCGTTATGTATAAACAGGCTTTCATTAACTTGTTTGCAGAAATCGTTTCAAACGTGATGATATAATAGGAAAATTAATACAAGGCAACTTTCTTTCTTTCTTTATTTTTTCATTATCCGGTGTCAGTCATTTGATTAGGTTCAAATATTATTTGATTTGAGTTGTCATTCGATTTTTGATTTTTTCCTGTCACAAAATTGTTTGTGTGCTCACGTTAGCCACCAAGGATCAAATGAAGGTTAAACCTCATGTTAATCACTGAGAAATTTCCAAAAATAAGGAAAAAATCAACTTGATTCAGTCAAAATGATCTGTTAGAGATTTTGTAACAAAATAAATCACTTGTGATGGAAATTTTCTTGGCTTAAAAATGTAGTCCTAAAAAACATACTTTTCAAACAATTTCTTCTTTCATAGTGGAGAACCCCAAACGCCTGCTGTTTTCACCTTGGAATTTGCTTTTTTTTTTTTTTTTTCTTTACTGTTATTCTTCTCTCTGGTTGATGCATGGTTGAGTAGCTTTGCTGTGATTCATTTGGCACGTTGGTTTTTGCTTTTAACAAACGGGTCACGAGCCCTCCCGGAACACTTCCAACGTGACAACAAAACGGGCTCCTGCTTAAATAGGATTCCAGCTTTGAGATAATTCCGTTGGCATACCCATCTGTTCGACATTACCGCCCTCATTCGATAGAGGAAAACATACCAGCTTCATTTTTCATTCTTGTCAACTATTGATGTGCAGATGTGCTCTTCAGCTCTGCGAGGTGTCTTTGGATAAAGGAAGAGAGGACTGTTAAGGTGGACAGATTACAGGTTTAGTTCTTTGGCGTCTAGCCATAGGGTTTCGTTTATGCACACAAATCTGAATTATTTTAATCGCATATATATTTCTAAGCCAAGTGCCGTTCTCAGTCCAAATAAAGCTATACAATAGCTGAGATTGCAGCTGTGGAATATTTCTAAAATAGGCCACATCAAAAATGATAATCTTTTGAGGACGTTTAAAATAGAAAAATAAAAAAAGCTATTAAATTATACAGGAAACCCTGTGAGGGGTAAGGTGAAAAGAAGGACATATGGCAAGTCCAAAAAAAAATATATATATATATACTGTACACAAACACACACGGCCATATACACTGATCAGCCACAGCATTAAAACCACCACTAATTACCACTAATATTGTGTAGCTTCCCCTCTTGCCACAAAAAAACAGCTCTGACCCGTGGAGGCATGGACTCCACAAGACCTCTGAAGGTGTCCTGTGGTATCTGGCACCAAGACGTTAGCAGCAGATCCTTTAAGTCCTGGAAGTTGTGAGGTGGGGGCCCCACTGGATCAGGCTTGTTGTTCCAGCACATCCCACAGATGCTCCATCAGATTGGACTCTTACCCCGGCCATCCACATGATGTAAAAGAAAACATGACTCACCAGACCAGGCCACCTTCTTCCATTGCTCCATGGTCCAGTTCTTATGCTCATGTGTCCATTGTAAGCGCTTTAGGCGGTGGACAGGGGTCAGCATGGACACTGACCAGTCTGTGGCTACGCAGCCCCATACACAGCAAGCTGTAATGCACTGTGTGTTCTGACACCTTTCTATCATAGCAGCATTAACTTTTTCAACAATTTGAACTACAAAGTAGCTCCTCTGTGTGCATCAATGAGCCTTGGGCGCCCATGACCCTTTCGCCGGTTCACCAGTTGTCCTTCCTTGGACCACTTTTGGACCACTGCATACCGGGAACACCCCACAAGACCTGCCGTTTTGGAGATGCTCTGACCCAGTCGTCTAGCCATCACAATTTGGCCCTTGTCAAAGTCACACAGATCTTTACGCTTTTCCGTTTTTCCTGCTTCCAACACATCAACTTCAAGAACTGACTGTTCACTTGCTGCCTAATATATCCCACCCCTTGTCAGGTGCTATTGGAAGGAGGTGAGCAATGTTATTCACTTCACCTGTCAGTGGTTTTAATGTTGTGGCTGGTGTGTGTGTGTGTGTGTGTGTGTGTGTGTGTGTGTGTGTGTGTGTGTGTGTGTGTGTGTGTGTGTGTGTGTGTGTGTGTGTGTGTGTGTGTGTGTGTGTGTGTGTGTGTGTGTGTCTTTGTTTTTGCCTTGATTCTCAGAAATGATTCAGTTGCACGGAATCAAATCCTCTTGTGCTTCTGTGTGTAAAAAGCCAAATAAGGGTCTGTATGAAACTGCGTTGGGTTCTGTATATTTTACAGGTTGTACGGTCTTGACATTAGCGTGTCCCATATTTTCTTATCTTTTTTTTTGAGATACCTGAAACTACATTGAGTGTTAATTCATCCTCGGATTGAAATTTCAAATAAGTCAGATAAGGTAGCAAAAGCCAAGGGCCTACAAAACTAAACTGAAAAACAAGTCTAAATAGAAAAGTAATTCCGACCGGCACCTTACGAACCCTTAACCCTTCTCAGCTTCTCTTGGAGCGGGCCACCCGGGTCACGACTGGCTCTCCTCCACTGCTTTCCTCATCATGGCCGGCAATGCTGACCGGACCCTCCGACTGTTACTGCAGCTCTCCTCTTTGCTCACCTCTGCGTTCATCTGGCCTGCCAGGATGCACGCATCTGTGAGTACCCAGTGCTCAGAGTGGTGGTAGCCACTTCCACACTGACTGCGTTGTGTCTGCGTTACATCTTGTTTTTCGCCGGTCAATGTGTACCTATCTGAGCAGTAGTTTCATTTCTGGTAATAGTTACTGCTGTATATTCTCTTATTTGCAACTATGTACACACACTATTTTTTAACTCTCAACTCTGTCTCAACTCTGTTCTCCCTTTTCCAAGAAAGCCAGGAAGTCACATGCAAAGTCACTGAAATTTGAGGAAGGGGGAATTGAAGGTTTTGCGGGATTTTGTTTTTTTCTGTGATTGCATGTACAGCCCCTCTCATCTCTCCTCTGAGACTGTAAGTGCTCCGCTGCGCTGTGTTAGAGCCAGCGATTCTCTACACCCAGTGGAGCTAGTCTATCTAATGTGCTCAATTGTGTCAAGATCACGCAAGGCACAGGGAAAGTTATTAAGTAGGAGAAGGTAAATTTGCCAAGGTTTGCCTGGCTTGCACTGGCAGACACAAACACACACACACACACACACACACGCGCGCACACACACACACTTGTAATTATAATTAATATACTTAATTATTCTGCGCATCATGTTATTTTGGACTGTTTTGTTCACGTTACCCATGCAGGCTTAAGGTGTCAATTATATAGGAATCTGGTTTTCTTTGTCTATCAGCATCAGCCTTGTTTTCCTCCATTGTTACTTTTTTACTTTAGTGTTGCTATCCTCCGCACCGCAGCACCGGGGGGGTCAAACATAAGCACACATTTACAGCCCACCCGCCTAAAGCTACAAGGGGGACAGGAGCGCTCAGTATAAAAACCTCTTTCAGCTCAACTTGCTGTTAGTTTGATTTATTCTTGTTGTTGGTTATGTAAGGTCCACATTCCGGCGGAGGTGGCTCGGTCAGGAATCCCTCCGGTGTACTGGTGCACAGCTCACTACGTTGAGATGCTGCTGAGAGCCGAGCTCCCCCTGGTGCACTCCGCCTTCAGGATGTCTGGCTTCACTGCATCTCAGGTAATATCTACTCTATAGAACGAAGTGGGGGAGGGCAAAGGGGAGGGTGGTGTTGGGCAGGGAGAGCAGGTCTGGGATTTCTCTCGAAGGCAGTAAGGCTTTGCTAGTAACATTTTCATCGCTGGGTATTTCTCCTTTTTTCCGATAAGTTCTTCCACTTAAAGGGTAGCAGGGCCTGAAACGAACTCTTAGGCCCTGTTCCGACCTGGTAACTTGTGTCCAGATATATACCGAGTCGAGATCCATTTGAAAAGGATTGCTGTGCACACCTGGCTTCAGAACGCACCTCGGTTGACCACTTGTAGACCAAGGACCTGGGATAACATCACAATTTTATTGCGAGCGCTGTTACAAATTACTCATTTGCCTGGGAGAAGAGGATGATGTCAGCATGCGAATGAACACGTACTCTATGGCCCTTTCTCAATCTGCGTTCTTGTCTGTACTTGTGTTCTTGTGGACTTGTGAAACATCATCAGTCGCAGCCCAAGTACTGTTCCAATTCAAAGTACGCATCAGGCCAAGTCCAGTCCAAATGCCCGGATGTGGACTTGCTCCGCCCATTTTTTCGAGGATGCATCAGTGGTGACTTGTGTGGACTTGGGACAGCCATGTATCCCAGAATGCATTTTGCACCAAGCAGTGGTAATGGTAATGGTCCCCGGGAGTCTGTACCTCCGAGTCAAACTTGCCAAGTCTGAACTACCAAGTCCACAAGTCCGGACTTTGCGTACTTGGTATTGAGAAATGGCCTATATCTGCTACGCAACTGATCCAAAATGGTTGTCAAAATGTTATGATTAGGTATTGTTACTATACAAATTATAACCCATGTTTCAATATAAAGAAAGTGAGATCAGGAATGGTAAAAAGTTTTTAATGCATCCCTACTAAGCATAAATATTACTAATTTGAATATTCTTGTATTTTTCTGAATGGTGACAGGTGAAGTAATATCTTTTTTTTCTTTTTTTTTTTTTGATTGCTTTTAAATGAGTCATTAAAACTAAATTTAGCAGCAGTGCCAGCAGCTACTCTAGACACCATCCTACGCTTTGGACCTTTCCCTCTCGGACTGTACAGAAGTTTGAAAAAAATAAAAATGATTCTTTGCAGATGATCAGGTTCCAGATAAGAACCAAGATCATCTTGCCTATTTAACTGAACTTGCACCTATGGCCTTTTAATCTAAACGGCTTTCGATTACTATATTCTTCAGAGACCTGAATGAACACACTTCATGCAATGCAGCCCTGTATACTACATTTTTAACTACTCTTTACAATTCAGTTATTCTCACAGCCATGAAGCACAACCTTCATGGCGGTGAGAATTGACCTTCAATCGTAGCTGCAATCTCTTTGCAAAGTTGAAAGTAGTGCTGCATGCTTAAACTTTGAACATTACATTACATTACATTTCATTTAGCAGACGCTTTTATCCAAAGCGACTTACAATTGTTCAAACACCGACGGACGCAGCCATCAGGAGCAATTAGGGGTTAAGTGTCTTGCTCAAGGACACTACAGCATGCTAGCAGGAGGAGCCTGGGATCGAACCAGAAACCTTTAGATCACTAGACCACCAGCTCTACCTCCTGAGCCACCATCCCCCGTTTGAACAAATGTTTATTTTGTTAAAGTATGGATGGTGAGTCACAAGTTACTTAACTTTTATTTTCTATCTAAAATGTTGTCTAGGTGATAAAATGTTTTGATTTCAACCCCTTCCCCACCTACAGCATCACATGGAACACCAGTGATAAACAAAGCCGATTCTCACAAACGTTACTCGGTGGCATCAATATTGGTGCGCCAAACTGAAAATAGCAAGCCCTGAAACAAAAGTTCTGAGATGAAGGAATTTTCAATATAGGCAGCTGATATGTAATATTTGAAATGTATATCACCCCAAATTCACCTTTTCTGGATTTAAAATAAAGAAAACAAACATGACAGTTGCGGGCTGCGTGATATGGAAGAATTCATCATGACGATCATAGGGAATTTGATATTGTGTCATGATAACCGTACATTCAAAATCCAATGGAAAATAATCCAGACAACGTTGTTTATAATGAATGATGTGTGTGCATAGAAAGTATGATATCATACAGAACATATCAGACCTCAGTTTGTGAGATATTTTCTCACAAACTCATATCTCTTGTCATCATTTAATTAGACTGCAAATGTGTGTATCTGACAAGGATTTAATGATGCCTTCCAAAGACAATTAACTATAACATAGAAATGGCCAGTGCTATTGAAAACTTCCTGAGGTGGTTTTTTTTCCCCCCATACTGTATATCAATATGTGCAGTATCAGCTATATTAAACATGAGAGTAGATAGAAGAGGAGACGGTTCAATAGTTTTAGTGGCCAGTGCAACTGCACCATGGATTTTCTTTTCAATAGTATTTTTGCTTTCACCCTTACCTTTTAAATAGCTGTTTAGCTTTAAGATGCATATAAGTTATGCTTCCACTCAGCTTATTTTAAATGTGTTGACACCCATTTCCCCTTCTTAAACAATGAGATGGAAAAACATATTTCATGTTGAATTCCCTCACATTTAAAGTTGAGGGCGGCTCACACCTTAATATGAGGCAGGAGGGAAACCTGTGAAGAAATGGCTGCATTTGCATCTGTTATCGAAAGTCAAGGTCTCCAAGATGGAGTTATACATCAACATTCACCTCGTTGCTTTGCACCTCTACTCTTAAAGGTGATAACGTGTGCTTTATGTTTTGAAATTGCAATATCCACTCCAAAGTTTTAACTTTAGAATTTGACAAAGCAGCAGTGGAAAATGAGGCAGAATACGTCCGTTCCATTTATATGCAGGGAAGCCTGAGCAGGGCCACAATAACAGTGATTGTGGTATAGGCACTGTGCTCATTCATAAACACACACATAGAGGGGGGTTGCAGGGAGTCATAACAAGAGACCCGTAAAGACACATTTCCACTGCTTCCTGCAAATGTGGTCAAACTGCTGCCTCTTTGACCTCTGTCTTCTCTGGAAATATTAAAATATGGCTGCAGCTAGCTGACATATTTTACTTATTTTTGAGTCATTAATAATGAAGAGATAAACTACTTGGGTATTGAAACCTGTTCTTGAATGCCACAGAATAGATAGACACTCAATACATTCCATGTAATTTAGTCAATACTGTACAATAAAAGTATTAGACTCAATTCTATAGACAGCCTCAATGTTTAATTAAGAAAAAATATATGAACTTTGGTTTCCTAAGAAGTGTTTCATGACTTGGTCATTTATGCATACTACTGCAATGCTAACAGGAGTTACCATTTCAGATCTGTGTGTTTGTGTGCGTCTTTCTGAATAGAACGAAGGGTAGAGCACATCGGTACATTATGAGTCAACCCTAACCCACCATTATTCAAGGTCTGCGACATTAAATTACATAACTTTTAAATCATCTACCGTCACAGTAAGTGAATCACATCCAGCTCGAAAAACAGTTTAATACTACAAGTGGGAGCTTTGTGTGCATCACGGATGTGATTTCAAATTCATCCGCAGGAGAAGTAGATATTATTGTGCCCCCCCCCACCCACAATCTCTTCACCCCCCAATTCTACCTCAATACTCAAGGCCACTTATGCAGTATTTCTTTTGTCTCTCAAATGATTTATTTTTCATACCTAACAAAGCAGAATCAGCAGATGAAGTTGATATACTGAGCTGACATTATGCAGACATTACATATCTGCCTTCTTATGGATGGGCACAGTATGAATAAGTAAATGGGTTTATAATGAAAGGGTTAATGCTGAATGTGACGTCTGTAGGAAGTTGATGTATATAATGTATGCTGTGCGGCGCCTTAGAGAGCTGATTAAATAGTATCGTCGTAATCAGCACCATTGTACGACGAGCGCCAATCAGCCAATGGAGGACGCCAAAAAGGAAGCCATCAATGTGAACGCTGCTCCCCCACAAGGCTTCTTAGCCTTTGTAGCACAGGAATCTGGCCACACTGTTTGGTACATAGCTGGGAGAGTCTGGACGTTTTTGCCTGTTTTGAGAGCTTGAAATATCAGCAGCCATCGAGGTAACAATGGATTGACTTGCATTGATCAACACCATCTGTAAACCCCTGCTGATAGATCATGCTCAATTTGTGCAACGAGCGAAAAAACGACTTGTTGTAATTTCAAGTCTCAGTATGGAAATGTATTTCATCTCACCATTACAACACACTGAGGGGCGAATTCAAGTATTTTTGCACACCTTTTGCAGCTGCTAAACTGGCGCAGGTAACAGAAAAAGCAAGCGTCCAATTCACAAAGCATCCCCAAACGGTGAACTGCACCACTAACTGCCCATCCATGCAAATAGTGTCACAGTGCGCTGGTGCTTATTTGCGCCTATTTAAATGAGGTATTTTGCATAGATTTGTTGTAAAATGTTCCCCTTGCTATGCAAATAAGGCTTGTTTCAAAAAACGTCCAATAACACCGGTGCTAATAGCCACACTCAATTAGAGTGGCGCTATTTCCATCTGTGGAGACCTGGTGGTAATTGCATGGGGTCTTCCACCTGGTCTCCCCGTTACTCGTCTGATTGTGTCGCAATTATCCATGTGGCAAAGTAAATAAGGCCAACTTACCGGCGCCCCCCAGGCAAAAAGTTTTGCTGCTGAGTTTTCTGGCTGGCATATCATGGGCACAATATCTTTTGTGAATCGGATGCTAAGACGGCGTAGATACGGGGCGCAAATTGATGCGCAATTCATGGTGCTATAAACGGCCACAATCCATTCTTTGTGAATTCGCCCCTGATTGGTTGACCGATGGCTTATCCACTGACATCTAATCTTCTTTTACTAACCCTTTGGACTTGGACTTTAAAACACAGGTGCCTCATTGGACTAGATGTAGGTAGTAAGTAGTTACTTGTATCCAGTTACACATACTTCTGAAAGCTGAGTTCTGCTTCTCTGTCTGCACACTAGCGAACGTGCACGGGTGTCATTCGGAGATGTTCGTGTGGCTGTTACTTTTATACTTGTACAGGTTTTTGTGTATAATGTTAGGTGTGAGTTGGGGGGCAGTGGAACATTTAGTTAACCACAATGTTCAGAAAACATAGGAAAAAAAAGTCGCGGTTGTATCAGCTAAATTTTCTTTTCCATTTTGAATGCGCCTCCCGATAGGAAGGTGGACAATTCTGCCAATCAGCTTGTTTGACACGTAGGACCATTCAACACTTTGTTGAGATTTGGGAGGTGTGCGTGTCAGCTCCTCTGTGAGCCTCTGCCACCTACAGATACCCATAACCCCCTTCACTGCGTAGCTCCGCAGAGACGTTTACATGTAACTAAGGAGAAGCATAATAGGTATTGAGGCAATTGCACTTTTATGTTTAGTTTAAAAAAAGCAATCCTTTTCACCGATACTAGATATTTGTGAACTAAGTAATGGAGCTTTGATTCATTGTGTCAGTCTATTTTATACATCTTCTCTTCGCTAGTTCCCAAATCTCTTCTTCCATTTCTTACATCAGGTTAGAACAGCTGCTCCTTGACCTGTTGCATTCTCAGTATCAAGTTGTTCCCTGGAGAACTATTTATACTTGAATTTAATTCATCTTGACGTAACTTTAAAGGTACTTTTGGCAGAGTATTTTTTTTTTTTTGGCAGCATTTTGAGTGCTCCACCCACCTTTACAATGGACTGATCGACAGACTATTTGTGCCAGCCCCTGCATTTAACAGATCGAAGAAGATCGATCAGCTGTGCCTCATGACCTGAGGGACCGGCAATCTGCCAGGAAGTTATCCCATCCGCTGCAGCAACTTCAACAGTCTCCCAAATAAAATATCCCCTCGACCAAAATGATTGTTTTGTTGTTGTTTTTTTAAACCCCTAGATGTGCCTACAGTGGCTGGGCCAGTGTTTCTGGAATTACCTGGACTGGTCAGAAATCTGCCACTACGTCTCCACATGTGTGGTGATGGGGTCCGACTACCAGGTGTACATGTGCGTGGCTGTCCTGAAGCACCTGCAGCCAGACATACTGCAGCACACGCAAGCCCAGGAGCTGCAGCTGCACCTAAAGGTGAGGCACACTAACAGAGGCCCTGGGCCTTTTAGGTGAAGCAGGTCTATAGTATCCAGTACACAAAAGTACATCGACCTGAGGATAATGCATTGTGAATGTATCTATCTGTCTGTCTATCAATATACATCTCTTTCTCTATGGATGGATGATCTATGGATTGATCTATGAATGGGTTGCTGTATAGATGGTAGATGGACGGATGTGTGGACTTGATATATTGATATCACTTTTCTTCTTGTTGCCATTTTCTCTATCGGAAGAACTTTGGGGAAGTAGTTTTGTTCGACAGATGTTACATGAAGGAATTGGTGATTTATTCCTCTTATAACTTTGTCTCTCTCTCACACACAGCACGAAATACGCTCCAGACACTCGTGCAGTCCGAGTTTCACCGCAGGGTATAATCTATATTTCATCCAAATTAAAAATTGAAGGGGCAAGTGACATATTACAATCGTTCTGAGTCCAGCCAAAGATGTGAGCAGCTGTTCAGTAAAACTGAGAAAACCGAGGAAACAGAGCAATGCTTAAAATGGGAGAATGTTCATTTTCCGCTCAGACGCTAAGTGGGGGAGGAAAAAAAAAATCTTATATAAAGCTTTTATTGTAGCCCCGGCAATCAGAAAGTAATTGTCTTGTGTCTGCACGCATTATTGCGCCCTAGGTGGGAACTGATTTAGGCTTTCCTGCCAATGTATTTTTTTTTAATTCTTTCTTCATTTCTTGTCATTGTTCTCTTTTTATTATGGTTTCACTTTCTGTAGGAAGTGTGACACATAGAGAATTATTTTGTCAAAGTCTACACACCATTTGCCACGATCAGGATCGAGTGCTCCTGGTGCAATTTGTCATGCTTAGCTCTGCAGTCCCCGGTGTGGTATTTTATTTTGACTGTTCTCCAAACTAAATGGGACTGTGGCAGATCTGCCTGCCACACGCCACCACAGTGGCGTTTTCAGGGCCCTCGGACACAGAAACAGGCAGAGATGCAAACACACCAGTTTATTGTAGAGAGTGGGCAAGACTGAACAAGCCGGGAGCAGATGGAACATTGTCATGACAGAGGCTCGCCTCGTGGGTGTGGGTGTGGGGATGGTGGTTTTACCTGTTGCTCGTTGATTGTTCTAATGAGCAACAGGCGGACAGCCACCTAGAGAATATGGAATATTCACCCTGAAAGTAAGTTCAGCTGAATCCGATGAACCTTTTAAAGGATGGGTCTGCTATTTTTCAACCCAAACCTTATCTCCATTTTGAAAACAAGAAGCTCACGATATTGTCACACAGATTGCATTTTATACGTTTTTCATCAAAGAATACACCTCAGCTTTTTTTTTTTTTTTTTTTTTGCTACATCCACAGACTAGACTAGAAACAGGAAGGCGCGCTGCTTCCTACCGGCGACCTACTGTAGTGCTGGTCTCTCAAGTGTTCCGCAATGTTGCACTATGAACAGTTACAAATGATGGGAACCAACATTTTGATAAGGCCTGGGTTGAAAAATAGAGAACCTATCCTTGAAAATTGTCATAAAAGCTATTTCTGCTGATATATATACATTTTGCAATTTTTAATAATTCTGTAATTAATTTTTTTTCATTCAGATTAAAACATCAGAGAAATTCATGACATGTATTAAAAAGTATTTTTTTTCGTGTCCTTACTTGAATGTCGACTGCACTCTGAGTGTACCCAGCTCTTGTCAGCATTATTTAACTATATAACCAAAACAGCAATTAGCTCCTCAGAATCACTTCCTTCAAGAAAATGAAGACACACACACACACACACACACACACACACACACACACACACACACACACACACACACACACAGGCCATTAAACAGTGGAAGTTTGTTAGAGGCCCAGGCGGCATTTAATACCAGAAGATGGGAGTTAACTTGTTTGTTATTGGGCTTCTACACGGCCATCCTACCGGGTGCTGATGCCCGAGGGTGCAGTGTTGCAATCACAACGGGATGGATGGCAAGAACCAATCCAGAAAGTTCTCAGTGAATGAGGCAGTCAGTCACAACGTAGTAGCTTCATGTCAGACAAGTTTTTGCATGCATATTTGTGATGCAATTTGTCAAATCTTAAATGATGTATTGTGTAAATTTGTGCTAGCTTCACTGTTTTTCACCATTTAACCCAGACTGTATTACAGTGTTGGTTCACATCATTTATAACTATTCCGAGCACAACTTTGCTTTACCATTGGGAAACCGGTCTGCTGCAGTTTTTCAGTGTGCAATGTTTTAACCTTAAAAAAATGTTAAATGTCCTTTTCCAAACGCATCGATTAATTGAATAATTAAACCTGGGCTTGCACCTGGGCTGATCAGATCACCCACTGCACAGCTATAAAATGCTCTATAATGGTATCTGTAAAAAATACAAATTGTGAAATATCATAGTAAACACTGCGCAATATGCTGGCAAGCCTATCCCACAATGCCTTGTGATGGCAAGAGTTCGGTTCAAGTTTCTATGCAGTGTTGTCGTCAACCAACTACAGATTCATTCAAAGTAAACAAGATTATTCTAATCATAACATATCTGGATTTTTTTTTTTCTTTCTTTCATAACATATCAGGATATTACCAAAAATACAAGAAAACAACTATCACAGAAATTTAGAGCAATTCCAGGCAGGCAGGAAATGCAATAATTCTACATTGGACTAAAAGTGGCCACTTTAGATGCATGTCGTGCTAGATGTGACTGCAATCCATGGCATACATAATCTTGTTCTATCTGGATATAAGGCAGCTGGACCTGTGTGTAAGTGAGGTGATTAAAATGCGTGTGCTTATTAAGACAACTGCTTCACTGCACAAGTTTGCAATTCCCTAATTTACCCCAACACAATCCAAGTTTGTTAATTGCGTGATCTTCGTAGCTTAATTTGATTTCCTGTGACTTTGAAAAGCGGGATCGGATGTGTGAAAATGAAATCATTGCGTTGAATCAGTAAATTGTTTTGTATTCAATATTTCACACCTCGCCTCCCAAATTGATGGAATTGTAATGAACTAAACAGCCCCCCCTGTACATGTAATGATCTGTGTGGCTAATTGTCTTATGACAAAGGCTGAGGGCTGGATATACAAAAACCTCTTTTGGCCTGGCTTCATAGATGTTCTTTGTCTTTAGTCATGCGTGTTATTTGTCAAACAGGCACACCAGAAAGTTTGGTTGTCAAACATGTACATTTTTCCTTCATGCATTTAAGTGATATGTTTGCTATTTTTCAACCAAGTTCTTATCAAAATGTTGGTTCCCATCATTTATAACTATTCACAGCACAGCCTTGCTGAGCGCTTTGCGATTTAGAAACACACGACTCTGCTGCTGCGTTTCACTATGTTTAAATGCAGTCCACTGGGACAAACGCTCAAGCCTGTAATCACAGGGATTCACATCTTTGGATTCTAGCAGATACTTTAGGAGCCAAGACTTAAGACTGATGATAATGATAATTATGATAATAATATCATAATATCAAACCAACCTGATATTCACACTAGCGTCCCAGACTAGTCTGGGTTTCAGACCATCTCAAATCAACAAGACTAGTGCGCTCTTAACCCTTAAAACAAGAGATTTTCCTAAGATCTTGAATTTCGGGTCTTATACCAGGCATTTGTCAAAGGTTCATTTCAAGCAAATTGTGAGAGCTCGATTCATGAAAGTATGTACACAACGTATAATGAACGTATAATGTCCCTTTAGTCCTGATATCAATTCTGCAGATTTTCCAAATTGTAAGCACTGACACACTGACTTACGCTTTATATCACAACTTTCTGTGATTTCTTCCTGAACGCTCCAGCGGCTGCATTAATCCATTGCTCTAATTATATTATTAGCTATGTACGTACTAAATTACTGGATGCGTGGTAATGATGTTTTTTTTGTTTTTTTTTCACTAGGAGGAGCCACTCCGGGGCTTCAGGGTCAGTAACTACTTGGAGTTCATGCAGGAACTGGAGCGCAAGTACCGGATGATAGTTCTCACAGACATGAAAAACATCACTAACCCCGTAGCATAGCCACACCAACAGCTGCTGTCGAAAGCAGATTTGTTTTCTGTCCACCGCGTCAATACCTTAACTTGGCCGCTACCTCATGTCTGGACTCGTAATGGGGGTGTGTAAGTGTAAAACATGGCCTCTGGGACATCCGCTAGAGTTAGTGTCATATTTTGGACATGGCGATCCTGGAGCACATATGGGAGAAACATGCACACGGAGAATGAAGCCTGCACAATATGTCACCAAAAGTTAAACATTCACGTGGCTTCGAGAGGGAAAGGAATGAATGAGAATATTCTACTCCTTTTGTAAAAAACTAATGTGTGTGTGTGTGTGTGTGTGTGTGTGTGTGTGTGTGTGTGTGTGTGCGCACCCACACATATACACATCGACAGGTGTTCGTAATCAATTACGTGACAGTTTAAGTTTTGAACGCCGTTTCAATTCCGTGCGCCCACTGAAATAATTTAATTATCACACTAAACGGTGTGCTTTAACCAGACGCAGAATGAGTGATACAAAATATAGTACTGTAAAATGCAGAGATAGTGGCACGTAGCGGTGAACATGGGAAACAGAAAAGATGATTCTTCTAGAAACTCTATGTCAACCTGAACGCTCTATTAAACCACGAAACACAAAACTTACAGTTTGTGGTTTGTCCTTTTGAGTAAGCTGTACGTTGTTGTAAAATGTGTCCTCAGTCTGTTTACTTCTGTTTTCAACCACAAAAGATCTTAAAAACAGAATGAAAAGCCCGCTTGGAGCATATTTATGCCCATTATTGAATTCACAATACACTTCTTCCGTTGCTATTTTTTGGCTTGTGGGTGCCAGGTCTACCGACAAAAGGTTGAGTCAAGCAGCCAAGCAGCTCTGGGCGCAGTAAACTGCTTTCCCCTGTAGCAGCCAATGTCTGCGGCACAAATGCATCACCAGAAAGCAAAAAATGCAAATGCGCTCAGGGTAGGAAATAAAATCAATGTGACAAAATAGGAAGCAAATGTTTTTTAACACTGCCTTGAAATGCTGTGTATTTGTACATGAATTGTCAGACATAAAAAAAATATTTGAGATATTAAAAATATCTTCAGAAAACTGTATTCACTCTGACAGATAGGGGGCCCCCTAGCACACCTATTGACCGTTGAGCGGTCCACCGCTGACATTAACCACACAGCAACCGATGCAATCCTTTGTATGAAAGATGAATAATTAATGAGGTTGTTAAATCTGTCCGTCCGTATCAACGGTCATCGAATATCCCAGTGTTTACAGATTGAATAAGCAGCATAAAGCTTTGCAGGTGTCTCAGGATGAGATGAATTGTTCAAATGTTTGCCCCTGTAAGGTCAACTCCTTTGATTGGCATTTGCAAAGCTATTTGATGTCGGCTGGTTGACCTTTCCGTGTACTGTATAATGCACTGAAATGAATCAGACCCCTGATCTTTTTTGCCTGTTATGCGTCATCCTTTTTCACCAAAGCCCCACAACAACACATCGGCGTTAGTAGAAAAGTAGAAAATTGAAAACTCACATGTTCAAACAAGAGATGAAATTATTAAAGAGGAAAATTATCTTTAAAGCTACATACATAGCTTAACAGATAGGTTTTTGGCACAGATACAAGTTAGTTGACAGATTACAAGTACTGACTACTCACTCTTGGGACATTCAGTTACAAATAAAGTGAGATCAATGACTTTCGTGGCCCTGTGTGTTTATTATTCATCAATCGCTTTGTTTAAAAATACATTCAACTGTGACCAAGTTTCAAAAAGAACTTTCAAATGCTGATTTCACATTGAGCAGGAAAAACATCGCTTCAACTGGAGTGAGTCCTTAATGCAAAGGCCTAAGGCTGCTATGCTATTATTTGACACCACCATTTAGCGTCTTAAGGCCTCAACATGGTTCTGCATGACTTGTCCGAATTCTGCGCTCATTCTGCAATTTATATGTATGCAAAGACTGCGCAGGCTATACAGCGTGGTGTCATTATACTTCTGTACACTAGGTGGCAATGTATTTAAAAAAAGGTTACATTTCTTGAAAGCAGGAAACACCATTCGTTGTCCAACTTCCGCATCCGGCGAAACGATAGCGAGTTTATTTTGTGTCGTAGTCACGTAGCAGCAAATACAGAGATTTAAATGTTTGTTACAAGCTGCTACTTGGATTTGCGTAGGAGAGAGAAAGCGCTCTGGGCGATAACGAAGACCTGTGCTAACCAGCTAGCCCCAGTATTCACTAGGATATCCAATGCCTCCCAGACCGAGTCGATGGTCCCGTCCTGCTTCAAGAGGTTCACAATCATTCCTGTCCCAAAGAGCGCCTGCTTGAATGACTACTGTCCGGTCGCCCTCACCTCGGTGATCAGAAAGTGCTTCGAGAGGCTGATTAAGGATTATATCTGGGCTCCCTCCCCCGCAACTTGGACCCGCTGCAGTTTGCGTACCGGCCGAACAGATCCACGGCGATGTGGTCTCCCAGGTACTGCACACCACGCTGACACACCTGGATGGCCAGAAAGGGGCCTATGCAAGATTGCTGTTCATCGACTATTGTTCAGCTTTCCATACCACACTCCCCACCAGACTGGCTGTTAAGCTGCGGGAGCTAGGACTGAGCACTACACTGTGTGCCTGGATCCTGGACTTCCTCACAGCCCGGCCCCAGGTGGTTAGGGTGGGAAGGCACCTGTCCAGCTCCTTCACCCTGAACACAGGATCCCCCCAGGCCCGTGTCCTCAGCCCCCTACTGTACTACCTGTACACACATGACTGTGTGGCCAGGTCTAGTTCCAACACCATCATCAAGTTTGCTGACACCACAGTCGTGGTGGGCCTGACCACCGACGACGATGAGAAGGCCTACCGCAAGGAGGTGGCTGACCTGTCACTTTGGTGCCAGGCTCCTCCTGACCGTCAGCAAAACTAAGGAGCTGATTGTGGACTTTAGGAGGGGGTTACAACCAAGGATGCACACGCCGTTGGTGATTAATGGGACTTCTGTCGACAGGATGAGCAGCTCAAGTACCTGGGAGTCCACATCACAGAGGACCTAACATGGACTTTACATATAGACACTGGTGAGAATGGCGAGGCAGCTAAAGAAATTCAGGGTCTCGGTGAGGATCCTCAAGTCCTTCTACTCTGGAGCAGTGGAGAGCATCTTGACAGGCAACACCATTGCCTGATTTGGGAACTGTTCTGCTCAGGGCAGGCGGGCCCTGCAGAGGGTGGTGCGTTCAGCCGAACGTACCACTGGAACCACCCTCCCCTCCCTGCAGGACTCATACACCAGGAGGTGTAGTAGCAGAGCCTGCAGGATCATGAAGGATCCTCACAACCCCGACAGTCGTGCAAGCGCCTCCGCAGTCACACAGCGAGGACAGAGAGACTGAGGCGGAGTTTCTTCCCCGCAAGCCATAAGGACCGTCAATGCTGACCTCACCAGGGGTCCTAACAAAAAGCACTGAGTCACTCACACAGGCCCCGCTGCCTTACTGTACTGTATGTAGCATACTGTGCTGCAAGTTACTGTATCACTGTTCTGGGTTACTGCATACTACGCTGTTTGCTGTTTTGTATGGTGTTTCTATATTGCTGTGTTGTACTGTCTATACTGTACTGTATATCTCCATACTCACTTTATTCACATGCACTTTACTGCACATACTGTATCTTATATACAAATGGCCTTTTCCATATACATAACTCTGGTCCCTTCTATTTTGTACCCCCACTTTGTATTATCTCTTTGAGTCTTATTTTATTTTTATTTTATTTTATTTATATTATTCTATTCACTAACTGCATTACATTTTAGGAATCAGTTAGTTTCAGTTGGTTTAGTAACTATTGTGCATCTCTGGGTGCGTTGCAAAGACATTTTACTGCATATATGTATGAAAGTATGTATGTGACGAATAAATCTATTGAATCTTGAAAATAAATAAAAGGTGAATCACCTGATGATATAAGTTCAGACGTTGCCTGTTTTCCACTGACACTGCCTTGGTACACATTGAAAGCACAAAACAAGTCAGGGATTCCAGTTCTTACCAAGAAAAACCTTTTCATGTAAATGAATCCTGCTAACTAGTTACACATTCCACTAAATGTGCACGATACTGTCTGGCTAGCGTACAGGCTTTCTCCTGAGCATCCTAAAAGGACTGTATACATCCCAATGTCCCACAACATTCCTGAACATTCACACCAGTATAAGCTCTTATCTCCATTCGCTACCAACCTAATGCTGCGCAGCATCCAGGTGGATTGCCACGTTTGATTTGAGCGACATGTATGCAAAGGCCGCGTTCATGATGCAGACACCCTGTTGTGCTATGTACGTGCTGCAGTCCTAATATGTAGAGGTCTTTAAACCATACCCTTAAATAATAGTAGAATGCTCCTTTAAAGCCGACCAGGTTGGAGTGATCTAAATGCCGGACACCTGTGATCAGTTGGAGGAAAAAGGAAGAGTGGGCGAGAGCATGTATTTCTAAAGAATAAAGAATATGTACGCTGCCCAAAGATCTCTGTGGTGGACAAAGGGGCGTGGTCAGGCACCGGCTGCGAACGACAGCACGGCGCTGATCGGTCCGACTTGAGGCAGGGAGTTTTCTTAATGTTTGTCTGTCCTGCAGAGGGGGTCGGCACAAGGGCTCGTCAGCAGCCCAGCAACAGAACGCCATTCCTCCTGTGCCCAAGATGATCATCATTATTATTATTAATATTATCATTATAATATTCATCATTATCATTTGTGATTGTGACAGCGTACCTTATTGTTCAAGGTGACAATAAAAACTCTTGCCAAGTTGGCACCACGGCCAGAAAGACTGTCTCCCTCCCTAAACCCTTACCTGTGGGCAGAGACTCCCACAATCTCCTTGAAGACCAACAGACCAAGAGGAGGTTTGATTGGAATTTTCTACCTTTATGTCTTGGGTTTCATTGGTTTAGAGTCGTCTCCCTTCTGGATATTGGACCGTAAACGAATGATCGTCACCAGCAGTTATACCCTCCCAGCTTTAAACGCATATCTGGTTGTTTTACTTCTACCGAAACTGACTTTTTAGTTGTAAACATTGGAGTTGTATTTGATTTTTGAACAATAAGATCATTGAAATGCAACAAAATTGTTTGTGGTTGATCCTAAATGTATGCTTTATTATTGAGCCTAATCTATGAAGTAACTTGTGAAATAACTCCTTGAGCAAGACACTTAACCCCTAATTGCTCCTGATGGCTGCATGGATGGATGGATAATTGTAAGTCGCTTTGGATAAAAGCGTCTGCTAAATGACTTAATGTAATGTATGGAAAGTGATTACACCGTCAAAGATCCTGTGAACCTTCTGCAGAAGAAAAAGTTCTTATAGTTCCTGTTGATGATGAAGATTCATGGAAAATTATAGTAATTGAAAGAACGTGATCATTTCCTCAACGTGAAGTAACACAGAAAACAAAATGCATTTATGCAGATCTCTGGAGTTGTACGATCACCAATCAGACTTTTGTTGACAATCAGACAAAAATACACGACAACGACCACAGTATTCCTGTTTTCCAGCTCAGATCGTGGTGAAACATTGACATCATTCACTCAAGTCCTACTGTGGGAAGCTTCCTAAATATCTTTTACGGATTTATTTTTACTCCTAGTCAAACTTTAGCACGATTCCTCGGGCCAAGTTTTAAATTACAAGCCCGGAGGAAGGCCCACTCCCACCTTAAACGAACCCATGCAAACTCCACACAAACCGTAATAAAAACACCAAATTTCAATGCACCACCATCGGTTGTGTCCCCAAACATGTGCTGACCTTGACCCAATTATGTGTCAATCTGGCCATGGTCTGAATGTGCATGCTTTTTGCAATGTGTCATTATTACTTTCATTAGAGTTCTTGTGATTCTAAAATCTGGGTTATCTACTTATAGTCAGTGCAGCTGGGAATAAAACCATAGAGTTTTGAGTAAATGCTCCAGAAGATGGACCAGTGTGGCCTGCTGTTTGACTATGGCGAGAGAGAAAAACATAAAAGTCGCTGTCCTCATTTTTCTATTGTGACAGCATATCGTCATGACTCGTGATGTTATGCCAAATGTGATTTTCAAAGGCGATTAAGCGATGCTAAAAGTCAACAAATCTCAAAATCTGTCTCTCACAACACTTTGATTGACTTGCCACCGTTCACCTCTTCACCCTTTGTTGGTTTGACCGGGGGAATCTTCCTAGTAGAATCAATTGAGTCATTAATTCCAGCTTAATGGGCTGTTCAATTATCTTAGAAAAGGTCATTGTAAGAAAAGGGTGGGGGGGATATGAACGGGGAGCACTGCTGTAACAAGCCGCTCCATAACTGATCTCAATTATATACTTTTTTTAATCTGACAGGAAGTCATTTGTATTAGCTAATTGGAGCTAATTTAGCTGATTAGGCATTTTCCGCCCACACCATAAGGACAGTATGAAGACATTATACTTGCTATATATGGAGTGTAATACATTGACATGTTATGTTTTTTATGATTTGTATCAATTTCACACTGTTCTCGCAATGGGTTATTACATATTACACTGATATAAAGAGAATGAAAATAGAATGAATGTATTTGCCAAAAAAAGTCACAATTATTGCTTGCTTTCGCTTTTTATAAATTGACATTTGATAAACCAAATATTTTTTCTAAAATATATTCATAAGTAACATATTCAAAAGATGTCAAAAGAATAGAAAAGCAGATTTTAAATATTCTTGAAAAAAATTATATGTATTGCATTTACTGCAAAATATGTGTTGTGCCCTTCCATATATCACAAAGTAATTATTTTATATATTATATTCTTCAATATT
Source organism: Zeus faber (assembly GCF_960531495.2). Classification (NCBI taxonomy): domain Eukaryota; kingdom Metazoa; phylum Chordata; class Actinopteri; order Zeiformes; family Zeidae; genus Zeus; species Zeus faber. Next base: position 23,758,304 of record NC_137189.1, read on the forward strand.
TTGTATATATCAATATATTTGTTCCATAATGGTGCCTACTCTTTGCCGATATTCACCTTAAAAATGTGTTCTTTTACATCATTAGATTCATTATTTAAGACTTTTTTTATTTCAGCAAACCTATGTTCAGTTTTTGGAAAACACATTTTCTTCGATCACATTCCCTCTCTAAACTGTATTTTGTTAGCAGTGTAATATTTACTGTTTTTTTCTGATATTGATCTCAATACTTACCATGTTTCAGTTAACATTCTTATACAGTATATTTACACCAGTTTGAATAAAGTAGCCACATTTATCACACTTGTCAATGCAGGCGCAGCTTTGTGGCTATGGGAATTCTTGTATTAGCATTTTTATTTGCTATTGTTGGTATTGTCCATGACGGGACCTATTGTTTATTGTGTGCACATGTGAAGCAAATGACTTTGGGGAATTGAAATTCAATGCTGCAGAGACACTATACGTGACTTATTGATAAGCGTGCAGTAAAAGGTCATCAGCATTTTGATGCAGATACCACTGGAACTTGGCATTCTATCTCATTGCCTTGCTCATTGTTGACAAAGATGGTCCTTATTCATTATTTATTGATCTGAAAATGGGTATTAAGTGGTGACAGAAACTCTTCTTGTTCCCTCTTCCGTTCTTCCTCTTCCTCTTTCTGACTGGCTGGCTGGATCTGACTTTAATTTGAAGTGTGTTCTAGTCTTATTCAGAATGCAAGCTGCAGGCTTCCCCAAGTCCCTGTTGCCCAGGTCTTGCTGATGTCAACTTCAACGAGAAGTTTGTCTGAGAGAGAGAGAACCAGAGAAAAGAGAGATGCAGGGAATTTTCATTTACTCCCCTTCGCTCACAGGCACAGAGCTTTGGCTCCCCTTCTTTCTATCCTTTCTATCCCGCTTGCAATCTAATTGTCAGCAGTAGTTTTGCTTCCAGTAGGGGAGTAGTCTTTGGGAAATTGTTAAGCTTGGAGACATCATGACATCAACAAAATAGCAAGGCAACATTGGCTGTGTTGAACTCTGAAGAGGCAAAAACAGAGCAAACTTCAAATTTGTCTTTTGGCAGCTCCCGTTAGGGGTCGCCACATCAGATCATCTGCCTCCAATACCTTCTGTCCTTTCCTGTCTTTCCTTTAAAAACAGAGCAAACTATAATACGTCAAAGCATCTTATTTTATATCATTCTGCTTTGCTAAAGAAGAAGTTCCTAGATATAGATAGAGCCGCAGTCCAACTCCAGGTCTTGACTGATGCCTTGGTCAGGGTCACCGGGAGTGTCTAACCCTGACATGCATGTCTTTAGGGTGGGAGGGAACTGGAGCACTGGAAACCAACATGAACGTGGGCAGAACATGCAAATTCCACCCTCGATGGCCCCAGTTGTTCTTGTTGTGAGGCAGCAGTTGACCACTGAGACTGCCAATACACTGTTAAACACGTCATTGATTCCGGTGAGTCATGAGCCACAGGTAAATGGTGTAATTATGTGATTTACTGTTCATGGTTGGCAATGTACCACGTAGGACATGTGAAGGAATCTAGCAGAGACCATTCCCGGTGAAGTCGAGACGCTTAACACCCTCCCCACAACGGACGGGTGTGAGCAGCTGGAGAGGACATTCACGCTTGCCACTCACATTCTCTCCTCAAGACTCTGCACTGGTCCATCAATCTGACCCTCTGAATCTTCAGTCATTGGTTCAGATTCCAAAATCTGGCTTGTTCAGAGAATTAAAAGAAAAAGGCCGACCAACACACAGCACCACATACCCCCTGCATTCTTCTACATTTATATTTGGCTTAAGTGAAAGCATTTAGCAACTGTGTATGGCATGTTTTTGTCTGCAATCTGACAATCTCTACATGGCATGTGCATGTGTTGGGAGACTGACTTTTAGCTGTGTGCGCCAGAGATTGGGTGCCGACAATCGGCGCTCCAAAACAATTTGTTTTTATTTTAGCTGTAGGTTATTTTATTTGACATCTGCTTATGGCACACTTTCTCCGTGACTCTCTCCCTGATCACCCCCTCTCCGTGTGTTTTGCGCAGAAGATTATCTTAGCGAGTCTACGAGTAGTGCCCCGTTCCTCCGTGAGCCGCCCCCACACTGATTTTAGTTGTTTTATTTGGAGGAACGGAGCACGGAGGACGCACCGAGAGCCTTGTTCATGTCCGGACGCGGGCGATTCGCACATACAGCATATACAGTATATAAAATATATTTATGATTCCCCTTATTTATAATTCCTCATTGAAATGTGATCCTTGTGCATTTTGTAAGCTTCTATATGTTTAATCCTGTTATAGGGATTCACACTGACGGAAAAAAATAAAAATAAAAGACGACTGCTCGATTTGAAGAAAGTCAGTCGACTGACTGGTTTCCAACTGATTATTCGACTGGTCAACTTTCAGAGGGCAGCCCTAGTAGGGTTGCCAGTTCAGTCAGCTGTGTTTTGTTGACAGCAGATTTATTGCAGTTGAATCAGCGGTGATATTAATCTCATGGGGCCACAACCTGAAATGGCTGCCAAAAAAAAAGATCTTTTACATGTATCCTTTGAGTCCTTTGACACCACCCAGATGCATTGTTGTGGGTTGAGTGTGAATAGAATTAACATATTCTGGTCAAGAGAGCAAGCCTTGTGTTAAGAGTTTTAGCAGTGAACAATGTCTCTTTGTCTATGCTCCCACTTCTGCTTCAACCGTTCATTATTATCTATTTAACATGCTGAATTACGCCCATTTGCAGGGGCGCAGTTTTTGGCTGACACCAGTTAATCCTGTTGTAATTGCTTAAAATAGCAACATCTGAAAACTGCTAAACCATAATAATTAGATACCATTACTAATCATTTTGTGTGAACTGGGTAATGATGATGGAATTTAAAATAAAGTTATTATCATTATTATTATTATCATTGTTGTCGTTATTAATAACCAATGTAGAATTTGGCAATATAAACTTGTCATCTCAATCTCATCAGAGAACTCAGACACAAGGTCTTAATTTCAATTGAGATTCATGTGCGAAAATCTTTTTTTTTTTTTTTTTCAGGAGATGCAGGGAATGCAAGATCTCATTGTAACTTGGAGCGAAATCACTCAGAGACGGAACTTTCTTTTTAACATCTACAAACCTTGCACACGGGATTATAAAGCTTTCAACAATTTTGATTTATTTTTTTAATGATGTGTTCTAAGGCTTTATCCATAAAAATTCTCGATCCTCTGATTAATATTCAAGTACAAGCTTGCTCACTAAAAACAGGCTCAATTCAACGGTTGGGAATGACTTCCTAAACCGGTGATTTGATCTAATCGGCTGACGCATGATCCAACGACACATGATCCAATGACACATCCAACGATGCTGGATCCAAACAACATCAGAAAACATACTGAAGTTAAATGTATCACAACACATGGGAGGAAACAGAACAATAAGCAGGATGACTAAAATTATAAACAAGTCAAATTATAAGGAAATACTGGCGTTTAAATTCCGCTCCAACTTTAAGTCAGGGTACAAGTTAAAGACAGTACGTTGGATAGACACTGCCGAATGCTGCATTCTACTGCAAATCCTGTCTGACCAGACACCCCCACCCCAGCATTTCTCTGTCCCCGGGGGTATTCCAAACCCCATCTCTCAGACCAGTGGACAGGAGAAATTGAACGGCAAGGAAGTGGCAACTCCATGCTCCTCTCTCTCTCTCTTTCTCTCTCACACAGGCATTGAGAAGCAGGTTTTTCCCATTTCATGTTCAATGTGCCATCTTGTACAATCTGGTCTCCAACCTCATGAGACAGAACACACATACACACACACACACACACACACACACACACACACACACACACACACACACACACACACACACACACACACACACACACACACACGAGCGTGGTTTATTTAACTGTATATTGCTTAAAGGCTGCAAAGCAAAGGGCAGAAAGGCTAGATAAGAGGGCAGAGATAGTGTTTTGAGCTTGAAAGCACATTAGCCCTAACCCTCCTCACACAAACACATACACACACATTTTGATGATTTGATTTTTCAATATTTTCGGTTTCTTCCTTAAGAGACACCGGGATGTATTAAAGGCCACTTCCAGCCAATTTCACTCACACTTTCCCCCCTCAATTTTGAGGGTGAGGAAAAGGGGCTAGTAATCCAACGTTGCCGGGTCCTCCCAATCAGCTTCATTTGCAATGATTTGTCGGACCCGGCCGGAAGAGCTTTGTAATGTGTTGTTTTGTCTTGGAGTGAGGATCAGGTGGTGCAGGACGTGACCAAGGAGAATCAGAGACACTTATCATTCCTCTTATATCATGTTCCATTTTTTTTCCCAGCGATCTTTCTTGTTTGTGTTAATTAATAAAACTCACGCCATGTCGGCACTCCATTTCCAGAAAGACTTCCTTCCTCAACCCGTTCCTGTGGGTAAAGACTCCCACAGTAAAATCATTAAGTTGTCAAACATATAAATAGGCGTAGCATTGGAATTCAAGTATGGAAGTAGAATAGAATAGAAAAGCACTCAATTGCTCAAAAATGCTGAAGGGTTCTGGAGTTGGCCTTTGGGTCCTCATTGGAATTGCTCTACAGGACCATAGATGGTTTCATCTTTCGCTTCTACACCTTGCCCTGCTGTAACTGCATTGATTGTAATACAGTCTCTGCTGTGAGATTTATCTATGGCTTCTGTCACGAATTCCCCTGCTTCCTAAGCAAGCTAGTTTGCCAATCTTATGCAGCAAAAGACACTCCTGTGTCACTTTGACCATCCCACATCTCTTTTGTGCAAAATGAATATTCTTAGCAGACCAGATACAATACATGGCTAAACGGGTAGCTTCCTCCATTCTGAACTCTCCATTGGATCAAAGTTAACACAACCAAAGCTGCTTTGCAATTAATCGATGCCAGAAGTCAAACTCTTCTCTCACTGGGGAAAAAAGGTAATTCTCGCTAGAAATAAAAAGTATTAAAATACCCTAGATGTTAATGGATACTTTTAGTTTACTTAGTCAGATGTGTGTTTTGGTTGCAATTTTGAAAATAAGTGTTTCATAAAGAGGATATTAAGGCTTAAAGGGAGGTATTGTATATTTGGGATAATGGTTGCCTTGATTGACAGATGTCTTCCATTTAAGCAATGTTCCCAGTTGAGCAAGGCGGGCATGGTGTAGCTCTGGCTCCACATTCTGACGAGATGTGAGTGAGCGTTAACCAAAACCCGAGGCACTAAATCTCCTGTTCAGAAACACCTCGAACACAAAATCAACATTTTTTTCTTCTTCTAGGGTCTACGGTGATCGGCCTGGACTGCAGCTAAACAAGCCGACACATTGGTATGCGCGAGAGGGGCTGGAGAGTGAGGGCAGTCAGGCATGCTCGCTTGCCCTTGGCCAGCGGGCAGCGTCAGAAGAAACAAGCGCAGAGGCCAAGATGTCAAAACACAGCCCCTGTTCACACAACGCCAGGCGCTGGAATACAAGCAACCCTCTCCTCCCCCTAAAACACACACAACACACACTTTTTTTTGATGTCGAAAGGTCAGAGAGGAGAGGCAACGTTGTACTAGCGCCAACATGAACAGACTCCTGATGAAGGTGATACCGACTGCCCACCACCAAACTGACCCTGCTCCATCCCAAAATTCTAAAATAACTGAAAGCTATTTTATTTTGTCCGTGTTGATTTGGCTAATCATAAACATGCCACATCGAAATACAGTGGTACCCTGATTTACGAGTGCTGATCTACGAGGAGGCAAGAACGATCTACACTGATTTGCTGCAGCCAACCCCAGGCACTCCAACGGACGAGGCATGGGAAGAGTCGTTTAAAGCCAGTCAGGGCTGGTTCGAGAATTTTAAAAAGAGGACCCGTCGTCAGGCGTGGCGAGGCAGCGAGCTCGGATGCGAAGGCAGCTGAGGAGGATAAATCCCCCAGCAAGTCTGTGACGAGAGGGGGCTCTTCTGGAAGAAGATGCCAAGGAGGACTTACATCATTGCAGAGGAGAAGAAGATGCCAGGCCACAAAGCCATGAAGGACAGGTTAACACTCGCACTGTGCGCCAATGCGAGTGGCGACTGCAAGATCAAGCCGCAGCCCATGTATCATTCGGAAAACCCCAGAGCCTTTAAGTCGCATAAAATCCTAAAAGAAAAGTTGCAGGTTATGTGGAGGGCAAACCCGAAGACGTGGCTCACCAGGCAGTTCTTTGTGGAGTGGGTAAACCTGGTCTTTGGTCCTGCCGTTAAGAAGTATCTCCAGGAAATAACCTACCCCTGCAAGCCCTTCTCGTCCTGGACAATGCACCTGCTCACCCGCCGAACCTCGAAGACGACATCCTCGAAGAGTTCACGTTTATAAAGGTTCTTTACCTTCCACCCAACACCACCCCTATCCTGCAGCCTATGGACCAGCAGGTGATTTCAAATTTCAAAAAGCTCTTCACCAAGCACCTGTTCCGCTGCTGCTTTGAGGTGACGGAGAACACAAACCTCACCCTTCGCGAGTTCTGGAAGGACCGCTACAACATTGTGATATGGCTCAGAATTATGGATATGGCCTGGCAGGGTGTTACAAGGAGGAGCTTGAACTCTGCTTGGAAGAAGCTGTGGCCCGAGGTTGTGTCCGAAAGGGACATCGAAGGATTCGAACCCGAAGCGGCAGTGGTGGAGGAGATTGTGTCCCTCGGAAGGTCCATGGGCTTGGAGGTGGATGAAGAAGATGTGAACAAGCTCATCGAGGAGCACTCTGAGGAACCGACGACGGAGGAGTTAAAGGAGCTACAGACGCAGCAGCATACGGAGGTTTTGCAGGAAATTGGTACCGGGGAGGAGCAAGATGCGGAGGAGGTCATCTCTACAAATGAGATAAAGGAAATGTTGGGAATGTGGGAGAGACTTTCGGAGTTCATTGAAAGGAAACACCCGGAAAAAGTTGCAACTGGTTGTGCGTCGTCGCTATATAACGACACTTGCCTAACTCATTTCCAAAACATTCTGAAAGGCAGGATGAAACAAAGCTCCTTGGACAGGTTTTTATTGAAACGCCCTGCAGATGAAAGTGAGGAAGGCGTGGCGAAAAAGGCAAACATCGGTGAAGATTACGTTTTTTTGTTTGTTTTTTTTCTAAGTGGCAACCATCAGTGAAGAAGATTAAGTTGTTGTTTTTTTAAGTAAAGCGAAAGTGAAGTGAAATTTTTTTTTGTAGCAATTACGTTCAGCAATAACGTCCTCCAACCTCCTCCGCAAGCATCTTCTGTTAATCCAAGTCCTCTGATCTCCAAGGTAAATATGCTTTATAAAACCAGTTTATTTCTTCTCTTTTATCATGTTTTTATACAATATTTGTTCTTTATAAATACATTTTTCTGATCTAAAAACACGTAACAAAAAAAAAATTGGGGTGTTTTTTTGGGGGCTGGAACAGATTAATGGCATTTCAATTAATTTCAATGGGGGATTACGAGCTCTGTCACGGAACGAATTCAACTCGTAAGTCAAAGTACCACTGTAATCAAAGTTTACCTGTATCCAGTGCTCAAAGTGGTCCAGTTCTCAATTCCGTACTTTACTTTAATTATAAGTCATGGCAACCTTGAGCTCTGGCTCGGGGTTGCCATGATGTCATTGGTCATATATGGACATGGAAGGGGGATTTCTTTGGATTGGGCATCTGTTGCACTTTCTATTTCGCACCCTTTTTGGTCGAGACAGCTGGTTTCACTCATTATCAATTGCACCATTTCTGGTGCCATCGTTGGTAAAGGCTGCTGCCCGTGCTGTGGCTCAGGTGGAATAGAAAGCACTCCAAGTTTGTATTGGGTCGAGAGACAGCAGGAAGTGATCCTGCATTCCACGCAAACTCGGAAAACTGTAATTTGTGTCTGCAGTACCCGTCAACATGACATCAAATCTACAGAGAAGTTCAAAATGACATTATGCTGTACGTGTTAAAATAAATAATAATCTATACAAAGGGAACGTTGTTCAGGGCTAACGGTGTGCGCCACCATGGGATCAACTCTGTGATTCCATCCTAAATGGCAACTTAAATAGCCTCCCACATTCTGTACCTTGGCTTGGGTGGAATGATCCTTTTTATACCTTTTTCAAAGCCTTCATTCAAAGCTCTTCAGTGTGTGTATGTGTGTGCGTGTGCGTGCGTGGGTGCATGTGCGTATGTGACGGTCTGGTGTTTTTGTTCCCAAGTAGAGCAAGGTCATTTTTTTTTTTTTTTTTTTTTTTGACAGATTATGAAAGCGCTGATTGTAAGATTTCAAATTATATGCTTCATACATTGAAATCTGAAAATATTTGATGAAGATACGTTTCATTTAGTGTTGGCCCACCTAAACTCATCTAGAAGAGAAAATCCCCCTCAAAGATCTTGAACTTTTTCATACTTCAACTTTCTACCGCAGGTAATAGATGGCTAACTCCACCCCCATCCACTCCCCCACTAGACTACCTGTCTATCTGTCAGTGGGTCAGCTTACCCTCAGGAAAGGGTTCAACTAAGAGCAGTCTTTAATTGAAGAGCCAGATAACAGCAAACGTGGGGGTAAGAAGAACTAGCAACAAGACACACTGAGGGAAGGGAATAAATTCACATGGCGAGACAGGAAGCAGGGAGACAGGAGGGAGACATCCACAGGGCTAGACAAGCTACAAGACAAGAGCAGGAATGAGGAGAAACACACGGAATAAAGGCAGAAAACACAAGAGGATAAGATTGAAGTGACAATTTACATTAAAATAAACTTTCATCACAAATGTAAGCACTATAAAATGTGAAAAAGTATATCTAATATTATAGGCTTTTAAGCCTAATGTATGAAGCCAAAATGTATATTCGGTTTTGCAGCCAATAGAGAAAGTAGGCAAAGATCTTGCCTAATACTAAATACCAGCACAATTGTGATGTGATTAATGACAGACATTGGATATTATATGGATAGAAGAGTATAAGATAAGATAAAATTATTAAATTCCATATAGGGGGAAACATTTGCCAGTTTGCAGGAACGGAAACGAAAAAGAACGGCTCATCACCCGAATCCGTTCCCTTCAGGGCAAAACTACACATTGCTAGATATGATCACATCCATGATCCATCTTCCAACATAAACAAGATATAGCTATCATTGATATCAAACTCACCAGAGTACAAAGCACGAAGTGTTGCGGCAGATGATAGGACTGTGAATTGCATTTGTTGTTCTGTGAAACTTTTGTTTCGGAGGCACTTTCTTTGTGGATCGAGTCATTTCTCAATCAGTCATAGATGTGAGTATAGTTCCCAAAACAAGAATGTCTCTGTTGTTCGCTGACAATGACGCTGTGTTCAGTCTGGTGTTGTAGATGAATGTGGTGTGGTGATGGTGTGGTTTGAGCAGCCACACCTGTCCTGGATCTTGGTAATAAGGACCCAGGATCAGAGTGGCTGCATACCCGTTGCTGGTTGCTTGGTCTAACGAGCAACAGGTAAAACCCCCATCCCCACTCACACTCAGGAGAGGAGCCCCTGTCATGATACGTGTCCATCTGCTCGGGGCTTGTTCTAACTAGCCCACTCTCTACAATAAACTGGTGTGTTTACAACCCCGTCGTCTGTATCTCTGTGCCAGAGGTCCCTTGGGTGGCGTGAGGCAGGCGACACTGCTACAATGAATTCTAGAGGCAGTCTTGGATGCAAGCGACAGTCTGGTGTTCGCAATCTCTTTTCGTCTCTGCTGGCAATTGCAATCAAAGTTTGTCAACTTGTCCACTTATGGGAGTCAACTGTTACAGCATCAACTGCATCTCAAAACCTTTTCGAAACCCACAGCCACTGTGCCATGGTCATCATCCTCCTTGTCTTCGGCAGAACACAAACTGTCGTTGAAATCCAGATCGAGATCAGAAATGCTGCCGTCTTCTTGCCATCAGCAGATTCAGGATCGGAGTTATTGAAACCATGCATGTAAATCCCTGATGAACGAGTCCATATATTCTCCGTTGTCGATGGCTCTACCAGCAGATGCACGTTTGTTTATAGCGGTCACAACTTGAGCGTCCATAGCAGTAAAACGACTGCCAGTACCACGCAGGTTTATTTATGTGAGGGGTTTTACCTGAAACTATGGAACAACAGCCAGTGAAACCAAAAATGTTATTATATCACTACGCCCACTCAACACGCCCAGACAGAAAACAAGCCCAGAAAACAAGCTCACTTTGGTGACAAACTTTAAGTGTTTAGTGATCCTAAAACTGTTTGTTATATCGAGTGGGTTCTTCAACAATGAAACTTACGTAATATGTAAAAGACTAAGAACTTCTTTTTCTTTCAAAAATGTTTGTGAAATCAAATGGTATCAAATGAATAATGTGGAATGACAAAATCTAGGCACCCCAAGTCAAAATCCCAGTACATCTATCTTCAAAATTTTGAAATAAATTTACTTTTCATTAGAAGTTTTTACAGTTTCAACACAATGCAAAAATATACAGGCCCTGTACAAAAGTTTGGGAAGCCTGTCACTAGTCGTTTCTCAATACCAAGTACGCGAAGTCTGGACTTGCAGACTTGGTAGTTCAGACTTGGCAAGTTCGACTCGGGAGTACAGACTCCCGGGGACGGGAGGACGCAGGACGGTCATTCTGCCAAATGCATTCTGGGATACTTGGCTGTCCCAAGTCCACACAAGTCACCACCGATGCATCCTCGATACAATGGGCGGAGCAAGTCCACATCCGGGCATTTGGACTGGACTTGGCTTGATGCGGACTTTGAATTGGAACAGTACTTGGGCTGCGACTGATGACGTTTCACAAGTCCACAAGAACACAAGTACAGACAAGAACTCAGATTGAGAAAGGGCTACTTACTACTTTGGAACTTCTCCTTTCGCAACTTTAACAGCTTAAAAAAGACTTCCAGTCGCCAGCTGGTCTTTCAGTTCTTTTTGGGGGAATTTTTCCCCATTATTGCTTCTCGTTTGGAAACATTCTTTGGCCTTCTTGCATGTGTTGCATGTTTGTGATCCTGCCACAGATTTTCACTGAAATTCAAGTCTGAGAATCGATATGTGATGTAGAACCACACGATAGAACCTCATTTATCTAAATCCCATAGGAATAGATGAATGAACAAATGAAAACTGTTGCTAAATCAATACAATTGTAATATTAATACCCTAAACAAGTCGGGCCAAACTGTGGCATAAACTCGATCACCCTGTCCTAGGTCCAAAGTATATATGTTTGAATATATGTATATGTATTTTTCATTCATTTAATTCATTTGCAAGGAACCAAACAAATTCTTTCAGAGTTAGAAAGATTTGTCGTTTGGTCATTTAATCTGTAACTTCTCTCTTTATTTTTTTTAAATGGTATAAAAGCGTCAAGCTGGACATGAATGTCAGGCCAATGTCCAGATGTTAGCTTTGCAGGGGGGAGGTAGGACGCACCTCTGAATGTCACTGCTCTGGAGACTCTTGAGCACACACACACACACACACACACACGCACACGCACACACACACGACAACAACAACAGCAACACACACACACACACACACAGCTGCATCAGGGGACGGATAGCAATGGTACAATAAAATCGAGTTTATTCCACTGTAAAAGGTCACGTATGAATATCTTTCACTCATTAACGCCAACACCACAAGTGTGTGTGTGTGTGTGTGTGTGTGTGTGTGTGTGTGTGTGTGTGTGTGTGTGTGTGTGTGTGTGTGTGTGTGTGTGTGTGTGTGTGCGTGTGTGTGTGTGTGTGTGTGTGTGTGTGTGTGTGTGTGTGTACATGCCCTACAGTTTATACAGTACATATTCTATAGTATCAAAACACGATACACACGATACACACTATACTTTTTTGGGGTGGGGAGAGACAGAGAGAGCGAGAGAGGGAAAGAGAGGGACAGAGACAAACAGACAGAGAGAGATAAAAAATTTAAGATCTACTTTTGTGGGTTTCTGCCGGGCAAGGCTTGCGCCGTTTTGCATCAGGTGCGGTAAAGGCGGTAGTTCGTCAGCATGCTGAATCATTCACACCCCGAAAAAATGTCACAGCCACTTAGAACTTATAATGTTTGAAAACACAAACACACGCACATACACAAGTACACACAAGCCAGCCGTGTGGGGGGAGTGTGGACAGAGCTCTGAATGATAGATGAGGCAGATATTCTTATATTCCCAGCGCTGTGTCCGCACTGAAAGCCACTGAAAGGGCCACGGACAAAAGGCAAGAGGCCCCTCATTGATCAGAGGGGGCGGCTCTGGGGACCACACGTGACAATGTCCACAAAAAGAACATACAACGACAGCATATAAATCATAAAACAGTGTGTCTCAGTGTCCACACACACTCTCACGGAAAGTGATCTTTAAGAAAGCATGCCAGGCCATGTTCCACAGAGATTGGTCGGATTATCCAGAGAGGGGCGTTTTAAAAATTGGGAATCAGATGATGATTGCCTGGCAGCCTTAAAAATAAATAAATAAAAACAAATTAAAACCTCAAAGCTTGAGGCTTATTTCTGTATTAACATAGTCACAGTGAGTTCCTCGAGGTGCAGGCAAAAGGTAATTATCCACCGCGGGGATTCCTTGAGGTTCATTTCAATGAGACTGGAATACAGATTTGAGCAGCGGCTTGTTTTTTTTGTTGGTGTTTTTTTTTTTTTCTCTTCTAATTCAGGTCAGTGGTTGGAACATGGAGCCGAATAAAAATTGTTCGGAAAAAAAAAACCCACCTACTTATCTCAATTTCATGTTACCATTCACACTTTCTGATCATACTGTAACATGCAGACAGCTTCCCAGTTGTTCATCTATAAGATTGTCGTGTGTTAGGTGGATAACATCGCATGTCCCACAATTCCATCTGAAACTGTAAAGTCTTTCGTCAACACCCCCCGTTGACCCTCGTCTTCTCGCTGTGATTTTTCTTGATACATTTCCGACTTGTTCCATCGACAGGTCAAGAGGCTGCGCTCGCTAAGTGGCAGAGAGGCAGAGTGGGTGTGAAGAAATGGTTTCATTTCATCATGCGCCAATCATAAATGATATGCGTCGCTTGCAGAACTAGTTCTGTCAGACTACGGTCCGTTGCAGACCGGCCTGCTGCTGGGCCTGACACCCCAATCCAATGGGGGGATTCACGCCATCACGCCTTTATTTGAAGCTCACTGAGGAAGCTTATTCTATACAACTTGCCGGGAGTGATGAGCACTAGAGAGGAAAGATCCTCTCCACTGCTCATCATTTCAAATCAAATCCTTGCCTGCCAGAACTCACTTTCAGGGCTTGACATTTGGAGAATTTGATGGGGTTTCTTTTGCAAAAAATGCATATGTGGAACCAATGTATTGCAGCAGCCGTGCACTTTAAAAAAACGTCTCTGAACTCACGTGACATGCTATTCCCAGTCCCTAGAAATGGATTTGTCCCGTCTCAATTAATGTACAAACCTCACCTCCTAGTAGGAATCCAAATAAAGTTAATATTATTGTTATTAATATAAACTGTATTTTCTCATCTTTGACACCAAAATGATTTGAATAATGAATCAGAAAAACAATGCAACTGTTGTCTGTGCCACATTTGAGAATACATAATAACATGATAACAAATTTAGATTGAAGTAAAAGCTTACTTCAATTAAAAAAAAAGTGTGTGTGTCTGTGTGTGTGGGTGTGTCGATGCATAAGGTGTAGTCGAGCTGTGTAGAAGTGAAAGGCACTATACATGAATATATATATGGTTTTGGCAGTAGGCGAAGCAGTGTGATTAGCTTGATTGGCTCCTTGGGTTATTATTCAGAAAACTCAACTCTCTCTCTCTCTCTCTCTCTCTCTCTCTCTCTCTCTCTCTCTCTCTCTCTCTCTATTCTCTTGATTTCCATTCAAAACAGCCTCCATTCTAATTAACTAGCTCTGGAAAGTTCACCCCCCTCACTCTTAAATGGATCTAGCACCTGGCATTAACTAGATAAGGGAGGGTGTGTGTATGTGTGTGTGTGTGTGTGTGTGTGTGTGTGTGTGTGTGTGTGTGTGTGTTGGGGGGGGGGGGGGGGGGGCGGGGGTAAATGCATCTTCATGACCAATTCGATCTATTATTGTTATAACATTAAGAACAATAAGAATAATAACCGCAACTATAATAATATTATTTGGTGACAGTTTTATGTTGGAACCTGCGAGGCATTTCAGCCTGTTGCACCTCTGTCGGTGTGCAGGGTCTTCAGCTGGGAGCCATCCTTCACTGATGTTTTGCACCTTTAATCACCAGAACACCTCAGGATGGTGGGGCGACGCTCAGGGCTGCCTCCCTGGATTTAGATAATCAGGGGGTTCCACTATGTGGTTTGTCGGTTCCCCCAGATCTTGGCTCTTCTTCACTGCCAGAGCCAAAAATTTCCCTTTTCTGCTTCTTTGGAGAGATCTTCTGGATAGGTTGTACTGGATAGGTTGTTTCTCTGGCGGCAATTTGTATTGTTAAGCACTCACAGCTGGAAGGATGTCTTGCTGGGTTTATTCACTCCTGCAAGGAGGACTCACAGCCTTCATGTAGCACATTCCAGCTGGGAGTGAATACAAGGATCAGTTTACAGACATTTAAATTGTGCAATTGCAAAAAATAACAATTGTCAACTCAAAAGCAATGTGAAACGCTGTTCTTTTATTTTTAAACGTCAAAGCTCTCATCATGATGATAAGGCGGAAGCCATAAATCATCGGGATCCTTTATGTTCAGTTGCACATACTGTTGTATCTGCCCTCCTATCACACCCCCTGTCCATCTGTACATTAATGCTCTCATACAGGTCAAGGTACAAGTACAGAAACAGAGCACAGTTACAAATACAAGCGGGACTGGTGTTAGGTGCCCCCCTGTCTAGATATTTCATGAAGGAATCCTCGTCTGCCAATGCTTCTGCATCTAAGCCCCATGGTTTCCATTGACTACATCCTCCGCTAGTCGTCTGCTGGTTCAGGCATCTTCTTACACTGGCTGGCATGAATCCTCGCCACATGGGGGATCAAGATTCAAGATTCAAGAGGTTTATTTTGTCACATGCATATACATACTTCCATACATATATGCAGTGAAATGTCATTGCACCGCACTTGGAGATTATGCACGATAAGTTCTATACTGAACACAATAGCTACCTAATTTATACCTAACTAACGAACTGAAACTAGCTGGTTTCTAAAATGTAATGCAGTTAGTAAATAGAATAGAATAAAATAAAATAAAATAAAATGAAATGAAATGAAATGAAATGAAATAAAATAAAACTAAAAAAGGTAATACAGAGTGGGGGTACAAAATAGAAATAAAGGGAATAGACTTACATATATGGGATAGGCTAATATAAAGTACAGTATGGCAACAGTAAGACACAGCAATACAGTAACACCGAACAGAACAGCAATAGAAGAAACTCCGTCTCAGTCTCTCTGTCCTCGCTGTGTGACTGTGGAGACGCTTGCCCGACCGCAGGCTTTACTACTACACCTCCTGGTGTATGAGTCCTGCAGGGAGGGGAGGGTAGTTCCAGTGGTACGTTGGGCTGAATGCACCACCCTCTGCCAAGCCCGCCTGTCCTGAGCAGTACAGTTCCCAAACCAGACAGTGGTGTTGCCTGTCAGGATGCTCTCCACTGCTCCAGAGTAGAAGGACTTGAGGATCCACACCCAGACCATGAGTGGATCCCTTTCCTCCTGGAATCTTTCACCACGATCTAGTTACCTTTTCTGGTAATGTGTCCTTCACCAATCTGTGAATATTACAAGGCGCAGTGAAGAGGTTTGCACATTAACGTAACATTTCCTCCTCACATAGGTCTCTGTTAGGTGACTGTCTCTTCTGGGTTCTAATCCCCGTGTTCAGTGGTCTTCAAAACAACACTTCAAAAGGGCTAAACCCATTTCTGCTTCTAACTCTTGCTCTCATGTGCACTAGGACTAATGGAATTGCTTTTGTCTTAACTAAGACCTTTTTCTCTGCAACATTTTGTTGCAGAGCAATGTGCCATTTTCTCGCTCAGCAGCTCCTCCACTGGCTGGCTGATACAGTAGGCACAGTGATGCAGTATCTGATGTAAATTACCAAATCCTCCCTTACTGACTTCAGAGCAGTATTTGCAAAATGTGCACCATTGTCACTGCTGATTTTTCATGGTAGCCCCCATCTGGGAATAATCTCTCTTACGAACCATTTGGCCACGGCACCTGCATCTGCTTTAGAAGTGGGAAAGGCTTTGACCCAGTGAGAAAACATGTAAATAATTACCAAACAACATTTCTTGTCTTCACTCAATAAGGCAATAAGTTCAGCTAGTCCATTTGCAAGTGATCAAAAGGTTCATCTGGTGGTGGGTGTGCGCTGATTAGCATCTGCTGTCTCTGCCCACATTGTGTGTAGCAGAAACTAAACATTACATAAACTAAACAACACTAAACAACAAACATTTTTTGGAGAAAACATTTTTTGAGCATTTTGAGAAACCTTTAGTGAACCAATATCCATCGTGACAGATTGGCTGAGCTTGGAAGGGTGTCATACGTGGCTCTGATTAAGAAGCTCAATCTTGCCATGCAATCAACTTCTTTCCTTCTTTTGTGGAGGCTTTGCACCAAAGTTTTTGTGGTTCTCCCCAGCCCAGACCAGATCTTCCTTGTTGGGTTTTTCAGACAAATTCTTTGTGCTTGAATCTGGAGGTGGTATTGTCCACACTTCTGCCTTCCATGCTCTCCCTGTCTAGATCTTGGTTCTTCAGTGGCATCTGCCGTGCATCCCTTCTAAACAGAGCAGCATCGGGGGGCACTTCGGAAGTCCAAGCCACCTCCGGATGTAGTTGTTGGCTTTGCCATCCAGTTTTATATACTGTATATATAAAAAAATATATATATATATTAAAAAAGAAAAGTATATATATATATATATATATATATATATATATATATATAGAGAGAGAGAGCGAGAGAGAGAGAGAGAGAGATCTGTATTTTTCTTAGGAAATAGTTCTTACTGAATCTTAATTTTACAATGTAGAAATGATGACAGTTAATTTTATATATTTTACTCTACAAAATTCTGGGCCGCTGCACCCCGCATCACTAGTCCCTATAACATTTAGTTGTTTTTTCATTTCCTTTTATTTAAATAGAGAAATTATAGAACCGTTTTTGTCAACATTTGTAAATTATTCACACTATCAACAAGTTGCTTTTGGGGTGCGTTTTAATAACCAGGTACTGCTGGTGTTCCGCTACCTACAGATGCTATGATATAATAATAATAATAATAATAATAATAATAATAATAATAATAATAATAATTTTTATTATTATTATTATTATTATTAATAATAATAAAAATATATAATAATAATAACAACAACAACAACAACAACAACAACAACAACAACAACAATAATAATAATAATAATAATAATAATAATAATAATAATAATAATGATGATGATGATAATAATAATAATGTCAAAATATAATTTAAAGATCACTGGAAAGTCTGGGCCTCTCTGTGCAGTGGAACCTTTTCATTGCCTTCTTAATAGTAATAGCGTCACTCTAACTGCGTGTGGCTATTAGTGCCGGTGATTGTGAATTGGTATTTGCATCGAGGCTCATTTGCATAGAAAGGGACCAATTTTGAAAGAAGAAAGAAGAAACAGTCTTTATTCATCACGCAACACACCACACTACAACACATGCTTGCACACACACGCACATGCTTTGATGGTGGCCGGTGAAATGGATTCTCTGCATTTGACCCATCCTGGGTTGTCCTTCCTCCGGGGGCACAGCCAGGAGCAGTGGGCAGCATTCGTGGACGCGCCCGGGGACCAGGTGATAAGTGTCCATCGCTGGTCAGACGATGATGGGTGCATGTTTTTGAGGGGGGTCCTTACTGACGTGAGGTGGAGGAAACCCCATGTGAGCACAGGGAGAACATGCAAACTCCACACAGAAAGGCTCCTATTTGGGAGATAACCCGCCCGGAGCACGGTGCCAACAGCGCCCCAGGCGGGAATCGAGCCCAGGACCTTCTTGCTGTGAGGCAGCAGTGCAATGCACTGCACCACCGTGCCAATTTTGCACCAAATGCAAGCATGATGCCTCATTTAAATATACGCGAATAGCACACCGAGACGCTATTTGTGTGACTGCAAAGTTAGCGGTGCATTTCAACACTTGTGGATGCTTTGTGAATGAGACGCTCGGTTTTTCTGTTATTTGCGCCACTTTAGTTTAGCCTCAAAATCTGTGCTATTGCTTTGTGAATACACCTAAATGTTTTTATTTGCTTTGTTTGGGAGCGGAGCTCAGGACCGGAACAGCATTGCAGTTCTGATCAGTTTGTATTTGAGGCAGGCTTGAGTTTCCTTGTGTATGCCACACCACCAGCATTTATTAGATGCCAAGTTTTTATTTGACTACCAGTTTATGTTTGAGGAAATGCAGTATTTATTATACACCCGGGGTATGGACATTGTGTGAAAGTGAATGTATTTTATTCTGATGTATTTGACTATGCAGATTCTTATGTGAATGGTGGATGGGAATGCAAATCATGTTATATGTTGTAAATTAACTGGTGAACCTTTTACTTTCTTTATCCAAATATAGGCAGGTAAAATGAATATGTTGTTTTATTATTTCACTCAGTGTAAGGGTTTATGTAAACAGACATAAGTCCTTTGTACGGTTGACGACTGAGACTAATCTAGATGAGAAGATGAAGTTTGTGACCCCATTCATCTAAATGAACAAACGTCCAAACAACTCTGAACACAGCTGCAAACGAGCCAATAGCAACGCTAAATTTTTCGTGACCGATGTCAACAGCTATTAATACATCGTCATAAATGTCTCTTTCTAAATATTTAGTCTCTCCATTTCATCTGATCATCTGGTCTTGATAATTTCGGTTTTGTTCATTATGTGCACACTAAAACTGTTCTCGTAGGTTCTCAAGGTTTTCGAAAAAATATACCGTATATTGTTTATTAATAGAGTTCATATATCAGTCAATATGTTGACCATTATGTTTATATGTTGTAATGTAAAGAATACAAAAATCAGATTGTACAATTAAGTCTGTTATGATCCAACTGAGAAAACAAATGCATGTGCAAGCGACAAAATAAATGCCAGACTTGTGACATTAGTCATAGTCTAACACAACTTTCAAAGTACAGTTATGTCAGGGTGCCAGCCCCTTCTTTCTATTTTATCGGCAATGTCCTCCTGTTATCATGCTCGGGGTTCTCTCTTGGCGTAATTGGAGCTGAGATGATGAAGGAGGGCTTCATTATCCACCACCACCCCAACCCCAGCCCTGTGTGTCGGCCTCGACTGTGACAGATCTCTCTCCGCCTCCTTCCTCTTCAAGGCCCCTGTAAGGGAGGAGGACGTGTCGTAAATGAATCAATCAAACAGACAAGAAGAAGAGCTTCTCGTGCATGGCCACAATCCCCCACTCATACTCTACGCTAATTTAGTTGAAACACGTCCTCAATCTCTGATCTGCATGCAGCGCAGTATCAGTAATTAATGCCGTGCCGTTGACAAAGAGAGGGGGGAGGGTGGTGGTGAAGGATGGAGATTTAAAGAAATGGTGCTATTGTTTTCTCAGAATGAAGGCAGTTAAAAGGCCACTTCCAGACAATTTCTTTGTGTGCTTTTCCCCCCAAATTGTTCTCCAAACCGATGAAAATGAGTGCAATCATTAATTGAACATGTTGTATTAGAAACACCATGGCAACAAGTATTGTATACCATTGTAGAGTCATTTTGCATTTACGCCACTGCGCTACATTCGCCTGTTTTACAAATTATCAGTCCTAAATAAATATCAAACTTAAAATAATTGTCAGACAGTAGTTATTTTGATTGAAAGTGTTTAATGAAAATGTAAAGTTGCAAGTAAATCCCTGGAGGGGCTGCGCCAGTGCTATACCAAATCCTGACAAAGGGATTTGAAAATAATGGAATTACACCTTATTTGTACAATAAATTATTCAAAGTGTCAACAAGTTGCTGTTGGAGTGTGATTTGAAAACCAAGGACTGCTGCCCCTTCAAGGCATCGCTGTAGGAAGCGGTGACAGTAATAAAAATTATAATAACTATAATAATAATATCAAATAACTGCTTGTGGCTATTAGTGCCGGTGTTTGTGAATTGGACACTTTTTGCAACAACGCTCATTAGCGTAGAAAGGGGCCAATTTTGCAGCAAATGCATGCATAATACCTCATTTGAATACACGCAAATAGCACTTGTGCACCGAAACACTATTTGCGGGCAGCGCCGTTAACGGTGCATTTCACTGTTTGCAGTTGCTTTGTGAATTTGCCACAGAGGAACGTAAATACTTGATCTAAAATTAGAACACATTTTTTTTGTTGTTTTTTGGGGGGTGAAATTTGGAGAAGTGGCAGAATGCGGAGGCAGAGTGGAGATGGCGCACTGATAGTGTGGCCCCTACACTGCTCATGTCCCCCAGCGGTTGTGGCCCAAAACAACCGCATAGAGTGCTTGGTGCATAATGCTTATTCTTTTGGTTGTTCATATTATGTAAATTACTTATTTCTAATTCATATTATGTCTGAATACGTTATATCTTGTTTCCATGCAAATATATATATTTCATGAGGTTGGTTTGATACCACAAACCTCTGCATTCCTTTTCTATAGGTGATTGACGGGGGCTCCCTTCTGGGAGCCTTCCATTAAATTATTCCATAATAATTAAATTCCATAAAATTATAGTACACCATCTCCTATGAAATGGTTTTGTAACCCTGGATTTTGCGCAGGGCAGCATGGTAGAGCGATGAGCAAACACCGGTCTCAGGTATCTCTTCGGATGTTTCCTCCAGCTGGGATGGGCTCCAACCTCCTCGGACAAAATTGAATGGATTTCACACATGCAGATGTGCTCAGCTGTGGAGAACAGCAGAGCATCGGGCATTGCCGACATTGATCGAACCGTCAGTAATGAACCAAGTAAAGAGCTGAAGTGTGCTGAGACTACTGAGTGGCTCAAATGATGCCTTAATGCCCAGTCTTACTGGAACCAACCTACTGTGGCTCACTGTGAGCTTCAGGCAAAGGGATTGGATATAGCTAATGATTTGGATATGACCAGGAGTTGAATTTAGTTTTGATTTGATTCTCCCAATAATATCTATTCAATTATGGATACAGAAATAAATATATATTAGTAATAATTTGCAAATGCAATGATATTAATAGCCAATGAGAGAATTGCTGTAGTCTAGACAAGCGATGATATGCTCCTATATCATAACTTATGACGCTTCTGTTATCAGTGTCCTCCTCCCCCCCTCACTCCCATGAAGATATTAGATAATAGATTGGGTATCATCATAAGACAACACAAATTAACATCTACAGATCATTAGTGTAAACTATGCCTTCCACAGTGGCAGATAAAATATGAACACTACCCACACCCAAGGTTCAATGAATCTGCTTACAGTCCACAATCCTTGCCTGAGGCTCAGTCTAAGCTCATACATTCTCAGTAATGCAAAACCGCAAGCAGTGGACAGCAGCCATTTATTTTCTATACAGAGCAGGGCTTCAAAATTGGTGCTTAAACACAAAAGAAGACAATTGTCATGCTAATGTAGAACTGTGTACAATGATATTTATGACTTGCGTGAAATAAAAATGTCATCATGACCTCATGTACGGAACAGTATTTGTGTGGATTTATGGTGTTGCACGTGTAGCTTATACAGTGATAAAAGGAAGTGGACAAATTAAGTCTCATTGTATAGAGAAAAATCATCATCATCATCATCATCTCGTTCTTTAAATGCGGTTGCAGGCGCTTCGGACTGACAGGGAAATAGACATAGACAGTGTGTTTACAGTGTGCTTGCAGGGGAGAAAGACCACTCCATCCGTGGTTCAAGACTTCACTATTTTTCAAACCAAGGCCTGATTAAAATGATGGCTTCCATCATTTACAACTGTTCATAGCATAACACTGCAGAACATTTTACTATTGAGAGACTTACTGCTCTGCTGCAGCTACTAACTGTGCTACTGATGCAGTGAAATGGGGCAAACATTTGCCTTCAATTTGAAGACGGGAAGCTCTTGTCTATATAGCAATGTCAATGTCAAACTCCCAAATATTTTCCACGTTAAAATAAAAAACAAGAATCCATCATTTGGCATAATTTGGTTCATATTGGTTGTCAACACTACAGGTTTGTTTTCAACAGAAATACGGTGTCGAATAATAAATGTAGCTCATAGAGTAAATTCAGGCGGGGCATGGAGTCATGCATGTCACCTGACAGTCAGCTGACTGTCTCATGAGCCGCCATGCTGTCATAACATGAACAAATCACGACTCTTCCACTCAACAAGGCAGACTATTAACATTTCTCTCCCCCAACCCTTAACAGCTACAGTTGCAAAAATCTTCCCACCTCCATCCCAGCCTCCTCCTACTGTACAGTACCAGAGATAACACTAAATCACTGTGAATGCTTGGCTGAGTTCTGTGACCCATGGGGGATTATGCACCACTCCCTGTGCAGCAAAAAGGAAGGGAGCACTGCAGCGGAGCCTTTATGCCAAACATAGCTGTCTGCATATATAACTGAATTAAGGTTCCGCTGTAAGAAACGCTGTCCCATCAAGGCCTGGATCTTCTCAAAGCAAGTAGAGTAAGGCTTACTGCAAGTGCAGAGGAGCTTAGGCCAGTTTGTATGTAAAGAGGGGTGTCGCCAGCAAAAAATGAAATGACAACCCACATCTACTGATGATCTGGACGAGGCATAGCATGTAGAGGAACACAGGAATGGGGGCCAAGGACTGACCCTTTTGGGACACCATAGGTGACAAAGAGCATGCAGGACTTGCCTCCAAGCACGACATATTCTCTGCTACACATAGTCCTACTCCATACTCTGGCAAAGAGATAGTAAGGACCGTGTTTGAGAGAGGAATAGCTATTTGAAGGTATTCTAGAAGAGCAGTGTGAACCATTGTGATAAAAGAGCACCAAAGGATATTCAAATATCCCCATTTAGTTGTGACAAAAATCAAGCACAAATCATATCAAAACTCATACTTCTTATATTATGGACTGTATCCCATTTTTGCTTTTTCAAACTAATTAAAAACGGTTCTTTTTTATATTAGTTTTAATCATTATCTAATTCAACATATTGTACAATTCTGCTTAACAAAGGTTTTCATTGGAAGCACTTCGGAAAGGCAGTGTCAACTCAGTCAAAGTTCTAACTATTCAAATTTAGCAATGTCTAGTGGTGGGCAACGAGCATTGAGGGCAGGTTGGCGTCAACGCTCTCTTTCGTGAGGAGACAAGCGGTTTGTCGTGATGGCGAACGCTGAATGAAGCATCAGATGCCATTAAGTAGGTAATTTGTGACCCCTGAACCCGTTTCAGTGCTGTGTAGCGGAACAGAAACAGCTATGGCTTTCGCCAATATCTCGGACAGGAAGGGTTGGAGAGACAAGGCCCGCGGCTGACGAACAGCAACCTTGAGGAACGATTGTAATAGCTCGGGGTGATTTACAAGCTCGGAGCGATCTTAATCTCAGGGGCTAGGCTCCGGCAAAACATGCAGGATTTGTTGACGCCAATATAGCAGGAGAGTCACTAAGCAGTGGCTCAACGTTGGAAAGAGCTAAAGAGGAGTTGAACATGAGGTGTGAGAGTGTGAGACTTACCGCACGACCCCTTATTGTCTTCAACTGATATAAATGACACTCGGTCAATGGGCGGACGAACCAAACAAATGGTAGTGTACATGTCAGCATTTATGTTTGTCCTCTAATATCATAACTTATGAGACGGTCAAGGGAAGTTGGCAGGGGATCCTCGATCAGCAGGTTCAGCTTTTTCAATTAGGACGAAGGAGATGGCAGTGGAAATGACCATGTCAGTGGTCAATGTTAAGTGCTCGGTGAAAATCCCTGTCGCCGGATTGATGATGTGGCCTGAGTACCAGAAGTCATTATGGCCTCGTCCGTCATGCTGGATCACTGCTGCTGTTGTGAGGTCCACTGCTTCCCTGTCAGGAAGGTGACGGCCCTTGTAAGGCTTGTGTTTACTCCTAGGAATAAACACAAGCCTCACAAGGACAGACACAAACACACAAACAATGGAATTATGTAGGAGCTTAAATGCCTAAAGACACTTTGAGGACTGGCAAGGTCTTGCTATGCCATAGCCTACTGTGTGTGTGTGTGTGTGTGTGTGTGTCTGTATTTCATTTATGTCATACTGTGTATTTTCACAGTATGATTTTACATTTCAGGAATACATCTTCCAACTGATGTAAAGAATTGCTATCAATAAATCTAAAGCACTTTTTACTGGACCCAATATCAGGCACTCCTTCAGTTGCAGATGTCATCAGTGCATATATAAGTAAATAATTAAACATAACAAAGCATATCTTGGAATATATTTTTTTCGCATAATTAGCCATGTATACATAGTTAGTCTTTACTGACAACATTGTAAAAGAAACTTCAAGGTAGAGAACTCACTGAGGGATGAAATGTTTGATATTTTGAAAAATCAACATTTTGAAAGTATTTTGATGGTTTTAACACGTGTGTCTCTGTGTATGAACTGAATTGTATTGTATGTGGCATTGTTAAGTTGTGAGATGTTCATCTTAATGAGACTACATGATTCAATAAAGGTTTTTATAATAATAATAATAATAATAATCATCAGTCATTATTATTATTATTATTATTTTTATTATTAAGGGTTCAATATAGGGCGGGAGTCCTATTGCTTTTGTTGTTGTTTGTTGTGTGTGTGTGTGTGTGTGTGTGTGTGTGTGTGTGTGTGTGTGTGTTTCTGTGTGTATATGTATGTTTTCAAGTGGTTTACACCACAATTTCACTAAAGATTGTGTTTTGTTTTTGCCAAAAAAAAAAGTCAGTAAAACCAAATTAATAATAATAATGACTGATGATTATTAATATGATGACATCTTCAACTGAACGAGTGCCTGATTTTGGGTCTGGTAACAAATATTTACACACAGACACACACACACACACACACACACACACACACACACACACACCCTCCGAGACCCCATTTTGTATAAAGGAAACATTCTCTATAGCGTCTTTTTTTTCAATTTGTGCTCCGTCAGTGGCCTTTAAGAGGATTTTGCTTCTCTATCTTACAACGGATACAGATTGTAACTTACACCTTCCCTTCGAGGTACATTCCCTCAGAGCCTGCTTTTCACCCCCCCCCCACCTCTATTCTTTGTTTCTGATAGAATCCTGCTGCCTCTCTCAAGAATATTTTGCAGCCTTTCCTGCTGAGATGAATCCCTGATGCTGGGAAACCAAACTTCAACCAGGAAATCGGGAGTTGCTTTTCCAGATTGTTACCGTGCTGGCCAAGGTATGGAAAGGTAAGTGCAGCTCAACCCTAGTCGCAGATATCCACTTTGCAAGAAACTACCAATATTTACGGAGCAATAAATGAGCTTTTTTAACCTTAAGATATGATAACATTTTATTAAACCTGGGGGGACGGGGTTTCAGGGTATTCTCGGCGTAAGTGTACAGCTTAAAACGAGAACGTAAGTAACTGAGTGGTTGGTGAAGAGTACGGCCAACACAGTAGATTTCTTGGAAGAGAGCAAGGGGGAAAGGATTTATTAACATCGAGCGTCATTTCCTTTCATTTTTTCTTTGAACAACCTCTTAATTCCAAAGGGCGTTCATTTGTGGTCTTTTGACGGGTTACTTTCCCTAGTGATCTGATTTACTCCCATCTTTGTTCTTAATTCCCCATGACGTTGATGAAGCTTTAATGTCATTTCTCTGCGAGCGGACGGAAATGCAGCAGTCCCCATGCAAGACAACAAATCGATGACTGGATTGAAACACTATCTGGCAGCTAATTGCACTTAAACCTTCCTCTGCTCTTAATGTGGAGACAGGGAGCAATGGAGTTGGATTAATATTATAAAATGTTGGATTAGACGGAACTTTGAAAAAAAAAAAAGCTCTCTTATGCATTTGTTTTAATCTTCGCACTTTCTGGATCTTGTGTTGCGAAAAAATACTAATTTGAGTTTATTATCTTCATCTATGAGTTTATGTCATTTATGAGCAGCGCATAGCACACAACAGAATGTGTCAAGTGTAAAATGCATTCAACAAAATGTATCGCTACATTTAGTCTAGCAACCTCCTGCTGCTTCGCCCCAGCAGGCTCACAGGCAGCCTATACATCTCTTCAGAACCCTGGACAGTGGCCAACTGGCAGGGTTCTCCTCCTCTGTTATGGACAGCCAGAAGACACATGCTGGGAAGCCGAAGCCACCCAACTGTGCACACCTGGCAACATTAAGCTCATGTCTACATTAAGCTCATAGCTCTTACTGCCTTTTTCACACCCCCGTAGATACTCAGGGTATCTACAGCAACCGTCACCTTCTCCTCTCACTTGAGATCCCATGCCCACAAAGTCCTCACCCACACCCACCATGTTCATATCAGGCGATTGAGGGGACCTTGGCTAATGGTCGACTGTATACTTGTCATGATCTCAGGTCCCTCTGTCCTCTCTGGCTCCCTCTGCCTGTGTCTGGTGTCACGTCACATCCCTCTCACTGCACACCTGCCACCTTCCCACCACCCACTTTCACTCCTTCGGTATTTAACCGGGTCCCATTCACTCTGTCACGGCACATGTCCTGGCACATGTTTAACGTCTCTGCCCCTGGGTGTGTGCCCTGAACTCTCGATTCCTGATCGTCCACCGGCTCCTCTGCTACTGGTCCCTGCCTATGCGTGAGTACCTGCCTTCCCAGTCACGAGTTCCTGTCGGTCCTGATCCCCCTTCTGTCGCCTGTTCCTGATTCCCTGCCTGTCTACCCATTAAACCCCTCTATAAAGCCCTAAAACCGTGTGCACTGCGTTTGGATTCATCCTGACCATCATCCTTAACAATACTTGGATTCATGAAACCTCATGAGGGGCAGGGTTTACACCCTGATAAATTGCGGTATTCAAACTACATGATCCTACATTTGATGAGCCGTGAGAGTGTCATGAGACACACATGCAAGATTTTTTCCATGTGACTTTGCCAAAAGTAAACAAAAATAAATGAATGGAACTTATTATGAGGAATGTTTTGCTGTTGTAGTTCCATGTACGCTCATTTATTTTGTGCAGACAAAAGGGAAAAAAAGGACATAACATAGAATTTGAAGGACGAGCTGGTGGGGAGATGCAGACTGCATAGATTAGTTCTGAGTTGGAGATAAATTATTATCAAGTCCTAAAAAGGGAAGTGCAATGAAAATACAGAATATTCCTCTATTCTAATATACATTACATGCATTCCATATACGCCTGTATATTACTCCTCCTGCCCCCATTTCCCCCTCACTCCGTGTCTTACACTCTCATTGGCTGCAGCTCGTCGCTGCTCTCATTGCATTGTCCAGTTCACACATAGTGATCGTCGTTCACGGGAGCAAGCACTGATTTAACTCTAATCCGGGGCTTTCCGCAACTATCTCCAGAAACTGCAGAGTGGAAAATCAGGCTAATCGTGTGAACTCGGCTTTATGGAGAAAGTGTATCTTTCGAGGTCACCAGGTGCTGTTTGTTGAGATGGATCACTGGTTGATAAGCTGGTTTTGACCAAAGCCCTTCTGGAGTCATCACCACAACCGCTCCCATCCAACACCTCCTCAAGTCGTCCTCCTCCTTCCTCCTCTTCTTACAAAGAGACTCGTCTTTTTCTTCCTTCTCTTCTTACAAAGAGACATCATGTAGCCGGGGTTCTATTGCATTGGATGCCCAATACAATGTAGATTGGACCCATCAACATTTGACCCGCAGCTGTTTTACTTTTTACGTCATTTGAAAGTGGAGAATCAGAGCTTCAAAACAATGTGTCACTTGTGTGAATCAAGCAAATATTTTAAAGGCAGCAAACTGTGTTTCTGAGATAATCACCCTGAAAGTTTTCCCCACGCTTGGCTTCATTCAGCCAGCTCCCAGAATGCAAATGAGTTGGAGGACCAACACAGGCACATGGCTACTTGCCACATGGCCACTTGACACCCTGCTGAATGAGGACTTGACACCCTCCTGAAGGGGGACTTGACACCCTGCTGAATGGGGCATTCTCTGCATTGTTGTTGTGTTTTGAGGGAATGCTGAACAGCGTCACCGACACAAAATATCTTTTGTTTTTAAAAAAGCTTTTATTAAACAGTAAGAATATACATGTTTTTTAAAAGTGGAATTATTTAGGAGCTTGAAAGCGCAGACAACACAACTAAATGTACAGTCTGTCGCTAATATTAGTCTCTGTTTATCAACCTTGGTGTGTCATTAAATATATAAATGTGCATGTGCCATGTAATCTAATGGGAGTATTTAACTTGATGGTTTAACATTTATCTCTTATTTTTCAATCAAACTCAGTTTTGAAAATACGTTGAGAGATTAAAAAAAACACAAAGGAACACAAATCTAGAAAACTCTAATTTTATGCAGATTAAACAGCATGATCAGTATGCGGATGTTCCTGGGGGGACAATAAAAGGCCACCAAATGTGCAGTTTTGGTTTTGCAACACAGTGCTACAGATGCCTCAAGTTTTGCGGGAGTTCGCTATTTGCATGCTCACTCCAGGAATGTCCACTAGACCTGTTTCCAGAATCATCAATGTCCATGTCCATGTCCTTGTCTACAAAAATAGTGGTCACACCAGTTACTAATGTGGGAATTCTGTTTCACCACCAACCTTTTTGGGGTGTCTATGACCAACAGAAGAATATAATTATCTCTAAACCTACAGTATTCAAATCAATTGATAAGAGCCTAATGAATATATTTCACATAATATATGTTTATAGTCTGATTTGCATTTAATAACTTATAAATTATTATAATAAATTCTTTAACATAAAACCATTGAAATGGTAAAGTATTGCATTTATATCTTTGTTCAGTTTATTTTGCGCGTATGGCTCAAAAACTGGGATGAGTAGCATGGCTCAATATTACGTCTGCAGTCAGCACGCACATCTACCACAGAACCTTGAATCGCTCACCACCGGGGTAGACACCGCAAAGAAAATAACATGGAAGAACCATTTCTCCGCCTTAAGCTGAAACAAGGAACTTCCTTAAATGGAGAATTTGGGGCGTGGTATAATGCTTATTAAAAGTTTAATGACATCTCAGATCAGCAGAGGCTGATATACCAGCATTTCTTGTGCTCTGACAGTCTGCAGTTTAATCCTCCTTATCTGGTCTCTCTCTTTTGCTCTGCCCTCCCCCTCACTCAGTCTCTTTCTAATAAAAAATATGAATCCAAGAAGGGCCAAGAGCAATTTCATTTCTCCAAATGGTGAGTGAGCGGGAATGTGTTTTGCAATAGGTGAGTGTGCGTCCGCATACACACAGACAAACACGTAGGCGCTCAAGAGATAAATGCATACTTTATCCTCCGCCGTTGCTAAGAGCAACAAGTGTAATCAAATTTTCCCTCGCTGGGTGTGATTACAAAGCATTTTTATGAGACCTCATCGCCGGGAAAAAAAAACCGACAGGCATCTGTGGGCACGGGAATTGTCTGTTGATGAACTCCATCGTTATTGAGATGGAAGAATGATGATGCTTTCGAATAGATTTCCCAGGTCCCCGTCACTATGTGTGTGTGTGTGTGTGTGTGTGGGGGGGGGGGGGGGGGGGTACTGGACTGCAGGGGTGCTGAGAAAAATAAAAGCACAACACATATATTAATTTATTTTCTTTTATGAAAAAACATTGCCTGTATAATTTGGCCTAATTTGAGAATTTGGATCTAACATCCAAAATTGCAAGGTCCTGAATTTGACCTTCGACCCCAGTTTCTCAAATCCTTTCAGATCCTCTTAACTCACAGTATGTACAGTACACAGACATCAATCAATACATGAAATCTAGTCAGGGACACACATTTGAACATTTACTAATACAAATGGTGTGTAAATTGTACTGTGCGACACAAATTTAGGACACAATAGATCATACCATAGTTGGCGAAAGCAAAGTCCGCTCACAGAAGAGGGTTGAGTAGACCTTGAACATACTGAATTCCACGGTAACCCCAACACAACCCAAGAGTACACCCCCACCCCCCTCAAATATTCCTCATCCCAATCTATGGATGAGAACAAAGGGAGACGAAAGTCTCTTCATCTTTGGTGAAGAAAGCTCCCTGTTTCCTCCCCCTCTTGACTTCAGTCTGTTGAGTCAATAACCATCCACCGCCCCTCGGCACCAGCATAGCCTCGGGCAATGGTAAGAACGACTCCCCTTGAAAGTCATCACAAAGCAGCCCAGTGGAATTCATCAGTCGGCCGCGGGAAAAGAGAGTGAGAGAGCGAAAAAGCAAGAGAGAGAGAAAGAGAGAGGGGGAGAGAAAGAAAAAATATGAAGGAAGATAGCAAGAGACAGTGGATCTCCAAGTGAGCCTGAGATCAGCAAAAGACAGGGAGAGAGAGGGAGAGAGATGTAGATGTTAATGAGATGGGCACATAAACAACTGTGTACAGGCGTGCACAACTGGCCGCCTCCGCTTTTATCATATACAGTGTGTGTGTGTGTGTATGTGTGTGTGTGTGTGTGTGTGTGTGTGTGTCTTCATTATTCTTCTTTTCTGAGGTAATCCACAGAGGAAACATCTCATCCCAACTCTCCTCCTTTCGAGAGACTTGGGCGGGGATGGCCCATGTCAAAGCCGATGCGTTCAAGCACTTCGGTGAACAAGAAAATTAAAAGATGTATGCTCTTTCTTCTTTTCCCTTTCTTATCACATGACAATCCGTGCGGTACATCATCAAGTCAGAGGTGGGTGGAGTACCCCAAAGGATACTCAAGTAAAAGTAATGAAAAGATGTTCATGCAATATGTAAAAATGTGCATCCCCTCCTGTGCAGATATACTCAAGTACAAGTCGGTCCTAAAATTGATGAAACGCTTACTTGAGTACATGCAAGCATTTCTGTTGTGTTTTCCATCACCCTGTACGTATATGCGCGCGCGTGTGTGTGTGTGTGTGTGTGTGTGTGTGTGTGTGAGACACAAAAAAGCACCTGCGCATTCGTATGATACACCAAAAGACTTTCAAAGCATCACACATTTGACAGCTTTGTGCACACGCTACGGGATTTAGGGGCACGGTGATCACAGGGAAGCGCGCATCCTGGGATTCTGGCATTCATTTTGGGAGCCAAGACTTATAATAGATATTTGCAAACCAACCTGATATTTACCTGGGACTGATCACAAGAGTTTTTGAACATCTCAAATCATAAGCGCGCTCGTCTCGATCCTGAATGCAAGAGATCTCCTTGTGGCTTTAAGATCTTGAGAATTTGTCTGGAACTCAAAAATCTCAGCAAAGGTCCTGTGGTGTGCACTAGACATCTTGCTGCTCCCTTCCTTAATGAAATTGCACTTGCCTTACACCACCAAAAAGGTTATGTATTGGCCGCTCTAAAACTTGCCGGATGACATCAGGTGATCAATTTGCAAATTTCAATAAGAGAAATGGGCTATACTCAATATTGTTTTTCTATTTTGGCCATGTAGCCCAATCACGGAGGATTTGCAATTTCTTTTTTCTGTATTTGTTTGTTTGTTTGTTTTCATTTCTTGAAGGGGAGAGCACATAGTAGAAGAGGAAGGGAGATGATCAAAGTATGGAGGTAAATCAGCGATACAGTCAAACTAAGCTATTTAGACTATATAGCTGGAGGGTAAGTACAGTATGAAACAGATTGCTTTTGTTTGTTGTTGTTTTGAGTCACATGTGGAGAAAAAAAGAATGTCAAATGTGGCAATAAGACAGTGTGTAATTGGCAAGTTTCGAGAAGAAATAGCGACCGAGCCAAACTCAAGGCTCCTGCTCCTGTGACTTCATGAGAGATAGAAATTGGCAGATTCGCTAAGCCAATATAGCGGCTTTGTCACCTAAAAAATTCGGTGGTTGTCGTCTTTGCACAGATGCTTCCAAAAGTTGCTATAATTGTTGTGAATCACTTTTTTATAATTTGTCACTAGTTCCCAGGGATATCTTTTAGGATTCCCATTGAATGGTTGCACAGAATATCACACACGATCCTATAGCTTCCCTATAGAATGCAATAGGATTTTCTCATAAAGGCATGCAGGGTACCACAACACACACACACACACACACACACACACACACACACACACACACACACACACACACACACACACACACACACACACACACACACACAGTCACCATGCAGCAGTTACATATTTCTAGTTGAGTATAAACACCAGCAGTAGTAAAAACAGTTGAGTGATGGAACTGATTATCTAGCATTGCGCTTCACAGCGTGTTGGTACAAGAGGGGAAAGGAGGGAACGCCGCTAGTTTTTCATTCACTCCTCTGTTTATTTCCTGTTGGAATTGTCCTACTGAGTAAAAAGAAGAAAGAGGGATTGTTATTGCTCTCTCACCCTCATTTTTGCTTCCAATCTCTCCGTATGGGGATACAGAGAGATTGCAAACTCTCTCTCTCTTTAGCTTAACCTGAGGTGATTTGTTTTGTATGTATTTTTTTTAGGTGTTCTGTCCTAGCCTTTAATGGCCACTATTATTCTTTTTAAATGTATATATATTGTTCGTGCCATTTAACATTTTCCCATGGTGCTCTTCACAGTCATTCGCTTACATGGACACAAATTTGTGATTTTATTCTGAGCAAAGCCTATATTCCCATGACTGCAGCATTGGGGGGATTCGGGCATTTGGGGTTACTGATCAGAATAAAGCAGAGTATTCAACCACATCCCGCTTAACTTTGGCATTTAAACACCTTCATTATCATTACTTCATTATTCTCTCCACGTGCATTTGACCAGAAAATTCAGATTCAGCAGTTCAACCATCGCGAACGGTAGCAGGAAGCGACACTTTAGGAGTGATAATGAAATGAAAGAGCTCAATATTTTGAAATGATCTGGGTCGGTGTGTAAAAGCGAAAATGTTGACATTTCTGGGAAAGTCGTAAAATTTGACTGGCGGATGAGCGATACCCACTGTAAACACCCTGTTGAAAATGTTGTATTATTGTGGTTGTTCACTTTAGTCTGATTAGGGCTGAGCATGAAAACGTTTAAATAGTACTTGGGGAGGGGGAGGCAAAAAATGACCTATGACGAAAAAGTCTCAAGTTTATGTTGAACTGGCCCATTAGGTTTTCAATTAGCTTCTGCCTGCCCGCAGGTATAAACTGTATATTTGGGATAGACCGATATGTTTTTTTTGGGGGTTTTTTTTGGGGGGGGGGGGGGGGTTTCGGGCTGATACCGATTATTAGTAATCAAGGAAACTGATAATCGATATTTGGGACCAATATTCATTTGCAGTAAAAATGAAAATTTTAGTGTAAAAATGTACAGTTAACTTTGTAGTTTCTTAATGAATTTGATGTGTTGATGAAGAAGGAGTGACCACTGATGCTGACTTGAGTAAAATAATATATTTATTACAAAAGAACAGCATCAGACCAGACTTGCCTAGGACGTCCAGGAGAGAACCGAGCCGGATGGATTCTCTGTCGAATGAAACTTGGGCAGGTGCTTTTATGCTTAACCAGAGACAATGTTGACCATCTGATTCCCCTACATAGGTCACCGTTTACATTTCACCTCCCTTATCACCGGGACCCCTGACAATGGTCTCTCTCTCTCTCTTGAGACCCCTGGCACCGTCTGTTAATAATTATCTTATACAATGGGTACTGTCTTGCGACGCCACACATTCCAAGACACCTCATATTTCCCCCCTTTGAGACTACACAAAGTCTCGACAGAGATAAGAGTCATTGAACTTACGACGTTAATTGGCTTAATAGAAATCACATACTAACAAACAAACTGATTATAATATACCCTTCTGAACATGCTTCGTCGTAGCAATACAATAAATTTGTGGAGTGTGAGAGCGAAAAACCCATCTGGCAGCTTCCTTTCTTAGTTCTTTGACCAAACATTTAGACAAAAATTCTCTCACAGTTCCTCTGCCCCAGGCAACCACCTATTGCACTCCAAATCAATAAACCGCAAAGAAGAAGGGTTAAGAAAACTGTACAGGATATTACATTATCAATGCATACATTCAGAACCTCAGAAATAAATCAAAAATGTTGTCCAAAGCCAGGCTGGTCGACCCATCGGACCTTCCAGTGAACCTTTCCCTGCCTATCACCAATGTCCCTCAAAACCCCACAAAAAAATAAAACATCTGAGGTCCCAATATATCCATTTCACCCTGTTACAGAAAACTTCAAAGAAAACAATACTAAATTAAAGTAATATGTCTTGCGAAAAATATCTACTGTAGAGTACAGACTTTTCATCCATAATACAGGTTACATTGTAATAAACAAACTCCAATATTATAAAAACCTGCACAACACCATCAACTTTTAATGATATTTCACTTGACACCGCTGATCATGATGTCCTCATTCAGTGTCCGTCGTCCATTTTCATCTTCCATTTTTGAATGTCCATGTTTGAGTGTTCAAGTCCATTAGGCTGTTAGGATCTCTGGACAACCTCTGACTGGTCCTGCAAGAAAATTCACTAGCCAGTTTCTTGCACACACATCAAATACAGTATAATAATTTAACTTTTGCATTACATTTTAACATCATTCCAATATATGATTAACATTTTCCTTTTGTCCATTTGTACATGCATTTTCTCAGTATAAAATAGTTTTGAGTATATGGCGGAATCAGATATTCATAATGGATATTTCTCTACTAGCTCTTAACTACACGCCATTAATGCCAACGGAAGCGCCTCTACCAATTCGGTCCTGTATGGTGACAGATTTTAACAATGCGATTTTTCAGCACACCATTCATTTTTTCACAAACACCTTGGCCTTGCAGATGATAAACAGCTCCTCGACGTTGTTTAATTCCCAATTTTTGCAGAATTAATTTTACTGTTTTATCCATAAACTCTTTCCCATTATCTGAGGATATGTGATCAGGAAGCCCCCACCTGCTTATGACCTCACGACACAAGAACTTGGCTTGGCAACTGACTGAGCATCTTTACGCTTGGTTGGACATGCCTCAGTCCCCCGTGAAAATCTATCCACGACGACTAACATGTATCTTTTACCTCCTACTGGTCTTATCATGTCAAAAAAATCCACAACCAACTCACGCACGAGACCTGTCGGAGTTGGAATGTGACTGGGTGGACTCTTCACACCCCTCCGAACATTGTTTTTAAGACCGATTGTACATCTGCCTATGACATAATCAAATTGCTAAAGCAAGTACGGTGTCCAAAAACCATACTCTTTCGTGATTTTTCTCAATGTCATGCTCTTTATCAAGATAATCATCAGTGTTTATCTTCATAGCTGCTCCTTTACTTCCTCATTCCACTGTTCTGTACGTCTATAAACCTTCTCTTTGGCCTTCTTCTCATTCTTCTCATCCACCAACTGTATTTGGTTGAGTTTTCTGAGAGTCTCCTGGTCTTGTTCCTTCCGGTCATGATCCTTTTTCCTCCGCTTTAGCCAACAACCCATCTGACTGTCGTATCCTCCAATAGCTTCGTCCGAGTCACTCACACTCTCTTCTCCTATTTCCAGGCTTCTGGCTCGTTGTCTGCTTCCCAAATGGTTCCTTCTGTTGGTACTGTCGGAGCTCGGATACATCTTTATGGTTGTTGAGCTTATTTGCTCATCCTCATCCTTGAAGAGATAGTTGCCCTCCGTTGTCATCACTGGGAGCTGGGGATAAACATTAGTGAACTTCACCTCCTTCTCATAAGGCGAGCGCTTCTTTACAGATGCTGTATGTGGGAAGGGTGCGGTAATCTTCGCCATCAATTTTTCAGCAGCGTCGAACCATGTCTGTCCCTCCTTTACGAACAGCTGCAGAATGCCAAGTTCTGTTTGTCTTTTCTCTGTGTGTCTCTTTCCCTTTTTTTCCTTTCTTTTTATTTACTTTATATGTAGACACAAGCACCTGCATTGTTTTAATCACATCCGGGTTAAGAGTTCCTCCAGCTGGCCACGGTTGTTCAATGTCAGGCCACCGCTTGCTTCATTTTCCTGATATTTTTGCAATATCTTTAATATCTTTAATTAACAAAATTGGATTATTCTTTCGCACTACATCAATAGGAATGATTACTTTTGTTATTTTGTATCCATTTATTTTATTATAAATCAAATTGATTTATTTAAAAATTAATTATAAAGCACCGTGTAATCACACTCAACCAAAAACAACTGAATTTACCAACCCCAAAAGAGACCAGTAGCTTCCCACTTATGAAAGCAACTGCACTTGTTCATTATCTGATACATCTGATCATACTCATTTATCTTAAATTATCAAAATGTCCATCAATGTTCACTCTCAAAACAACCTCAATCAAGGTAAACCATACTCAGATAATAAAACCAATATTCACAGCCCTCAACCGTATTTAAATCAAATCAGCTTTTCCGCATGGGATCAATCAAATCAATAATACTCTATTAATTAGGCGAATGCCTTGATTAGTCAGTCCGTTGCCAAGTCTCTTACTAACTAATTGCAAATGCAACATAAGAAAAAGGACTACTGTAAGCCTATATGTGAAAACAAGCAATCATGTAGGTTATAACTAGATGTACACACATATAGGTAAATGCAGGTGTCTATTGAAAAGAGTTTGTGGATAAACCGCACTGGCCTGATTCAATATGGATTCAAAATTCTTATGCGCTCTCATCCACAAGCTTCCAGTGTCTGTGAAGAACTGTCAGATGTCTTGTCATCTGCCCCTTGGATGATCCAATTCAGACACATTCCATCTTCTCTGTCTTTCCCCCAGCTTTCACTCAGAAAAGAAAAAACAAAAAGAACAACACAAAAGTTCAGTGTCTTAAGACCACTCTAAATTCTTATACATACTATAATACAATTCAATGAGACATACATTATCAGCTTTTTTATTTCTTGCGCATTTGAAATAAAGCAATGTTTACTTTTATTCATACGACGCATTTAAATCAAAAAAGTATATTAGTCAATCTAATATCACCTCTAATTAATTATTTTTATTCTATTTTCCAATTTAATCTTATTTTATTTTTAATTATTCTATCATACTAAGAAAGAAGAGAGAGAGGAGGGGGCTTCTTCTCCACCCCTCTTGTCAAGGGGAGTATACTAAGTTCCACTCTGTATGAAGCACCACCCCTTGCTCCACCTCTTAAATTTAGGCACAACTTCCAGTTTGTACTGGTTGTCAGCAAGCGAACATCCTGTTTTAGCTCCCCGTCGGAACAGCTCAGCCCAATGCAGTTACGAACAGAGTCATAAATCAAAGCTGGTTCCTTTCACTCAGCAGCCGAAACACAAAACCTCTTTTCTTGCATCAAAAACCCAGCTTTTCCTTCTATTTGATGTGTACATGCATGTGTAGGCAGACTGTTTCTGGTGATTCTAGTCCTTCTCTCAAGAAGGCTCATTTTGTTATCAAATATATAAAGTCCTGTGAAGGTTCATATCCTTTATCAAATGTATAAAAAGTCCTTGAAGAGAAAAAGGCTCATATATATTTATCAAACGTCCTTAAAGAAAAAGGCTCGTATATATTTATCAAACATCCTTAATGAAAAAGGCTCATATATATTTATCAAACGTCCTTAAAGAAAGGCTCATAATCTTTATTATCAGCTTCACAAAGTCGGTAAACAGGGTCATATATATTTATCACTAAAGGGGCAAGAAATGTTTATGTATTATTCAAATTCTCACCACATATGTATACCTATTTAATAACCCATATATTCTATATATCATTTATACATATATACCAACAATACACAAATCTCTTCACACCTCTTTAGGCGCGGCACACTCACACACACACTGGCACACTCACAGCCCAAAAGGAAAAAGACATGTCAGTGGGGCAAAAAAGTATTTAGTCAGCCACCAATTGTGCAAGTTCTCCCACTTAAAAAGATGAGAGAGGCCTGTAATTTTCATCATAGGTACACTTCGACTATGAGAGACAGAAAGGGGGGAAAGAATCCAGGAAATCACATTGTAGGATTTATAATGAATTAATTGGTAAATTCCTCTGTAAAATAAGTATTTGGTCACCTACAAATAAGCAAGATTTCTGGCTTTCACAGACCTGTAATTTTTTCTTTAAGAGGCTCCTCTGTCCTCCACTCGTTACCTGTATTAATGGCACCTGTTTGAACTCGTTATCAGTATAAAAGACACCTGTCCACAACCTCAAACAGTCACACTCCAAACTCCACTATGGCCAAGACCAAAGAGCTGTCAAAGGACACCAGAAACAAAATTGTTGACCTGCACCAGGCTGGGAAGACTGAATCTGCAATAGGTAAGCAGCTTGTTGTGAAGAAATCAACTGTGGGAGTAATTATTAGAAAATGGAAGACATACAAGACTACTGATAATCTCCCTCGATCTGGGGCTCCACGCAAGATCTCATCCCGTGGGGTCAAAATGATCACAAGAACGGTGAGCAAACATCCCAGAACCACACGGGGGGACCTAGTGAATGACCTGCAGAGAGCTGGGACCAAAGTAACAAAGGCTACCATCAGTAACACACTACGCCGCCAGGGACTCAAATCCTGCAGTGCCAGACGTGTCCCCCTGCTTAAGCCAGTACATGTCCAGGCCCATCTGAAGTTTGCTAGAGAGCATTTGGACGATCCAGAAGAGGATTGGGAGAATGTCATATGGTCAGATGAAACCAAAATATAACTTTTTGGTAAAAACTCAACTTGTCGTGTTTGGAGGAGAAAGAAAGCTGAGTTGCATCCAAGGAACAACATACCTACTGTGAAGCATGGGGGTGGAAACATCATGCTTTGGGGCTGTTTTTCTGCAAAGGGACCAGGACGACTGATCCGTGTAAAGGAAAGAATGAATGGGGCCATGTATCGTGAGATTTTGAGTGAAAACCTCCTTCCATCAGCAAGGGCAAGAGTGGCTGGGTCTTTCAGCATGACAATGATCCCAAACACACCGCCCGGGCAACGAAGGACTGGCTTCGTAAGAAGCATTTCAAGGTCCTGGAGTGGCCTAGCCAGTCTCCAGATCTCAACCCCATAGAAAATCTTTGGATGGAGTTGAAAGTCTGTGTTGCCCAGCGACAGCCCCAAAACATCACTGCTCTAGAGGAGATCTGCATGGAGGAATGGGCCAAAATACCAGCAACAGTGTGTGAAAACCTTGTGAAGACTTACAGAAAACGTTTGACCTCTGTCATTGCAAACAAAGGGTATATAACAAAGTATTGAGATGAACTTTTGTTATTGACCAAATACTTATTTTACACCATCATTTGCAAATAAATTCTTTAAAAATCAAAAACGTGATTTTCTGGATTTTTTTTTCTCATTTTGTCTATCATCGTTGAGGTGAACCTATGATGAAAATAACAGGCCTCTCTCATCTTTTTAAGTGGGAGAACTTGCACAATTGGTGGCTGACTAAATACTTTTTTGCCCCACTGTCTTTCCAGCAGCACATCTGATTCTCCAAAAACTTCAACAGCGCTTAACTTTATACTTTGACGTCAACTCAGGTATACTTTTCTAATTTCATCAAGATTTTCACTTTGGCCAGACTTTTAAATTTTCACTTTGGCCAAACTTTTCACAAATTATCCTTTTAATCAGATTCTTTCAGCATGCATGTTCAATGTGAACTCATTCTCTTAGGCTGGTTCAGCCCTGCTTTTCCCCATTTTTCTTCAAATTTATTTTTCATCTTTTAAGCCTTTAACTTGTAACTCTTTTTACTTCACTTTTCATCTCTTTCATCTTACTTTAGGCTTTTAACTTTTATCTCTTTTTCACTTTTCATCTCTTTCATCATACTTTAGACTTTTAACTTTTATCTCTTTTTCACTTTACTTTCATCTTTTTCATCTGACTTTAGGCTTTTAACTTTTATCTCTTTTTCACTTTACTTTCATCTTCTTCATCTTCATTCATATAATTTTACATTTAGTCAATTCCCCTGGCCAGGGTTATTTCCTCTTTGTTTTTCCTACCTAGATTTGACTATATTATATTTTCATACTGCCAACTTTCACACAGCATTTAATGTACACATGTCTTACTGTTTAAGGAGATACGGCCCTGTCTTCATTAATCTTGCATGGTTATTTAAACAACTTTTGGCTACTAGTTCTGCCATTCTACAATTACTTTTTACTTCAACTTTCTCCACATCTTTTAAGCCTTTAACTTTTACTTTTAACTTCATATTTTATTTCTCTCGTCTCTATTCTCTATTTCAACTTAATTCTCTTTTTCTTTGTTTATTATTCTCTTATTCGCCTTATTTACGCCTTTTACAACTTAATAAACCCCAATTTAGACAGAAACTCACTTCACACATCAACACATCATCTCCATCTCCGCACAATCTGCTCTTGTCAGTGTAGCCTATCTGCACAAAACATTACCGCTTCAAGAATCACACACAGCTCAATTTTGTGAGGAAACACTCACCCTGTGGTTTTAAAAGTGGTATTTCTCTGGAGCTGGCAGCATCGGCAGGTGAGGCCCAACAGATCCGGTTTGTGACGTGACTTTGTAGTTTTTTGATGAGTTTGATGTGTTGATGAAGAAGCAGTGACCGCTGACGCTGACTTGAGTTAAATAATATATTTATTACAAAAGAACAGCATCAGACCAGACTTGCCCAGGACATCCACGAGAGAACCGAGCCAGATTGATTCTCTGTTCAATGAAACTCTGGCAGATGCTTTCATGCTTGACCAGAGACAACGTTGACCATCTGGTTCCCCTACATGGGTCACCATTTACATTTCACCTCCCTTATCACCAGGACCCTTGACAATGGGCTCTCTCTCTCTCTCGTGAGACCCCTGGCACCGTCTGTTAATAATTATCTTATACAATGGGTACCGTCTTGGGATGCCACACATTCCAAGACACCTGACATGCCTTTAAACATATGTTTAAAAAATAAAGTGCAGGGAGCTCCTTGCTCCATTTCTTGTAAACTGAACTGAATTTTTAAATAGATGAAAAAGAATGAACTTAATAGATCATCAAAACAGGTACATTTTACTGCTTGCAAACAATGTTTGTCAGGTAATCTGATCACACTGACATGATAGGACAGCAGTAGATAGTGCCCCTAGCTGCTGCTGTATTCATAGCTCATTCACGACGTGTCGTAAAGTAGCAGCAACATAGCGTGATGTACCGTAAAGCGAAGTCACGTTATAACAAGGAGCAGCAGTAACATCCAAATGAGTGAGACGTGTCTGCGGTGAATTATTTTAAGGCGGAGTGCCTGTTTTTTTTTTTTTCCACAATAAAAGCTAGCAGCTCCTTTTTCTGCCTTTTTGATCCAACAGGTTAGAAATCCTATCCTCATCGGCAAGTAATTGTCGTGGAAATTCCACTGTGTGGTCGGTGAAATCAACCCTTGAAATTGAGAACAAACTGAGACATTTATTTTGCAAAATAGGAAAAACATCGAGTGATACACTTTGTAACCAGTGACACAGCATCTTATTTCTGTACCTTTATCCAGAGAGAGTTCTTATACTTCCTAAAAGTTGGCCGTCGTCTTGTGACGACGCCCCCAGTTACATGACTTATCTGCATATAATGATACAGGCTACAAGTCCTTAAAAGGTTATAGGCATTTACATTTCCGCTTGCATTTGGGTCTCTGATGGACCTGCTAACTCACAAATTGTGAAACAGGACAACTCAAGTCAGTCAAATCAGTTTTTTGTGAGTTGTCTGCTTCAGAAACATGTGGTAAAACACTCCGTTCAAATTTGTGTCTCAATCCTACGTCACATTGAGACTCAGTAGAATTAGAACCGCCCTCCATCTGAGAGTATATTCACCCACGGCTGGAGAAATTACACAGAGAATAACAAGCTCCGCTGGGAAGACCAGCACAAATCTTTTCAAAGAAAGAGGAGTTGTTATAAACTGTCCGTGAAGAAACTGTACGTTTCTTTCTTTCTAAAAAAAATAAAAAGAAAGCACATCATGGTAACTTGGTAATTTCAATCAAACTCATTGCCACTGAGAGACTGCATTCTTTTGAGTGAGCAAGTCTCGTTCAGTCTATATTGAGAAACCCTCCTAACCGAGCCTCTAAACCTGCCACATTTAAATGTATTTTATTTTTTTATTTAAACTTAATTTAACCAGGTGAGTCTCGTTGAGATTAACAATCTATTTTACAAGAGAGACCTGGCAAATAAAGCAACATAAAATACGATACATCAAGATTACAGAGACAGAGAAACAGAGAAAGGACAATAAGCACTCATAAACAAGCATACAGGGCCCTCTGGTTAAAGCAGGGGTGGGCAATTAATTTTTACCACGGGCCACATGAGAAACTGAGCTGTGTTGGAGGGCCAAACCAACAATAACTTCAATTTAATTCTGCTCAATATTCATTTTCTACTATTGAAAAAGCAATAAATTATATATTTTGATTAGC
Source organism: Zeus faber (assembly GCF_960531495.2). Lineage (NCBI taxonomy): Eukaryota > Metazoa > Chordata > Actinopteri > Zeiformes > Zeidae > Zeus > Zeus faber. Next base: position 23,801,016 of record NC_137189.1, read on the forward strand.
TGCTACTGGTAACCAGAAGAATAAGGATTTTTTGTAAATATTTACATAAATATATGAAACTGTGGTGTAGGTCAAATAGGAAAATACTCCAATAGAAGTAATAAACAGTAAAAACGCAATAAGCAATTGGTCAGCTTGATACAAAAAGCAATAAGTGCTTTTAATGTTTTTCAGTTCATTTTACCTGTTCAGGGGGAAAAATCCAGTCCGTCTTGGGCTTGAACACGTGCATTGAAATCCGTCTGAATGTCTGAGGTGGAGGTTCAAATCAAGCAGTGAGACTGATCTAGAGTGCTCTGCCAGAAATGTGTCAGTCTGTAGGTCAGTGAGTTCCATCTGAACATCACTGGGTGCATTACCCACACTGCAGGTGAAGGGAGAAGAAACCATGTGCATTTCACTCTCAACTGTTTTGAAGTCTTGAAATGGCCTTGAAAACTCACCATGCAGTGCTTCTAACATGGATGAGTATCTGTGGAGGTGATGCTGTGGCTTCCTTCAGGGTTGGCAAGTGGATGAGAATGTTGTCCTCCATCTGGCTTGAGAGAAGCTACAACTTCCTCATGAAGGCCTTCACTGCGCTGTACATTTCATCCACAAAATGGCCCTTGCATTGCAGTTCGATATTTAGTTCTTTTGTTAGTGCATCTACAGCAAATCCAAGGTCTGCCATACAGTCTGCATCTGAAAGCTGTGGGATGGCATTTCCTTTCTATACACAGAACTTGTGAATCTCTTCTCTCAGGTCCCAGACACTGTTCAGCACGTTGCCCCGGCTGAGCCTCCTGGTAGCTGTGTGGTAGCGTATGTCACCATGTTCAGTCACATTTTCCTCCAAAAGTGCAACACTGTCTGTGATTCAATGGTCTTGCCCTGATGAACTTAACTATTTTAGTTACAACATCAACAACATGGTTTATTATCAACACTGACTTACACAACACTTCCTGATGAATACAATGCAAAAATGTCAATATCCACTCAGGGTTCATTTCTGTCATTTTATCCTGCATTCTCTTCAAAAGTCCAACATTTTTCCCCGTCAGATTTGGACAACCATCCGTTGTCACACCTGCCAGCTTGTCCCATTTCAGTCCCAACTTGTCCAAACATGCATTTAGCTCCGTGAACAAATCATTCCCAGTTGTTGTCCCTTTCATTGACTGCATGGCTGCCAGCTCCTCCGTGATTTCAAAGTCTGTAGTTATCTCACGTAAGAAGATGAGTAGCTGGGCATTGTCACGTACATCGCATTCCGTTGGGAGAGGGGCACGTTCTCAAATGCTCCCTTTTTCTCCGGGCATATTAGTGCTGTAGAGTCCAACGAACACTCCTTAATAAACTCTCCGTCAGAAAACGGTTTACTTTTTTCTCACGATTTTGTCGGATATAACATAACTTGTCTTGACAGCTGCATCCCTGGATGTGCAAAGTTAAGTAAAGAGTCCTTGTTGGTTTTGCAGCTTAGCCAGCAAAGCATCCGACTCCCTTGCTCGCTCTTGATCAGACAAGTTCTTGTATTTCTCCTCGTGTTTGGTCACGTGGTGGCGATTTAAATAGTAATCCTTGAACACAGCGACCTGTGTACCACAAACTAAGCACACGGCTTCACCTTTGACTTCTGTAAATAAATATTTAGCAGTCCATGTCTTGTTGAAACGCGGCATTTGGTATCAATTTTTCTTTTATTGGCATGAGCTGACATTTTGAGGGCTAGCTGGCCAGCATCACTTGTAACTGTTCACCCACTCATGTGCACCCTTACGTAAATAAAAAAAAAACGGCATTCTTTTCAAAATAAAAGCAACACAGTTGTATTGCGTGCACGGCATAAATACTTTTTCATTTATGTCCTAATTTACGATTGCCCTCATGTGGGCTGGACAGGGAGGTCCACGGGCTGTAAAATGGCCAGGTCTGGGTTAAAGCATTAATCAACTTCAACAAATCCAAATGAAGTCATGTGAACAATTTTGGAAATTTTGAACCAATACACCGTCCAAAGGCCTTTACATTTGTAACAAATTGTTCATGAGGAATAAAATCTGTTAGTTCCAAACAGAAGGGGCAACATACAGTACTTAAAACTATAGTCAGACTGGCAATCGGGAGCGACGGGACGGTGCGCCGCCTGAGCAGCCTGTTAAACAAAAACAAGAGCGAGAGAGATCAGAGAGATCTGTGTCGCCGGCCCACTTTGATTATGCACCAGCCCTCATAATTTAAGGGGCCGGCAATGCGCACACTTTAGGATCCTCCTTATCCCGGCAATATGCACCAACATTAATGGTTTGTGGCATTGTGAGGGACGCACAGCATTTGTTTTTCCAAGTTGAGGATTTCTTTCAAAGGTAGCACCGCTGTATTAAAGGCCTGGCGGAAAGCCTTCTTCTTCTTCTCCTTCTTTCGGCTGCTCCCGTTAGGGGTCACCACAGCGGATCATCTGCCTCCAATACCTTCTGTTCTGCGCATCTTCCACCTTACACCAAACGCCTGCATGTCCTCCCTCACCACATCCATGAACCTTTTCTTTGGCCTTCCTCTTTTCCTTTTGCCTGGCAGCTCCATCTTCAACAGCCTTCTCAAAATGTAACTCTCATCTCCCCTACACACGTGTCCAAACCATCTCAATCTCACCTCTCTCACTTTTTTACCAAACTGTCCAACCTGAGCTGTCCCTCTAATGAACTCATTCTTAATCTTGTCCATCGTTGTCACTCCCAATGAAGATCTCAACATCCTCAACTCTGCCACCTCCAGTTCAGCCACCTGCCTTTTTGTCTGTGCCACCGCCTCTAAACTGTTCAACATAGCTGGTCTCACTACCGTCCTGTAGACCTTCCCCTTCACTCTTGCTGGAACCCTTCTGTCACAGATCACTCTGGACACTCTTCCCACCCACTCCACCTTACTTATACTCTCTTCTTCAACTCTCTCCCTCACTCTCTGCTGCTTTGGACGGTCGACCCCCAAGTACCTAAACTCATCCGCCTTCTCCACCTCCACTCCTTGCGTTCTCATCTTTTTGCCGTCCTCCCTCCCATTCAGGCACATGTATTCTGTCGTACTCCTGCTGACTTTCATTCCTCTTCTCTCTAATGCATGCCTCCACTTCTCCAGGCTCTCCTCAACCTGCTCCCTACTCTCAGATCACAATGTCATCTGCGAACATCATAGTCCACGGAGACTCCTGCCTGATTTAATCCGTTAAATATATAAAATATATAAAAAATATATTATTATATCCGTTTGTCACACCTACTGCACACCTTACAATTGTCTGACTGCCCTCATATATATCCTGTACCACTCTTACCTACTTCTCTGCCACCCCGACCTCCTCATGCAATACTACACTTCCTCTCTCGGCACCCTATCATATGCTTTCTCTAAATTCACAAAGACGCAGTGCAACTCCCTCTGGCCTTCCCTGTACTTTTCCATCAGCATTCTTAGAGCAAACATTGCATCTGTAGTACTCTTTCCCGGCATGAAACCATACTGCTGCTCGCTGATCCCCACCTCTCCTCCTAACTAACCTCCATTACCCATTCCCATAGCTTCATGCTGTGGCTGATCAATAAAGTTGATCCCCTGTAGTTACCACAGCTTTGTATGTCTCCCTTATTCTTGAAGATGGGTACCAGTACATTTCTTCTCCACTACTCCGGCATCCACTCCCTTTCCAGGATGGTGTTAAACAGTCTGGTTAGGAACGCCACTGCCATCTCACCTAAACATTTCCATGCTTCCCCAGTTATATCATCTGGGCTAACTGCCTTTCCACTCTTCTTTTTTAATGCTGTTCTCACCTCATCTTTGCTTATTTTCTGCACTTCTTGATCCACCTTCCCCCACATCAACCACTCCCTCTCATTTTCTTCATTCATTAACTTCACAAAGTACTCCTTCCACCTTCTCAACACACTCTCCTCATTAGCCAGCACATTCCCAATTGCCAATCGGTACACGTCCTTTTCTCCTTCCTTACTGTCCAACCTCTACAACTGGTCGTATGCCTTTTCCTCTGCCTTTGCTACTTCTTTCTTCGTCTTGCACCGCATCAGCTTGTACTCCTGTCTACTTTCTTTATCTCTTTGACTATCCCATTTCTTCTTCGCAAACCTCTTCTACTCTATGCTCTCCTGTACTTCCACCACCAAGTGTCCTTGTCTTCCTTCCTCTTCCCGCATCATACATTGAGTACTTTCTCCCTCACCACATCTGCGGTTGTTTCCCAGTCATCTGGTAACCGTTCATTCCCACCTTTTGTCTGCCTTACCTCGTCCCCAAATTGCATGCAACACTCCCCCTTTTTCAACTTCCACCATTTTATCTTTGTTTCTTCTTTCACTCTCTTCCTCTTCTTGGCCTCAGAGTCATCCTACAGACCACCAGCCAATGCTGTCTAGCAACACACTCCCCTACCACCACTTTGCAGTCACTAATCTCTTTCAGATTGCACCTCCTGCATAAGATGTAGTCCACCTATGTGCACCTTCCTTCACTCTTGTATGTCACCCTGTGTTCCTCCCTCTTCTGGAAATACATATTCAAAACAGCCAATTCCATCCTTTTGGCGAAGTCCACCACAATCTGTCCTTCCACATTCCTCTCCTTGACACCATACCTACCCATCACCTTCTCGTCACCTATGTCTCTAATCCCTTCGCCAACACACCCATTGAGATCTGCTTCAACGACCACTCTCTCTCACTTGGGGACGCTCTCCACCACTACATCCAACTCACTAAAGAATTCTTCTTTCTCTTCCATCTCACACCCAAATTGGGGAGCATATGCACTGACCACATTCATTATCACCCCATCAATTTCCAGCTTCATGCTTATCACTCTGTCCGACACTCTCTTCACCTCCAAAACACTCTTGACATATTCTTCCTTCAAGACAATCCTACCCCATTTCTCCGGCCATCCACTCCATGGTAGAACAGTTTGTACCCTGCTCCTGGCCTTACTCCCCTTCCACCTGGTCTCTTGTACACATAGTAAATCTATCTTAGTAAATCTCCATCATGTCAGCCAGCTCTCTCTCTTTACCCTTCATAGTGCCAACGGTCAAAGTTCCTACTCTCAACTCCACTCTCCTACCTTTCTTCCTCTCCTGCTGTCTCCGGACACACCTTCAGCGGCTAGAGTGCTACTGTGATGCCTTCAAGTGTCGGAAATATAGTTTTTTAATATTATAATATTATAATATATATATATTTATAGTTTGTGGACCAGCAATACCCTAGCACTAGTGCAAAATATACAAAAATGCTCAGTACCTAGATTTTGTTAAATTTTAGATATTATTTCGAGTTTGTTTGTTTATTGTTTAAATGCACTTAAGAAGTACAGTCAGTCCCTGATGTTTGTAATTATTTATTGTTTATAGACCTGCCCTGAAGCCTAAGTTCTTCAAGTTTCAAGGTTAAAGTTTTCAAATTGGCAATGGCTTTATCAGACTTGTTTCCTGTGTTGGAATAGATTGCATAGCCTGTTCAAATATAGATATTCATGAAACACTGACTTCCTGAATCTATCTTGGTATCCTCACAGTGGTGACCATCTGGCAGCAAATCTTTCACTTGCTCTTAAAATAGCTGTGATTTGGTGTTACAGGAGCCTAGTATCCATCCTTTATGCTTATAAGTGGTGGTCATCAAGGGCTGGTGCGTCAATGGGTCGGGGTGGTGGAGTGTCCACAGGCTGGTTGTGGTGGGCTGGTCTGGCTAAAAAAGTGCAGGGTCATTTTTTAGTCCAAGTCTGTCCCTTCTTAAAACCTTTTTTTCCCCCATTTCCCTCCGGACACAAGGAACGGACAATAACAGCAAATCCTGAGATCATAGACCGTAATGGCCTTTACTTCTCATCAAATAAGTTCTCAGGTAAAGAGGAGCCAGTCCAAGGAGGAATTTATAAATCAAACGCAACCAGTGGGTATGCCTTCGTACATACAGGGAAGGCCACTCAGCTTTAGCATATAGAGTGCTATTTATTTATTATTTTAAAATACTTTTTGCAATTTCTGCTGCACATCCAAAGTGTAACAGTCCCGTTTGTATTCTCTTACATTAGCACGGATATAGCCAAAAGAGCTGATTTTGAATCCCTGAAAAAAGGTCAGATGGCCCAGATAAAATATATGGCTTGCAACCTTTTTTTTCAGTTTAACATAAAAACTGACTTTAGTCAAGGTGGACAAGGTATGCTGACTGGTACCAGATCAATGGAGCATAATATAGTATAATAAATTCTTATGCTTAGGGGCTAAGGCCTCCCAATATTTTTGCGAAAAAGATGGGAAAATATGTTTGAAATAAAATACCCTTGTAGAGCACATATGCACTTATTCCATGTCAATAACTACTCTGAAACAGATTACAGTATATTGGTGAAAAAGTATAAAAAACGAGAAAAGACAGGATTTGAGAAATGTGTGTTTGCTGCTGGAGGGTATAATTGTGATAATTGTGATATTGTGATATTCCTCACTAGCCCTAGAAGAGCTAGGGTTAGTGAGGAATATCATTCTGCATATAAGCCTATTACAGCTGTGTGTTGCATAAATTACTCAGTGACATGCCCCGGTCCAATTTGTTTTGCTTTGAGAACATTGTTTATAGCTAAATGATTTTAATGTATTCAGACCACCGAAAGTTTCGACTCACTTAATGCCTGTCTCTGGCTGCAAATTGACTCCTGAGTCATTCAACACGTTTGCGAGTGTTCCATCAAAAAATTGTGTGAAAGTGAACGAGAAGTGGCAGTATGGCATCATGTCTAACCTCCATCATATCTATATATTCGTCAGGCAGACGAAGGTTACATCTCTATACAGAGGCACAACGAGCTAGTAAGAAAAAACAAGCATTCTGTCTAGGATATGCATTGTATTAAATAAAAATAGTACATCATTACATCTTTGTGTATTTTCCGCTTAGAGCAGTTCTATTCTTTGATGGCTGAATAGCTGATCCCCTGTCAGACTCACAGGAGGCTAAGTACACATAAAAATCCAACCATTTTGGGCCGTACTTGTGTGCAGTTGGAGATAGTGGGTTTTAGAGACAGGCCGCTTACAGTTTCACTGCTGTAACCATGTAGAGACCCTAACCTGTGGAGACCCCATCCAATATGGCCACCAGCCACCACTGTGTATGCTTGACTGGTCATGCTGCTGACCACATCTCTACCAGAGGCTTTACCTGTGGCACCATGGATCAGCACAATATATTCTTATAGTCTCTACTTAAGAGAGTGTATTATATATTTTAAGACTTTTTATATAATGACAATAACGTTGCCCACTCGCCATCGGTTGCAGCCTGGCTCTCCTGGAAGAAGGATCCCTCCCTCCATCCCTTTATGGAGCCTTTTCTTTATTTTTTTTCCTTGTTGTTTTCTAGTAGTTTCTCCTTGCCCAGGTTGACTAGATGATGCTGTTGGCTTCTGAGTGAAAATTGGGCTTGTGTAACTCTACTGTGAGTAAGGGCCAGGGAATTAAGATTGATCACTACAAAGTCAAAGATAACATTTAATTGTGTTATGTATGTCAAGGACCTTCCATTTTGAATTATCAACAATTCATCAAGAATTTTTTTTTTTATTCTTCAATTCACAACCTCATGTTTTCACGTGACAAGGTTTTAAGCTCAATTGGTTTTATTTTTAATGGGTGAACAGTGGGAAGATCGCCAATTAGTTGCCTGCTTTTGTGAAAGTACCAGTGGAATGTTCAAGGATGTTTATATCCAAAAATATAATATGCTTGGCTGGTGCATAACCACAAGCCAGTATTCATGTCATGTCATGGTGGGGTCAGTGGCTCAGGAGGTAGAGCTGGTTGTCTAGTGATTGGAAGATTACTGTTCGATCCCCAGCTCCTCCAGGTCGCATGCAGAAGTGTCCTTGAGAAAGGCAACCAAGGCCGCTAACTCCTCCCGATGAACCATGCAGGTTCGCCTCCATTGGTGGATAAGTTGTAAGTCGCTTTGGACAGATGTGCTTGCTAAACTATGTAATGTAATTTTAACCAGAGAAGTCAGGGAGGTGTCTTGGAATGTGTGGCGTCCCAAGGATAAAGGAGGGGAAATGTGAACAGTGACCTATGTAGGGAATCAGATGGTCAACATTGTCTCTGGTCAAGCTTAAAAGCACCCGCCCGAGTTTCATTCGACAGAGAATCCATCCGGCTCGGTTCTCTCCTAGACGTCCATGGCAAGTCTGGTTTGATGCTGTTCTTTTGTAATAAATATATTATTTTACTCAAGTCAGTGTCAATGGTCACTCCTTCTTCATCAATACATCAAATTCATCAAGAAACTACATCAGCAACATCTCATGTTACCTGATCACTTTTCCCAGCTTACTACGCTACCGTCCTTTTAAACAGGGTGAGGGAATAGAACAGAGGAGAGGCTGTTTTGGGCATGTTTGTGGAAAATGGCGAGAGGTGTGATGTCCTTTGGCTATCTTTAGTTATAACCCTAAAAATATATTTTTTTTTAGCCTGGAACCTCTTTGGCACTTTCATTTGCCTAGAGCAGGGGTTGGCAACCTTCAGCATTAAAAGAGACATTTGGGCACTATTCCCGCCAAATAAAACCCACCTGGAGCAGCAAAACCTATTTGACCTCTATAATGAAGATAACACTGCATATATAGTTTCATTGCACTTATGCTATGTATATGAGAACTGTTGTTTGTTGCATTTATGAAATAAAAGAACTACACACTATTTCTGTGCTTAACACAGCAAAACACTAAATTCTTGTGAACTCAAAAAAAAAAAGAATACTGGCACGTATCATTTTTCTTTGAAATAAAATACAAAATGCAGGTCCTTCACTTATTTTTGGATTTGAAAAAAAGAAATATTCACTTTAATTAAAAGGGGCAAAAAAAATGTTAGTTTATGTTTTATCAAGACTTAAGTCTATTTCAGTGCTGTCATCCGCGACTATTTCCTCAGTCGCGTGCCGCAGTCAACCGTCGACCTGAATATGAAACACAACTACATCAGTTCAGGGTCCCATATAAATATCTATATTTGCAAAATTAATAGCTTGTTTCTCTTACCTGCTTAATGTGTTTTCTGCCCCTGAACTTCACTGCAGAGTGTCTCCATATCCGGGCTCTATGATGTAACTTAAAGCTTCACACACGACTGTTAGCTGTCATCAGTGAGTCGCGACTGATTTTAAGTTCATGGTGGAGAAAACCTGCTCGCACAAGTATGTGGATCCAAAGATGGACAGGAACCCAAATGGGTACCTTTTCATATTCAAATAGGTGTCGGAAATGGCATTCCATGTCTCGAACACAAGTTTGTCTGGGGAGGTTTTCAATAACCAGCTTCATCAGCAGTGAAAGCAAATCTATCTGCCCATGAAGCATTAAACGTTCTATTTTCCTCAGAAAGGTTTCTTTTTTTGGATGTATCCATGGTAAGCTTACGGGGGTTCGAGAGCTCAAAATTAGTCACGACCCTGTCGGCAGCAGGTGTGCATACAAGGTGCGACGCATATTTTGATCGACAAAATATTAAAACAAGTTTTATTTTAATGTTACAAGATCACTTAAATCTCCAGAATCATAACTATTGAAACTATTGAACTATTGAAAAAAATTCACGAAATAGAATAAAAAAAAATTCAATTAAATAGCCATTATTTATTCACATTATTTTCTCAAAGCCACAGGGAGTCACGGCACGGATGAAAGAGCCGCATGTGGCTCCGGAGCTGCGGGTTGCCGACCCCTGGCCTAGAGCAACCGTATTGGCAACTATTGCAGACCGCAGGGCCGGAGCAAGCCTACACCCTGGATGAAAGCCTGATCATGCAACCAGCAGTAATTTACATTATATTCCCAAATGTATTTGCTGTAAAAAAAGACTGATTAAGAAGCTGAACACCAACAAGAATCATTTATTTTTATTACAGATACATGTATCTTTAAGATGCAGGGAGTGGTGAACACTGCACACACACACACACACACACACGCAAGCAAGGAGTAGTGATTGAAGAAATGTGGCTTCTGCATTTTCTCATCCTTCCTCCAGAGGCAGCCAGAAGCAGTGGTCAGCCCTTATTCATCGGCACACGGGGACCAATTCTAGAGATCCATTCATGGTCAGAGACAGGAGATCGTTCTGCATGTTTTTAACTGAGGTCCTTTCTTTTGATGTTGGAGGAGACCCATGTGAGCACGGGGAGTGCATGCATACTCAACACAAAAAACAGCCCTGATTGGGAGATAACGCACCTGAGCACGGTACCAACCACGCCCCAGACGGGAATCAAACCCAGGACCCACTTGCTGTGAGGGAGCAATGCAAACACTGCGCCACCGTGCCACATGAGGCCTCCAGAAGTGGACTAAAGCGCTTCCAGGACAAGATGGTGGATTTTTACAGCCAAAAAGGTTTAAGAAAACTTATCTCAGCGCTGCATAATGGCAGATCTAAGTAGGTTCTGCACCAGTCCCAGAAATTAAAACAGGTATTTCCTTTATATGCCCTGTATTCCCTTATATATAAACAAATTATTATTAACTTTGTAGTCTTGGGTCTTTTCTTGCCATATTGCCATACATCCCTCTTCGTTTAGCACCTACTGTAAGTTGACTGACTAACCCTTCATGCATGGAACCAAAAATATAAGAAAGAAAAACACACTGAGAAATTCACAAATCTTTTTTCCCTGATTGTTTTTTCCGATGTCAACAAAGTACAGAGTTACGGCTTAAGTTAGGAAATACATTTTTCCTGCGAAAAAGGATTTTACCCACTGCAAGAATTAGTCATCAAATTCACAATTAGAAAATCTCTGCAACAGTTCCACTTACAAGCAATTTCTATATGCTATGGGTGAGAAAAAGAAAAGCATGCCTCTAGTTATTACCGGCGATAACGGCAAGTTCGAAAGATGGATTTCGAGAGTAGAACTTTGTTTTGGTCGCCGTTGATGCCAAATGCATAGATTGTCCAGTGGCGATGAAGCCTTCTGATTGAGAGAGAACACAGCCCTCTCTGTATGCAACACTCTAACCTCTCCGTTTAGATTGACTCTTTCGCATTCTTTTCATGGATTCGGTTCCCGCATCACTAATTAATTGGAGCAAACAGGGGCCTAGACCCTGACCAACCTTGTGTGTGTGTGTGTGTGTGTGTGTGTGTGTGTGTGTGTGTGTGTGTGTGTGTGTGTGTGTGTGTTGTGTGTGCGTGTGCGTGTGTGTGCGTGTGCGTGTGCGTGTGTGTGTGTGCGTGTGCGTGTGCGTGTGTGTGCGTGTGCGTGTGCGTGTGTGTGTGTGTGTGTGTGTGTGTGTGTGACTGTGGGGGGGTGTTATATCCTAGGCGCTGACCGCAGCAGCTGCACGCTTTGTCTCCAGTAGGCCAACATCTTTCAGCGTTTAGAGATGCTGTTCTAGCGCGAGACCTTTCCACTGGGCTGTGATAAAGAGAAGTCAAGAAGTCCTTTTCGTTGTTGCAGCAAGCAATAGCAATGTCTTTGGCCCTCAAATGTTATAATTACAAAGCCATTTGCGTGGAGACTTACCTCACTACTTCAACAGCAGTGCTGATGAATAGAAATGATCGCTAAACCGTAACCGCTGATTGAACAAAGTTAACGCTTTCCACACACACTCCTACTAAATAATTGTTTCTGGCTGTAATCATTGAAACACCCATCACTCTCATGGACATAATGTATTAATCTATGCAGAGTTGGGAGAGAAATGTCACAATTACTGTGTTATTATGGTATCTCATGAGAAATATGCATGAATTTATGGCTAGTCTATAAATGACAATTTATGGCATTAACAACTGAATCAGTCAAACTGTTGATGTTCATGTTGGTTAACAACCACATGTGCATATAGTGACTTGGCATTAATTAATGGCGCTGTCTAATTAGTGAGAATCTATTAAGAGTTAGTGTTGCAGAATCAATTTTGAAATTAAACATTGATTTGTGATTTGTATTACAATGCAGATGGGTAAATCATGGTCACGTTGCTGCTCTGCTGCAGATTCTCACTGTGCTTGAATGCAGCCCAATGGGGCAAATGATTAAGCCTGAAAAATAACATATTTGAATCTCCTATTTGAAAACAGGCAGTTCAAATTATAGTCTCGTGCATTTTGTATTGTATATGGAAATTGCAATAATGTACGATTTTGGAACATTATTCCAACTTCCACAGTGCGACCAAAGTGTAACGTTGGCTGCAGTATGTTGACAGTGGCGCAACTACCTGTTTTGTCTTTTACATTAGCTATAGCCTCAAGAGCTGGTTTGAGAAAGTGCAAAGAAGTCAGAAAAAACACAAATGATTGATGGATGCATGAATTTTTGACCATTTTTGTGACGTGAGGATTTCGGGGAAACTCACTCCTCAGCATAAGGAATGGAAGCGTGTTTAACAATCATATCCCTGGTCGCACCAACAGGGACTAAGTCTAAATCCAAATGTCTCTTCCTGGATTGACAGTTCTGCGGGTTCAAGACGGTCTACAGTTTCACAAAACAAGAGACACATACATAATCTCATCTCTATATGGCAGTGGCAACATGCCTCCTGTGGATTCTGTCGCTGCATGGAACTACAACATCTTCACACCATCGTAAATGGATTATCCGCACTGTGGTTACTGTAATGCGTACCATCTCCCTCAGGGATGAAAAGTGGAGGGGGGGATGGGGGGTAGGGGGGGTAGAGTAATACTTATTTGCATTGCAGCCTTTATCTGGAAATTGTATTCAAGGCCGTTTCCAATTAGACTAAAAGGAATTAAAAAAAAAGGGAAATTCCCCCCAGCCTTCAAAATCTCTCCTGGATTACATATTCGTTTCACATCTTTTCGCAATTACAAAGGTAATTAATAATTCAGACATTCAGTGCAGGGGAGAGAGATAATAATTTCTAACCTGTGTGTGTGTGAGTGTGTGCGTGTGTGCGTGTGTGCGTGCGTGTGTGTGTGTGTGTATGCGTGCGTGCGGTGCATGTGTGGGGTGTTGGTTTTCAGTCCATAATCATTTATCAGGGGTCCATGCTCTAATTGAATGGTTTCTCATTTTTTAGCCGTGCCCTGTAGAGGGGTGCTGTGCGGAGATACGTCTGTGTGCGAAAAGAATGAGTAATGACAGAGTGGAGTCTCTCAAGTCTCTCACCTTTTTTTTTTGTCTGCGCAAAACAGGACTAAAACTTGAAGGTGTTTTGGGGGGGGAAAATATGCCTAAGCCAAGGGCCTTTTTTGATAGTTCAGGGTTTCATCGGCTTAAGTAGAAAGCGATATGAGAACGAGTCGTAGCAATCAAGGAGCCGAGGACTTATTTTTTTCCCAATCTTTGCCACAAACGAACAAACAGATTGGCCAAGATTTTATTGTATTTAGCGTCACTTTGATGTACCACTCTTAGATGCCACCCATCTCTCTGGAGGGCTTTAAACCACCCAACCCCATTCTAGAGGGCCTTTCTATGTGGTGGGACTCCCCTGCATGGGGAAGAGATACTGCCTTCATCTGACAGTTTCAGTCTTATAGCCCCTGCTCTGATCACACTTCCCATCATGTAACTGTTTCATGACAACACGCCAATGAGGGAAACCTAAGGGTATTTCAATGGGGGTGAGGTTCTAAAAGAGTGTATGCAAGGGTGTTAAATATGTGGTAAGGTATGTGTGTGTGTGTGTGTGTGTGTGTGTGTGTGTGTGTGTGTGTGTGTGTGTGTGTGTGTGTGTGTGTGTGTGTGTGTGTGTGTGCGTGTGTGCGTGCGTGTGTGTAAGCCTTATGGAACAATGTGGAATGGTTCCATTTTGTAATTGAAAAGCCATTCAATTCCACGACTGGGTGAGTGTGGCACAATTAGTGGATTGACGGGGATTGGTGCAGGTGTAGAGTGTGTGTGTGTGTGTGTGTGTGTGTGTGTGTGTGTGTGTGTGTGTGTGTGTGTGTGTGTGTGTGTGTGTGTGTGTGTGTGTGTGTGTGTGTTTGTGTGTGTGTGTGTGTGTGCATAGCAACGGAGAGAGTGTGTTTCGACCCCTGTTTATTAGTATGAATTCCCCTCGGAAACCAATAAGTATGTGAATGGGCTTGGAGATTACTACAGCTCAATACTTACTGGTCCTCAGAGGCAGGTGGACATAGAGAGAGATTGAGAGAGCGAGAGAGATAGAATTTGTTATTCAGCTCTTGTTCTCCTTATTTTATCTATACAACCCACAGATGAAAGAGTCCATATCGCGCGACACCTCAGCTGTTGAAAGTCTGCCGAACTAACCTGTGTCTGCGTGTTAAACATTATTCAACTGAATAATCCATCATCCTTTATATATTTCCTTTTTTCACGTAGTATGATTATTTTATGCCACGCCTCCACAAAATCTTCAACTATGAAAATTTAAAATTGCGTTTTCATCAGACTACACTCACAGTGTTGTCTTGACTTTCCGAACTGCACCGTCGGAAGCATTTGGTCAGCATTTCACCAAAGGGTCACGTGACGCCCAAGGCAGATTGTCAGAGTCTTTAGCACACCCGAATAATAGTCTTCCTGGTGAAGACGATGACGTCTGGGTTGAGCTCGGAGTGAGAAGTTGTTACCAATGAGGCTTCCAAAAAATATAACCCTGGGAGGACTCAGAGGAAGACATTGTTGCACCGGCATGCTCCAGCCAAAAATTGCTGGCTGACCTGGAGAACCTTTACTCTAGCCTCCTACCTGACCATATTCAAGATCAGTCGGGTTGATTAAGATTTAAGATTCAAGACCAACCTCACACTTCAAGAAATGGAAAAGGGGTTATCTGATGGCAGTGACAGGCTTATCCATGTTGAGAACACAGACGAGTATCAAAAGTTGAGTTGAAATTTGTTCACGTATATCCATCCAGCCTAAGGGTTGTCTGCATTTTTGGAAACATGGAGGGTCCTGACCCGTTGACATTATGACGGACTTTTGTGCGGAGATCCTCGAAAAAAGTGTTTTTTTTGTTGTTTTTTTTCGCTCAACCACCTGTCGTCTCTCATCAACTCACACTGAGTGGGACTGAAGCCCGCACCTGGCTCCAACACTGAGAGTAAATGGGACTGACTTCACTTGAGAAGCCACATGTTCTTTCATGAGGATGTGGGCGCAGAACTCAGCAGGAACCAAGCAGGTGAAGTCTCCACTCTATCGAAAACACGCCAAGATGGCCTTGAGTTATTCTGACACTTTCTGAGATATCTTAGACTGATCTGATATTTGATGGCCAATTTGGAGGCTTTACGGTGCATTTTACCGACAGTGCAAGTTCTTCATCATTTTAGAGGAAGTTTTGTCAGTTTCTTGTTGTTTGGTGGAAATTTGGGGATTTGGACAATTTAACAATGTGGATCAATTCATAAATTCCTGCTGTACTGACCTGTAATAGGTACTCTCATAGTTATGTTTTTCTCTTACCACTATTGTTGCGCATAATGGTTTTTGTTTATGCAGTGGTGCCTTTGTGATTGTTCCACAAAGGTCATCTCACAAAACCACAGAATCCTTTCATTTATTACCAACAACCTTAGGCCTGTGGGCTGTCTCAGTGAGCTTTACTTCATGGAATGTTAAAGGTGAAACAGTCTTCTCCCAACCTTAAATATCTGAAGGCAAATGTACTGCTCTCAAAGAACCAACATTGCGATAAAATGTGTAAAATCACATTTTCTTCACCTTTCTTTCAAGTTTAATATTAGATCAAGAGGTGTTTCTATAAAAATCAACCCAAGGATATAGTTTACTCCTTGTAATTCTAATAATACTAATGTGTATCCAACAATACACAATTCACAGTCCCTTTATACCTGACATTAAGGCAATTGCCTATTCAGCTTTTGTTACTGTACTATTCACCAGTGGCATTAGATCTTCATTTTAATCGGAACACTTGAGAATGCCGCCTGTGGAGATTTAAATTGCTTTTGCTTTCAGAGGAGTCATTCTGTAATTAGATTACCACTGAAAATATACATTTTTAGAATTAGATTAAACAGAATCTGTGTCATACTCATATTATGGGAGAACAAACATATCTTGGGGGGTGGGGGGGTGCCACAGACAGCCAATTTTAGACTACATATTTAATCTACTGTCCACAAATCAAAGTCTTACACCTGATACTTAGAATTTGGGCTCAACATTCACTCATTCCCCACGTCTAAGACAAATTTCTAAATTGAATAGCCGATCCTCAGGGCATAATTAATGTTTTCACTTCATTCTATTCGTCATTATACAAGTCTGATTTCCTAGCAAAAGTCACAAACATGAACACATTTCTGGAAAATATGGGTGTACCTACCCTTTTACAGGGGGACATACAGTACAACATTTAGTCCAAGCTTTCATATTGCAGGAAATCAAAATGGCCATTGAGGAGATGCAGAGCGGTAAAAAACCAGGCCCTACGATTCTTAACAAGATGTAAAGACGAACTTGCACCAATCCAATTTGATCTTCAAAGAATCTCTTGTGTATGGTTCTTCATCCCCAAATTTTAATGAAGCGGTTATTACTTTTCTCTTAAAGGGCAAAGAGCCGAACAACTATGCTTCCTATCAACCTATGTCCCTTAACCCTGACTCACAACCCTATGGAGTGGGATTATTTATTTGCTGTGATTAAGATTGTGTTTGGTGAAACATTGACTGACTGGATAAGGTTGCATTACACAACAACTATATTCCAGGGGCTGGGCAAAGGAGGTGTAGAGCGGGTGACGTATTATTACCGTATATGTATGCAACCCATTAGAATACTACCTATTAAAAAATATCTTCTCTGGCTCCAGCAACCTGAAATTATTAACAAGTGTGCTTTAGAGCAGTGGTCTTCAACCAGCCTTCAATTAGTAAGAGTCGGACGCTTTTTTTTTTTTTTGTCAAAATCTTAAAAAATTCAATCTTAAAATTAAATGTATTCTAGCCAAAAAAAAAATAGGGCATAAACTCCAACTGTTGACACTAGAACATCTGCATTTTTCTGACAGTGATGCTGAACGAGTATCATATGTGTGAAAATGCCAGTACGGCTGTGAATGGAAGTGTGTGTGAATGAAAGCAGTAACACTGCCAGGACAAGCAGATAAAGTAGGGGTGGAGCTGAATCCGAATACCAGCAAAGAACAAATAGTGGATTTTTATGAGCATTTATTTCACACAAATATTTAAAAATGTTTTTGATTTTCGGAAGAAAAAAGAAACATTCGCAGTCCGAGCCAAACGGAGACGAGAAACTGACACATATCTAGTCTCTAGGCAGGTCTTTATATTCTTTAATTGTATTATATTTCCTTTTTAAAAATGCCACTCAGACACCAGAAGTGTCTGTGACAGTTCAGCCTGTCACACACCACCCAAGTGACGTTTTCAAGTCCTCCGGTACAGAGACATAGGCGATGGTGTTGAAAACACACAAGTTTATTGTAAAAAGTGGACAAGGTGGAACAACCCCGGAGCAGAGGGAAGACATGTCATGACAAGAAGATGAAACTGATTCACATTGTACATCCGTTGCACTCAGATTGTCCAAACGATTGCGTCTACACTGGACATAACATAGTAACCCTAATCCATTACGTACTGTATCCGTAACAGTTATCTAATGTGGGAACAGACAGGACTTTCTCCGTAAAGAAGGCCAATGTAAGAATGACTACCTACTGCCTTTACCGGATATCTTTTTATCCAGCAATGTTATGGATTCCATGTCTGAAAAGAGGAGTAATAGAGGAATAATCATGGTTCAACTCCTCATCACCCCCTGCCCTATTTTAGTCATCCCTCCCCATGACAGTGGCCTATACAGTAGTTTACCTCTAAACCCACTGTGCAGTACACACTGAATCTGGACCCACTATACCACTTTAAATTCATATCGGCCTGCTCTATTTGCCCCATATGCAGGGATCCATTGTTCCCTCCATCCAAGACTGAACTTTGTCTCAATGGACTCAAATAAAGATTCATACATTTGAAAGATTCATATCATAAATACATGTATGTTTGAGTTTTTCAAATTTGTCAAAACGGTATAAGCTCCACTGAAGGGACTTCTTTAGGTTCTTCCAAATTCACAATTTCATCAGAACTCACTTTCCTAATATCCCTAATCTCACACCTGAGATACTTTGGGAAAATATAACTCCGTTCTCGACCAAAAAGGGAATGATTGCCTAAATATACTTTGAATTAATGTCTGCAAGATAACAACCTTTGAGATATTAAGAAAAAATGTGTGAACTGGGTCTTAAGATGACAGACATGGAATTGGGTTTTGGATTGAATAAACTCTTGATCATCCTGTGTATGCTTAGGACCCATTCAGTTTAAAATTGCATATAGTTAAACTGTGAATAGTTTAACCTAGCTTTACTGAGTTAAAGCTATTATCAAAAATATACCCAGGGACAGAATATTTTTGTGAATGTCACTTTCCGCAACTAATATATATTCTATACATTTGGTCCTGCCCACCGCTCAGAAATGTTTTGTTGACAGTCCTAAAGACACTTTCAGATGTCCTTAATATTGACTTACAGCCCTGTCCATTTATAGGTGTATTCGGCATGCTATGAAAAAAGTGATGGCCATAAACAAGAAACAATCTGATATTATTGCCTTTACATAACTGCTGGCTTGTCAGGGAATTATTATAATTATCTATTTTTTTCTTTATACACAGGTACTCCTCACTTAACAACCTACCTGTTTAACGACCGTTCTGACTTACAACCAGCTCTCCGACCAGTCGTTATTGTGCGCGGCGTCTCAGCATCAAGCATCTCATCGCGCATCACAATTCTCAGTCTCAGTCTCATTCCCGCAGTCCATTAGTATTCAATACATGAGCGTTTGCAATGGCCACGCCCCCTTACCGTGAAATAGCATGGGTCTTCGCTTATCGAACAATTCACTTAATGACCTGGTCCTAGGAACGGAACTCGGTCGTTAAGTGAGGAGTACCTGTATATATATACACATGCGCACACAAGCACACACCAACAAACCTGCATAGGTGGGGAATGAGGGAGGACCCATTGTCCAACTCATATGGAGGGTGAGGCACGTTGCTGCACGTACTGGCGGGATGCAAGACTGCACTTAGCCAGTCGAGATACAGATAACATCCTGAGGTCCTCAGAGCACTGGCTGACATCTTGGAGCAGGAGAGACGGAAAGGTGCCAAAGCCACATGAGATTAGCCCCATCCATCCAGTTCATCAGGGAGGGGGAGAAGCCACCCTCCTCCAAGAAGACCAAGAAGAGCCTCCTGCAAGAGGCACAATCATGGGAGATAAGTGTTGACCTGGGAAGAAAATTATACTTTCCCCAGGTCGTCCAGACATTCCTGAGGCCTGACATTGTCAGGAGTTATATTTTCCCGGTAAGTTTTCGAGGACTGCCTAGTTCCAATTGCAGCAGACATTCAAACCATCAGAAGCCATCCTGCTCTTCGATAATGTCTTATTAAGCTGGTGAAGTTGTCTATTTTTTGATGGGTCCGACAGCTGAACCAAGCATGTTCAGCTCCTGTGACATAATTCCTCATTAGTTACATGTGACCATCAGCACAGCAGCTTATTTTGACAGACTTGGTTACTTTGAGGGATGTCATTATGATGTGTTATGAAGTGATATTGCCTATAAATGGAGCGGAATGGAAATGATCTCTAATCCTTAAATGTAACTATAGCGACAGGTAAGAGAGTAAAAGTTTTAACAAAGTTTCACCCAGCCATCCTTAATTAGCATTTTAACAATTTGTCTATTTATGAATTAAATGTTATGAATGTGCATCTTCAATTTAACTGCATATTGTTCTTTAAATATTTGATCTCATGAGAGCTCAGTCTGATGTGTCACTGATAAACAAATCCAGAAAAAAAAGTGAGAGGTCAGAAACTGTTAAATCATGCAGTGCATAATAAAATGATTGATTTGTGTACAGTAGTATATTCGGTGCACCCGAGAAAAGCATAGAATGGCATCAGGCATACACTTTCTTCTAAGGCAGACGTTGTCATTGGATTTCTTTCTTTAGCCCATTGAACAGCACATGAACTGATGGTTTTACCAGCAGGCTACACACTGATGGATCCATACACCCTAAGTGGAACTGAATGCCTGCAATCATACCCTTGATTGATTGGGGCTGCAATTCACAGTCTCAAAACAATGCATGACGTTGAGCCTTGATTCTTGAATAGTCACTCAGTGAAAAGATTTGTTCAATTTTCTGACTCTTCATTGATTTGATTCAGCTATCGTATCCTGCACGGGTGAGGGAGGGAGGACTTCTGGTGAATGATGAACAAGAGTTGTTGTGTTGTTAATAGAGTTCTCACATGAATCATTTAACTCTGTCACATTTATTTATTTTGGTGCAAAGCAAAGGATAAATCATGTTCAATCTGAATAAAACCATTTCATCTTCAATAATTATTTTCAGTTCATGACTCGAGAGTCTAAGACTCACTCGCTCTCCTTTTTGCTTGACTGAATCGAAACAAGGAGGAATGTGGCTGGGCTGCATGAGGCATCTCTCAGCTCTTTCAAGTCAAGAGTCAGTGAACACCTGTGACCATCAGTTACAGAGTCATGAACGAAAGACCAACTTGTTTGCTTAAGTGACTCCCGACTTCTGTGTCTTTTAAGAGATTTGGTTGAGATCTCCCAAGAGATCTCCCTTGGCGGATAATACGCATTGCAAAGTTAAGGTGTCCTACAAGTAATGGTGACAGCAAGTCATGTTAAGTAAACGCCGCCTTGGATGTGGCATTTTTCATAACTTCTCATATGTGGGTTGATTTCTCCTTGGTAAAGGAAGCCTGCATCGACTTCAACATCCAAAAGGAAACCTAACTGGAAAACTTGTCAAGATCCTGCCCTGCCTTGATTCCCTGTCTGTCGGTCTCTAGGTCCCTCTGTTGCTCTCTGGCTCCAAGTCCCTCTGTCCCTCTCTGGCTCCCTCTGTTTGTGTCTGGTGTCGCGTCACAGCCCTGTCACTGCACACCTGTCCCCAGTCAGTAATCTCACCACCTCTCTCCACCTTACTCGTCACTCCTTTTGTATTTAACCTGGTCCCATTCACTCTGATGGTGTCAGATCGTCGCATGTGTTTAGTGTCTTTGTTCCGGCATGTTTCCCTGGTTGCGAGCCCCGAACTCTTGGTTGCCAGCTCCCGTGACTCCCTGCCTTTCCCGTCACGTGTCCCTGCCTAATCCCCCTTCTGTTGCCTGTTTCTGATTCCCTGTGTCTACACATTAAACCCCTGTACATACTCCCAAAAGCCATGTGTGTCCTGCCCTTGGGTTGATCCTGACCACATCCTTAACAAAACTAACATTTTCGTCTTCATTGTATGATGAAAGAGTACCACTGGAACGGGTGGATGGGGCATAATTTTGAAAGCATCTGAAATATCGAAAAGGTGGGTAATGGAACGGGCCAAATCGTTTGTCAACCTCTTTTGCCAGTTATGTGTTTACTTCCTATCAGATCTTTTACGGAAGTCTGGAGAACCCTAGGTATTTTATGTATATATACACAGTCCGGCGAGGTAAACTTGAACCAGACCAGAGAGCAAATCATTTACAAAACAGTAATTGGGATTCTTCTTAAGTAACCTTGCCATTCTCTGGAATATTGACTTTTTTGACTTAAGCAACTATATAATGGTGGCGCGCAGTTTCAATTAAAGCTTTTGGACAAGTTCACTGAAACCCTGACATCAGGGGTGTCCAAACTTTTTTACTGAGGGCCACATACAGAAAAATATGCGAAGGGCTGGGCCAATCAATAGAGGTGAGGTATATCACCTAACCCAGTGTATTAAAGTTAGCAAAATCGATCAAATGTAGGTAAATTATGCTTGATAATTGAATATGCTTAAAGAAAAAAAACAGCCTACATCACAGCTTTCCATTCATGAGTTTTCATTTATTTTGTTACAAAAATGGTTGGCAGCACATTCTCAAAATAGCAGCCTCAGTTTGCTTCTTACTCAGGATGGTGATCCCCTTTCACAGCCCTGTATAAAGGGGGAAAATAATGGGAAAAGGGGATGAGTATATTTCAAGCTTGTGATGCAAATAAGTTATTGGGCTTGTAAACACATCAACTAATGTTTGTGAGAAAATATTATCAACTTTAATTGACTGAATTAATGAAGTAATTGGGCTTATTAACACATGAATGCTTTGTAATATATTTTTAACTCTCCTATAATGGGAACAGTGTTGCACTCAGTGGGAGCAGTGAAGCTGCGCTTTGGACTGAAGGATGGCTGGCAGGTCAGGAGTAGGTTTGGTGGTTGAGATGCGAAGGCGATTTTGTTCAGAGTTAACAGAGAAAATGTTTGCTCACATATGTATGTTGGGCCGAACAGACCCATCATTCTTTTTGCGTGGCGTCTCATTAGAGGAAACTTGGACTTTTCCAAGCTCCGGTCGGGTAGGGAGAGAAGCTGATGTTGATTCTTCAGAGAATTATCACACTGCATTTCGATAATTTCTAATTGCACTCTCTTCCACTTCTTCATCCATCAGGAAGGGAGTTGAGAACAGCTTGATTCCTTTTTCAATGATTGAAAAATCATGGAAGCGCTGACTGAATTCTGTAATGACAGATCGCTGCAGCACGGAACTGCACTTCGCCAGCGCACATCAGAATGGTAGAGTAGGTCCCCGTATTCAGCATCGACATCAGATAGGAGAGCTTGCAATTCTATGTGGTAGAGCGCTCAAATTATGTTGACAGTTTTTACAACAGTGTTCATCACATCGCCAAGCTGAACTGTCTTGGCCGAGAGGGCATCTTGGTGGATGATACAGTGCATTTTAACAGCCTCACCTCCACTGTCTTGCATCTTGGCGCACACCATAGAGGCCATTCCTTTGCGCTCGCCTGTCATTGCTGGAGCCCCATCCATTCTAAGTCCAAACAGCTTCACCCATACGTATAAGTCCCATCTTGTCAATTGCATCAGACACAGCTACAATGTCCTTGTCCGTTGTTGTGCCCTTTAGACTCCTACGATCAAGCAGCTCCTCCGTAATGCAAAAGTTATCGTCAACTCCCAGCAAAAAAATGAACAGCTGTGCGGTGTCTGTGGCATCTGTGCACTCATCACATGTAATCGAATAAAAATCAAAACCACAAGCTTTAACTGACACTTGATGTTTTAAGTTAGCTGACAAGTCTTCGATTTGCTGCACGACTGTGTTTCTGGACATGCTAACGTTGTTGAATTTTCGTTCTTTGATTGCTCTTGTTTTGTGGAGAAGCTGCCTTGTTCAAAATAGTAGCTCCACCTACTGTTAAAACTAAGAAATACAATACAATCAAGTGCAAGTGTCATGTGTGGGCCATATTTCAATATGTTTTAGTATTTGCTGCATGCCATTAAAAATGAACCCTGGCCCGCAGTTGGCCCGCAGGCCGTAGTTTGGAAACCCCCGCCTTACATGGAACATGAGACGATGCCGGGGAAATCCTTACTCATCAGGGTCAGATCTATAACTGACCAGTCCAGGCTTTAGTTTAATTTTCAGATGAGCAGCTTTGGCAGAGATTGGTTTGTGAATAAAACCGTGTGCCTTCATATGATAGTGCCAGGTCCGAAATGATCATTCAGTATGTCTATGTATTAGGGGTTTTACTAGTTGCCATGCTTTTCATAATAGTAGTCAACTAGTTGTCATTTACCTATCATGTAAGACGACAGGCCGCAGCTGTCGGCCTTTACTCCCGCTCCGCGGCTTCTCTGCGGTGGGTGCCCACATATCTGGCGGCCTGCAGGCATCAGAGGGGGGAGGGGTGGCTTCGGGGCCTTTTCCGCTGTTTGGAGGCGCTACAATATAATATCGACCTCATACACCAGAACCAATTGGGACAAGTCCCGTACACTCACAAGCACACTTCACAAGCACACACACACACACACACACACACACACACACACACATACAGGTGGTCTCATCACAGGCACATACACACTACCAGCACCTGCTTTGATCACACACCAACACCCTCCTGCTTACATCCCTCTCCTTTTCTTCCTCATTTACTGCCATAACTATGACAGGAAGAGGCCACATGCCAAATTGCTATTCCAGTTTTAAATAAATACATAAATGAAAGTCAGTTGTAATGTTGTTTGTGAGTAATAACAAATGTTTTACACCAATGAACATTTATCAATAAGCATAATCATAATCAGAACCATAATCAATAAGCAAAATAAGGTAGCATTACTACCAACCAAATGACACCTGGAACAAAAACTCATAAGAATGGCAATCTCAAGCGTTCGGTACCATTCTCCAAGTCTTGTGAAACGAGAAGGACACAATGGTTTGTCACACTGCTGTTTAAACTGACAATGAATTATGGTTTTAATATTTACGATGCCATCTTTGGCAGTTTGTACTGTATGAACTTGGCTTGTGATTGAGTGAAGGGACGGCATCTAGGTGGGAGAGACTTTAGAGTGGGAGTTTCGATTTGAAGCAGAAGGTTCCAATGCAGACTCCAGTCCATTTCCCGTGTGAGAAAGATGTGCTCAAAATGATCTCTTTGTTAATTTTTGACTGGCACTAGATAATGGTAGATACAATTATATATTTTGCAGCTTACGGTATGTGCTTGTTCTTGTTACAATATATGTAAGATGGATATCAGTATATTCTATTATGTACCAACTAATATTAATATTACTAATATTACCAACTATATTTTTCAATTCATATGAAGGTTCTGGTTTAATTTCAAACATGTGCCTGTCTGTCCTCCTTTGAAGATGACTCGCTGTTTGCAAGGTGATGGGGATGTTAAGAGGCTACAGAAAGGGAATCATAATTTTACTGCTGACCTATTGATCATGCGATGCATTCTAAGACCGATGCCGTAATGATATTGACCTACACAGATTTCAAGATTGGCATTCCTGTCTTTATGGGTGGACGTTGCTTTTAATTTGTCCTTTGTCGATTCACGTTTAGTGATTTGCTCTGCTATATTTCGAGAAATATCCTATGTCTTCATTATATGCATTATACTGTTTATGGTTGTACTGTATGTCCTGACGCAGTTCTATTCAACACAGAATATTTGGTTAGGTTAAATGCCGATGACATTTAAAGTAAACTTCTGTATAGGTGAAAACACCCGCATGAAATCGCATAGATTATAAATACTGGGTGAACAGCATCCACGCAAAAGACGCTAAACCAGCGTGGGCTCTGCTTGGAGGCAGAGGGCAGCAGGCAGTCATTATGATTTCTCAGTCATCTCAAGCTTTATGGGCTATATTTTTCATGACACAGAGAAGCAGCAGAAATCCTCAAAGTCCTGTGGAATGGCTCTTTCAGGCTAGATGGGAGCAGCCACTCGGGAAAGGAGGAAACGGGAGGAGGAGATAGAGAGAGAAGGAGCCACAGAGTGAGGTTCACTACAAACGACTGAATGGAGGATGCGGGAGAAATAGGCAAAAAAACAAGTTTAAAATAACCATGCCTCGTTTTAGCGGAGTTGTCCTCTCTAATTTAGGTCAAGCTTTTTAACGACTGTGCAAAATGCATTTTGTTTTCGAACCCCTTGTGTCTACCACGTACAAAAAGAAAATCATTTTGTGCATGCTCCTAAGGATATTGCAGTTATTAGGCGTCTCTCCAGCATTGTTTTTGTGGATTTCCTGTATGGTCTGTGTGTGTGTGTGTGTATGTGTATGTGTGTGTGTGTGTTTTGAAATGGCTGTTAAGTAGAGCAAGCGGTGAGGACAAGCAAAGAACTGTTTTAATGGGTGTTAGCTGTCAACTTCAAGAGAAAGGGGGAAGGGTGGTAGTTACGCATGTTCTGCATTACAGTCAAAAGAGCAAACGTAATAAATAATAAAAGTAATAATATATTCACTTGGTGTGCAGATTGACCATGATCTATCAGTGAGGGTTTGGAAATGTTGTTGACAGTTGTTAGTCCGCTGTGATGGCTGCTGATATTTCAAGCACTCAAAACCGGCATTCCCATCAGACTCTCTGTTCAAGAAGAAATGCCCCTCACCCATGGACCTGTCAATTTCTGTTCAATCCCCACCCCATTAATTATTTTGCTTATATCCCCGAAATCATTTGTGCCAGCATAGACAAACAGTCAGTGATGGCTGGTGTGCAAAAATACAAAAAAGAACTAACGGTTCATATTGAATAATCATTCTCAAACTGCAGTGTCTGAGCATCCACTGCAAAGTATTGCAGTATGAAGGTTGAGAAGTTGAACTCCACTTGCAGACTAACTCTGTCCTAGATGCAATGGCACAAATACTCTGTGTTGTATGACAAGCATGCTGACCGCACAAGTAAAAAAAATAAAATAATAATAGATGTACTGACAAAATGTGTCAGTCTGTCCATAGTGCTATACAGATACAGCATTGCAAAAGGTGGAGGGAGCTTTGGTCTTCAAGGCCAATGCAGAGGCCTGATGATATGTCATATCATTAAAAGTGATGCATGACTCAACAAATCTTTTAAATGATTGAGTTGGGTGTCACTCTGGCAAGAGTGGTGTATGAGTTAATGTTTGACTCACAAACTTAGAATACTGAAGACTAAATCAAAATGCTTGCAGTGCATTTACCAACTGCATCAAACGACCATGTAGTGGGAAAAATCAATCAACTCTTTTTACTGAGTGACTAAGTGAACCAAATCACCACAAAGGTGATCATTTCATCTCTAAATGTTACCACATAATTTAGCTGGAACTTACCTTTGTTGCTGATTCTGTAACAACAAAGCAAATATAGTTTGCCACAATCTTTACTTGATGTACTGTACAAACTTTCTGTACATCTGTGGCTCTTTCTAAACAATAAATGCCTCTTGCAAAGGGAGATGTTAGATATTAATTTGACACGATTGAATTTAAGATCTTCAATCTTTAATTTCTACAGCTCTACAATAATTGTGAGTATTTGTGGAGAGATGGGAGTGAAAGATGTATTGTGACGTTAATGGATGAAACATACCCTACGTGAGTTTGCCAATGTGGACGCAAGGTAAACAAGGTAAACAAGGTACGCAAGCTACACAAGGACGGAATGCGCACAATGCACGGAATGCGCACAATGCACGCAATGCACGCAATGCACGCAATGCACGCAAGGTACGCAAGACTGCTTGTGTGCATTGTTGCGTACATCTGGTTGCAGTACCACGCGTTACAGTGAGGGGCACTAAAACATCAAAACACCTCCCAAATCTGTTATGTCATCTAGCCCTATATATTTATTTATTTTTATCACTTCTTCAAATCTCTTTCTTCAGCTCATTGTGGCTGTTGAATTCAACTAGAAAAGCCTCGGCGAGTGGGCGGATATGTTAGTTTACACACATTTATTTTTAGAAAACTGCCTGTTTCTCCTCCAAGGGCCATTATTTTCTCCCAGCCACAATAAAGACAAGATGACATATTGCGGAACATTTGACATCTTTGTTTGAGATTGCTCTGGTTGTTTGGCTATTGCGGATGTCCTGTCCTGTCAGATTTGTCCTCTACTGCCCCCTGGAGGACTCTGGTTTGTTACCTCGGTTGGTGGTGCTGTTCTCTCTGCAACATTTCACTGCCGCCGAACATTGCCACAGAGCATTTTGGGACACATTTACGGCGACATGAAATTTAACCCAATCACGATCTGCAAACAGTGCTTTAAGTCAATCACGTTCCATTTAGCATCATAGCAGCTCCCTGTTATGAGCCAATCAGTTTTGCCAGAGGTGCATAAAGCACAGATCTCGCTGAAGCCAATGAGTCTGAAGACAATTAATGAAGACAATCTACGTCAGCGACAATCTTGGTGTATCCACTGAAAATAGAATTATTGTTCGGGAAAATCTTCTTTGTCACCAGCATTGCAAGCTGATAAATCAAGCTCATTCTGTATGAGTCCAAGTTCAAGTTCAAGTTCAAGAGATCATTTGTCACATACATATACAGTCGCACATATATGCGAGGTCGGGAGAACAGCGAAAAACGGATATTCCTCTGATAAAATCCAACAGTGCACACTTTTGTCTCTGTTTTATTGGTGTTATAACATCTATTTCTGTTAAAACTGATGCTATGGCTGCATTGGCCGATCGTCTTTGGGAACCGCCATCGTTGTTCTGAAAGGCAGCGCACTCTGTACTGAGTCATCAACTAACCGGGCCTCCTAGAACAACAGCATGAATTCAAAACCTCATGAAATGTGATATTCACCTCACTCATGGCTCTAAAACTCATAGATGAAATGTATAAATGGATTTGTGCGCAGTTTAAGCTGCCATTTGGCCCATTTAATGTATATCGATGTTTTAAAGACTGGTAAATATCCCACAGACCTTCGCGGATATGATGCCAGTTATTGACTGGTGTCTCTCTCAGGTCAGGGGTCAATCTGCTTGCACTTCAGCGTGCTCATAATCAGATGGACTATCGGCAAGCTCAAAATAAGATAACACAATTCCAGGGCGTTCGACTATCAATTGTTTGGACTATTTAACACGGGATTCTTTCTTGCAGTTTTTTCAGTACAGTTGTCTTTGGTTGTCACTTTATTGTACGTGTAAGTGTTCTTAACTGCCCAATTTCATTAATTGGTTTCTGTTTGAAAAACAGACAAACTGGAATTGTTAATTCACTGACTTCAGCAAATTGCTGTTTATTTATTTGATCAATTCTAATGTTACAAACAGAGATAATACTCATTTGCAATTTGCCTGGCCAACAGAAATACTTTTAGTGGTTTTAGTGTCGGGTGCCACCCCTCTAAATTAAAACAGTAAGAAGAATTGTCTTTGCCGTCGCAACCACTGACATGTCATTAAAAAATAAAGAAACCCAATTGGTTAATAACAAAATCACTACGTTAAACAAAATGGAGTGCAATTGGCCATGTTTAAAGCCTTACTTGTGGTAAATGCTTGTGTAATTTATTACTATATTTGTTTCACATTTTGATGGGTTTGTCTGTGTGGGGCCTCTCCCCCATACTGTATCCAGCAGACAAGTAAGACATTGTAAGCATATCCTCGACGTGACTTTTTTGACAAGACTTTACGCAGTCCCTGACTAATTACAGGCACCTTGCAATTTGAAAACGTGTAGTCAGTCTTTTTTATGTTAAAATGTCTAACATACGCAGTAAACGGCAGCTGTGGTCGCCCTGCTGTCTTCAGTTCAGCAGTCAGCACCAGACTGGGGCGACAGGAGGTGAAAAAAAAAAAAGAAAAAAAAAAGAAAAACAGAAGGACCGAGGACTCCCCATTCAAACTTAGCACAACAAAGATTAGCTATAGATTTATAAAGGTATAACAAAGATATTGCATTGTACGGTGGCACAGTGCATTGCACTGCTGCCTCACAGCAAGGAGGTCCTGGGTTTGATTCCCTCCTCCTGCAATGGCGGGTTATCTCCTGATTGGGGGTCTTTCTGTGTGGAGTTTGCATGTTCTCCCTGTGCTTACATGGGGTTTCCTCCTTGTAACATCAGTAAGGACCTCCACTGAAAACAGGCAGAACATCGTCGTCTGACCAGTGATGGACGTTTGTAATTGGTCCCCGGGCGTGTCGCTGTATGCTGCCCCCCGGAGGAAGGACAAGCCAGGATAGGTTAAAAACAGAGAACTAATTTCACTGGAATGTGTGTGTGTGTGTGTGTGTGTGTGTGTGTGTGTGTGTGTGTGTGTGTGTGTGTGTGTGTGTGTGTGTGTGTGTGTGTGTGTGTGTGTGTGTGTGTGTGTGTGTGTGTGTGTGTGTGTGTGTGTGTGTGTGTGTGTGTGTGTGTGTGTGTGTGTGTGTGTGTGTGTGTGTGTGTGTGTGTGTGTGTGTGTGTTTTGGTGATAAACAAATAAAGAATCTTCTGAACTGCATCAGCTGCTATTGGTCCATGGTTCCAAACCGATCTAGGAAGGGGAACGAGTGACATGACTGAACTGAAACCAAGAGCAAGAAGAGACCGATAAGCTGAACCTGTAGCTATGTTCCTTTTGTGACTATAATCAAGTAAAAGTTAAAAATCGACAATTAATTCAGACATTGACGTGGATGTAAAATGTAACCGCTTCTCCCAGCAGGAAGCTCGTGTGTATATGTGTTTGTACCCCCTTTTCATTTTTATCACTACAGTCCAAACCAGCTTCAAATTTACAATCATGTCTGTTGTTGTAATTTATCTGAGTCATACAATGTCTTCAGAAAGTAACATGGTTTTGGATTTTTCCATCTTTCTTTCTTTTTTTTCTCCTCCTATTTTTATCTCTATTTTATTTTATCTCAACTGCGCAACCTTTTTTCTTCCACTGGGTGAAGAGTGGAACCACCACCAGGAGCCATGTCACCTCCCTGTTTACGTGTGTGTGTGTGTGTGTGTGTGTGTGTGTGTGTGTGTGTGTGTGTGTGTGTGTGTGTGTGTGTGTGTGTGTGTGTGTGTGTGTGTGTCAGAGCAAATGAGAATGTGACAGGGTTGTTTGGGCCTTGTGGCAGCCTCATTCGTTGTCATAATCATAATTAGCATTCTGCTCTGCTGAATGTTCTCGCAAACACACACACACAGACACTCCCCTTGGGTCCCCTGCACCCTTGTTAGTACCTCTTTTCTCAAACCTATCAGTTACAAATTACGTTTAGTGCTCAAACCTGAATGCAGTCGTTATTTTCCACTTCTTTCTCTCTGCGGTGCATGCTGGGAGTTGGGTGAGTGAGTGTGAGTGTTTGTTGAGAGAGCACGGCACTGATTTTTGAAAGTTCTCTAAATGTTTTCTCCTTTTAAATTTTTTTTTCTCTCTTTTTTTCTGTCAGTGTGCATAGTTCTACTTTTGTTGTTTTAGTAGATATTGGTTATGTGTGTGTGTGTGTGTGTGTGTGTGTGTGTGTGTGTGTGTGTGTGTGTGTGTGTGTGTGTGTGTGTGTGTGTGTGTGTGTGTGTGTGTGTGTGTGTGTGTGTGTGTGTCAAGACCATGGCATCCGTCATGACCGGCAGACTGCGAGTCGTCAGTCCTGTTGCTCCGACAAGGAGTGCGTGTAGTTCTGGGTCTGACGGTGTGGGTGTAGCAGGTTCTGCTCACTGCAGGAGAGCAGGTCGACCATGGGAATCTGTTGTTTGCATCCAGGATGAATAAAGTGCTTGGTGGTGTTTCTGTGGTTGAGCTCATCGCTCATGGCACAACTCTTAATGATGTGTATCTGTAAGTGTCCCTGCTGGTCGTACCGTCCACTAGAGTCACCATCTCCGGTGTTTCTCCGTTCATACGGAACAAAGTGCTGGAGAGGGACCTCACACGTTTTGGGAAGATCGCCAGCCTGTTCTGAAACCCGCTCCCGCAGCAGCCGTTGCACCGGCCTCATCCACAGCAGCTGCTTCTGAAAATGTTTAATGTGGGGCAACATGCAGCAGGCAATCCCGGAGGAGGAGGAGATGCGGTACGGAGACCAGAAGGGAGAGGCTGAACATTCAATTCTCACTGACAGCCAGAGGTACGATGAGGACGATTGTGATGGGTGTTTCTGATTCTGACGGAATGTCAACTTCAGAATCCCAGGACCTCTACACACCACAACAAATACACACATTTCTAGATTAAACGTTTGGAAAACCTTTTAATGTTAAGGATTGTGGTGTGGGGATGGTGTGGTTTGAGCAGCCACACCTAATAAGTAATTGGAGCCAAGGATCAGAGTGGCTGCATACCTGTTGTCACCTGTTGCATGACACGTGTCCATCTGTTCTGGGGCTTGTTCCACCTAGCTCACTCTCTACAATAAACTGTGTCTGAACCCCATCGTCTGTGTCGCTGTGCCGGAGGTCCTTGAAACTGCCTCAATACTGATAAATTCATTGAAACTGTTTCTACAATGCAGAAAGTAGTCGGGGTTGGAAGCTTGACACAAAAAGAAAGGGGGAGGGGGGGAAGAGACAGAAAATGTACAAATAAATTCTGAAACCTCATGGTGCTGTTAATTTTTCTGCCTGTTTTATACCCACCTCTCTATGTTTTAAGTTTCTTTCAATTTGTTTTCTGAAACTCAGTTTCTTTAATGGCATGCCTGCACCTGCTTGATGTAAGAGTGACCACAGTCCCCACAGTGGAGGACACTTTGTGGACATTGAGGACCTGCATAGTAGCCCTTGAGTCCTCCTGGAGTCAGTGGGTCAGGTGTCAGTGGATCCTCTCCAGATGATGGCAGGGCAACTGTCTGCTTTAGACTCTCTAGAGTCTTTTGGATTTTCTGACATTATGTTTCATGTACTTTGGGGACCGCAGGCGTGTTGTTCGCGGTTCAAGATGATTTTTATTTTTTTCCCACTTGTAAATCATAGTTAATAGAATTTATTTGTGTGTGTGTGTATGTGTGTGTATGTGTGTATGTGTGCGTGTGTGCGTGTGTGCGTGTGTGCGTGTGTGCGTGTGTGCATGTGTGCATGTGTGTATGTGTGTACGTGTGTGTGTGTGTGTGTGTGTGTGTGTGTGTGTGTGTGTGTGTGTGTGTGTGTGTGTGTGTGTGTGTGTGTGTGTGCTGTATATATGTGACCCACCACAGCAAAACACGCATGTCGTGCAATTCTAAAATCACCAGGACCAGCCAAATAAGTAAAAAAAACCTTTTTAGAAGGAAAATTTGATTTTTCCAGATTTATGTTCCTTTTATCTATGTGTTGTTTTTTTTATCTGTCAACATATTTTCAAAACCGAGTTTGACTAATAATTATTCGAAAACCGTTAAACCGTGGAGTTAAATATTCCCGTTAGATTACATGGGCAAAGTTCACTTACCGAGACGCTGAACTGCGCTGAGCAACGCCGACAGTCCAGGTGAAGATCATTCCTCCATATTCCATGTGATGTGAAGTCCCAATGTGAAACTGTTTTGATAGAGTTCAACCTTTAAATCGTACTACTTTTACACACACACACACACACACACACACACACACACACACACACACACACACACACACACACACACACACATTATTGTGTAGAGGGTGTACAGCAATGTATACCAACGAAGAAGTAATGCTGATGTCACTTCCGTAAACAAGACAAGGATCTGGTTTCACTTGTCTGTGAAAACTCTGTGTTGTTATGGATGACAAGAAGCGGGTGTCGGAAGATCTAAATCAAATCGCAAACCTTAATCTGATCAGTGCGATAGATTCAAGTCAGTGTAAGCAGCGCATACCGGACTTCATTTTCTGTGATGATAGTCTGCTCTCCGACAGTGATGCTGAATCTGATACCGGCGTTATCCGGTTACCAGCGGATTTCAACCTGCATGTGATGATGAAACAGAATATTTTCAAGAACCACTGGAGGAGACTGACGATACGCCCATTGTTGTTACAACGGAAGCAGTTGATGACGTGATGAAGTCTGTTGAGGTTGGTGATGCAGATTATGAACAAGTCGCAATGGACAAGATTATCAAGTTTACCTGCAAATGCAGCCAGGGGCGAAAATAAAATAAGAATAGGCCCCAAACAGAGTGTAGCTGGGGTAGGGTCCGGGTTAACCGACATAATAACCCTACGAACTTTGACGATATTTGGCATGCGCACATTTATATATTAAATGACACACTAAGGCTGATATACAGAGACTCATATTATTGATACTCTTAATTTTGTTGTGTGGTCGCACTTTTTAACTCCTAAATAATTCCACTTTTATAAAACATGAATATTCTTACTGTTAAATAAAAGCTTTTTTAAAAAGAAAAGATGTTGGGTGTCGATGACCCTGTCTAACATTCCCTCAAACCACAAGAACAATGCAGAGATTGCCCCATTCAGCAGGGTGTCAAGTTTCCATTCAGCAAGGTGTCAAGAGGCCATGTGACAAGTAGCCATGCGGCTTTGTTGGTCCTCCAACCTATTTGCATTCTGGGAGCTGGCTGAATGAAGCCAAGTGTGGTGAAAACTTTGAAGGAAACTCAGGAATCTCAGAAACACAGTTTACCACACCCTTGTCATTAAAAAGTCATAGCTTTAAAAACATTTGCTTGATTTGCACAAGTGACACCTCGTTTTGAAGCTCTGATTTTTCACTTTCAAATTATGCAAAAAAAGTCAAAAGCAACCAAATGTACCTAAAGGGGGTTGGTGGGTCACATATTTCGTAAAAATGTTTGTTTATACATTATCTATATATTTTGTTATGTACAGTATGTATATTTCTTTTTCCCTTTGTCTGCATTTTTGTTATATTTATGTCAAATTTAAGTGTGTGTCTATGATTCAACAACCTGTGAATAAATGTGTTGTGCATCTCTGTCTGTGTTTCTCTCTCTCTCTCCCTCTCTCTCTCTCCATGTTTCTCTCTCTCTGTTACTTTCTCTCTGTCTCTCTCTGACTGTTTGTCTGTCTGTCCCTCTGTTTTTCTTTCTCTCTCTCCCTTTTGCCACTTCTCTCTGTGTTTCTCTTTCTCTGCGCCCCCTCTCTCTGTCTGTCTCTTATTATTAGTATCGTAGCGACCCAAGGGGGTGGGCTTTATGTTGTGTTTGACACAAAGGATTAAGGGTCTGGAGATGTTATGGCCTCCAAAGTGTTTTATTATGTGTTTTCAGTTGTTTGGGATGTTCTGTTGGTGTTGGGCTGTGTTGTTTATGTTGGGGGGTGACCCGGACTGCTTTGACTGCTGTTGCTGACTGAGGACAGGACAGTGACGTGGACTCACTTAGCCGGTTGTTGCCTCAGGGATTCTGATGTGTGTTGTGGTTTTTGTAAAAATAAATGGAAGCTACCCCTGTTGGTTGTGCGGTGTATGGGATGCAGGCGGCAGCTTTTAACGAACGCTCTGTCTGGACTGATTAATTTGTTTCAAGGGGTAAGGTCGCCATAATATTATGATTACTATCGCATTATTAACATTGCTTTGTTCATTGATTTGTCTTTCAGTTTTTTTGTGCTTGTGCCACTGGAACCAGTAGATACTACATGTAAAATGAGGTTTAAAAAAAAACCCCACTCAAATCCCCGTCCCTCTGTCTTTCTCTCTCCTGTGGAGATTCTTACATGGTGCTATTGCTGTGAATGCTATTATTTGTGCAATCAATCCAACAGTGTCCAACCAATGCATGTTCTGTGGACTTTTATAGACTGTTCTTCATTGTTTTTGAGCTACTTTCTAGTGAGAACCAGGGTGTGGGTTGGTTTTAGGTTTTTCAAGCTAATGAGTAAGGTGCAGGATTTTAAACAACAGTGGTGCAACAAGGACATGCATTTCTTTCCTTATTGTTCTGTTAATTGTATTGTCTTCCACTGCTTTGTGCTTGTGCCACTGGAATCAGTGGATACCAGATGTGCTAAATAAAGGTTTTTTAAAAACTCAAATCTCTCCCTCTTTCTGTTTCTCTCTCTCTGTCTGTCCGTCTGTCTGTCTGTCTCTCTCTCTCTCTCTCTCTCTCTCTCTCTCTCTCTCTCTCTGTTTCTCTATCCTGCCTCTGCAGAGCTGCTCTCCAGGTCATTAGCGGTGCTGGGTGGCTTGTCAGCCCCACGGATGAGAGAACATGAAAGAGTCTCTCGTGTTGAGCGATTGACCAGATTCCTTTTAGATCTCCAGGCAACGTGCAGATCAATAACGGAGGTTTCGCTGTGCATGCAAAGGTACAGAGATGGAGCCCGATCCGTGCGTGACCGCGCACACACATCTGCTGTGTTAATGATGCCTCGTAAACAATTGTTTTGCCAATTTCTAAGTGAAAATGTACATATAGTAAGTTGCTTTTGACAAAAGCATCTGCTAAATGACGTAATGTTATGTAAAGTTTTGTAATTGACACTCCTGTGTTGGCTCATTCGTATCCGATGATGAAAGTGACTGTTGGTCTCTATGAGCCTCATTTATAAACAGCGGGGATTCATTGGGGATTCATTCATATGTTCCGAGTATAATTCGTTTTTACTTTAGGAGCGAATTTAGAACTGCTTTATACCACTCCTACTCCCGAATCACAAAGGCCTCAAAGTTCGGCAGTATTTTGGCATTAGCTCGGGCTCTAACTAAATGTATTTGGCATGTTGGACAGTTGTTAATGAATAAATACAATTATTTATTTTATTAAATATATATGTGTATATGAATGTGTATATGTATGTATGTATGTATGTATACACACACAGTATACACCGATCAGCCACAACATTAAAACCACTGACAGGTGAAGTGTATAACATTGCTCATCTCGTTCCAATGGCACCATATATCCCACTCAAGGGGTGGGATTTAATACACTTTACGTAGCACCTCCATTGTCTTGAATAACGTCTGGCTGAGCCAACGGACCGAGCACACTCTATCGTGTATGAGGCATGACAGAGATTTGTAGGCCTGCCGTTCAAACCATAGCCTTGGTATGTGAAGTGAAGAGACTCAGGATGAAGAAATTAAAAAATTCAAATCTTAAAGGATGGCTGTTATTCAGACCAGTCCTTGCAAAGTTGATTCCCATCATTTTGAATTGTTCAATCTTTTTGAACGCTTTTCTCTTGGATTTCTGCAGATTCCCACTGTGTTTAAATACAGTCCAATAGGGCAAAGCCTTCCTTAAAAGAAAGAAAGAAAAAAAAATATTTTCAAATGTGTACGATTATTTGGCCAGCTTTGAAATTGATTTAATTCGGTAACTAGAATGGGCTTTTTATGCTCGCCACTCTTGAGAGAAGAAAATTCAAGAGACCTCCCTTTATTAAGCAATAAAAATTGAATTACATTTTCAGACAAAAAGACCAGAAATAGCGCTGTATCACTATCAATATCCTTAATGTTGTGTTTGTAAATGTAGTTTTGATTTAAGAAACAGCCTCAAAGGCTGTTGCAGGCATGTTTGATTTATTCCCTTATTCAGAGACCGTTGGCTGGGCAGGAAAAAGAAACCTGCAGGGGGGACACCTAGCTACAGCTAGTCCTGCTCCATTCCCAGATTAAACACTTTGTCGCATTTCTTTTGGGGTCTCTAAACGCATGTGTGTCAGGCTAACTAATAACTATTAGATAAAACACCAACAAAAGGAAAAGCAGGAGCCCTCTGCAATAGTCCAATTATTTTCTTTCTTTTTCTCCATTCTGAGCCATTGTAATTTTCTGCAAACATTTATCTCATCCCTCACTTTTCTTGCAGCTCTCTCTCGCTCTCTGCTCTGCCCCGCCCTAACACCAATCAAAACGGGTCGCTCTCAATTGATCGGCTCGCGCGCCATCGTCTGGCGTTTAATATCAAAGAATTACAAAATGATGGTGCCTAATATGTCCCTTGATGGAAGTTCCCTCCACCCCCCCTCCTGCTTCTCACTTTCTCCCTGTGCTGAGTCGCTGTCGCTCTTCCCCTTTGAATTAAATTGTTGCCACCAGAAGGTCTTGTAGACATGGCGTCGTTTTGTGTCATTTTCGACATTACTGGTCTCACCTGCTTTTCATGTGTTGCGATGAAAGCCAGTTATAACAACCATGGAGATACTGGCAGCTCTGATGTACCCTGTTCATGTAACATCATGGCATTATAGGGTGTGTGTGTGTGGGGGGGGGGTATGTTTTATGTGCTGTCTCTGGATTAAAATGGCAAGTATAAATCAGAAAAAAACACAAATTAGGTAGATAGTGAGATAAATAGATGAAAATAAATGGATGAATAATAGGTTTAATACTTAACTAATAACTTATAAGCTAGAAAAGTAAATGGCCAGTGTTTGAGTGCCATAAACGCTGCCTCGCATTTCTCCATCTTCTCCTAGAGAAAGCATACAGTTTATATTGGGAATTTAAGTTGATAGTATTTTACCATTTTTTTAACATAGCTTTTGATATCGTCACCATACCAAATGTTTTGAATGCCTGTCAGAGCTACAGTAACTGTCTATTCTCCCCCGACTACTGGAGTAACATCAGACAGGCCATCATCTTGACTACTCGTTTCATTCCTCCTCCCGCCTGTTTGCCATCGCTTAACCCCCTTGTCTAGTAGTAAACGTGAAAAGAATACAGAAAGGACGAGTCACACATGGAACAGGTTAATTCTCTTCAGACTGCACACGTCCACGTGTTGTCTGTTTTTTAGGGGTGCAACGGATCACAAAACTCACGGTTCAGATCGTATCACGGTTTTGAGACACAGATCGGATTATTTTTCAGATCAGCAAAAAAATTGAAAATAATCCTTTAAAAAAGGGAGACAAATATAACTTTGCTTTCCATTTATTCTGTAAAACTAAAAGTAAATAATAATAAATAAATCATTTGTACCCATGGGCTCAAATGTTAAGATAAAATCTTAAAGTATATAAAATATTCCATACTCAATTGTTAAAGTAAAGTGCAATATGAGGCAATATCATACCTTCTTCCTTTAAACATGGTAGTGAATGGAAAAATATGATTGGATCCTCCCCAGTAACATAATCTTATACCGGTATCATGTTAAATTTCTCACATTTATAACAAACACACAACAAACAAAATTTCCGGAAAATCGGTTCATCATTAAGCAAGTTACAGTCGATTTTGTAGAGAAGTTTGCATCTCTCAATACACATTGTATGTTTGTATGTTGTTTACTAGTGGATCTTGACCGCTCCAATATCGGATGAGCAGGCTCATAGCGACGACATTTGCCGACAGGTCGTAAAGTAGCAGCAACGTAGTGCGACGTATCATAAACCAGCCATTGCACTTCAGAGTAAATCACACCACGCATCTGTCTTGTCTCTTCTTTTCACCGCAACTCTGAGTCGAGATTATTGGAATAATTACTTTAAAAAGTAACAACAGCAGTAAAACTGTGTTTTACTATGATGGTTAAATTTTACAATTAATCCGCGGTTCATATGCAAGCCGAACTGTGAGGGATCCGTATGGATCAGCTACGTTCCGTTACACCACTGCTGTTTGTGTTCTTGAATACGTGCTACAGCTCACACATCTGTAGTCATAGTTTGCATTTTCAATCTGCCGGCTTTATCCATCCCTGCTGCCTCTGCAGAGCTTGGCTGCAGGCATCACTGGAACTACAGTGTATCTTGTGTCCAGCGCTATTGATTGTGCTGGACTTTTTTTACTTCCTGTTACAGGAATCTGGAAGGCTGGCAGACAAGACAGATAGAGAGGGAAAAAATATAATTTTTTCCGTCTCCATCCAAATGAATGACTGTCGCTACAATTATGCGACGGAAATTTGTGACCCGCCGCAGCAAAACCCAACTTGTTGCGCATTTCTAAAATTGCTACGAGCCGCCAAAAAAGTGGAAAAAACTTTGGAACCTTGAAAATTAGATTTCCAGATTTGTGTTCCTTTGTGTTTTTTTTTTTTATCTCTCAACATATATTGAAAAAATCGAGTTTGATTTATAAATAGTAGATAAATGTTAATCCGTCAAGTTAAATATTCTCCTTAGATTACGCACTTCACTTACCAGGACGCTGAACACCGCTGAAAAATGCCGATCGATCTTTACCTTTAAAGCGCCTGTCCAGGTAAAAATCATTCCTCCATATTCCATGTGATGTGAAGTCACAATGGGAACCCATATGGATAGAGTTCAACCTTTAAATATTACGTGGTTTATACACACACCTGGATGTATTGTTGTGTAGGTGGCGTATACCAATGAAGAAGTAAAGCTTCTCATAATAATGAGAAGCTGGTGGCGGAAGCTCTTGATCATATCGCAGACCTTAATCTGATCAGTGCGATAATCCCTCGTCAGAGTAAGCAGCGCGAACTGGACTTCATTTTCCGCGATGATAGTCAGTTCTCCGACAGCGACGCAGAGAACAATGGCGATGCTGAATCTGACATCTGCATTATCCTGGACTTGGAGAACATTTCAACTGCCGATTTCAACCTGCAAGTGACGATGAACTGGAATATTAAGAACCCGAAGAATAAGAACCACCGAAAGAGACAAACGACACGCCCGTTGTTGTTGTTACAACGGAAGACGTTGATGATGTGATGAAGTCCGTTGAGGTTGGTGATGCAGATTATGAACAAGTAGCAATGGGCAAGATTCTCAAGTTTACCTGCAAATGCAGCCAGGGGCTAAAGAAAATGAAAAGAGGCAGCCTCAAACAGGCTCTCAGAATGTAGCTCGGGTAGGGTTGGGGTAAGCCCACAAAATAACTCCAAGAATTTTGAAGATATTTGGCATCCGCGCATTTATATATTACATCACAGACCGAGGTTGATATACAAAGACTAATATTATTGACAGACTACACATTTTGTTGTGTTGTCCGCATTTTTTAACTCCTAACAGATAAAAGCTTTTTTTTAAAACAAAGATGTTGTGTGTCGGTGACGCTGTTTAACATTCCATCAAAACACAAGAGCAATGCAGAGATTTCCCCCATTCAGCAGGGTGTCAAGTCCCCATTCAGTAGGGTGTCAAGTGGCCATGTGGCAAGTAGCCATGTGCCATTGTTGGTCCTCCAAACCATTTGCATTCTGGGAGCTGGCTGAATGGAGCCAAGTGTTGGGAAAACTTTTAGGGAACACAGCTTGCTGCACCCTTGTTATTAACAAGCCATAGCTTTAAAAAATATTTGCTTGATTCGCTTAAGTGACAACTTGCTTTGAAGTTCTGATTCTCCCCTTTCAAATGGCACCAAATGTACTCAGATTGCGGTTGGTCAAATATAATCTCCTCGTATGGCCCTTCGAAAAAGTCTCAGTCTTAGATTTAATTTAAAATGTTCGTTTTGAATCATGTGGTGTGGGGTTGGTGAAGTTTGAGCATTTCAAACGTTTCAACCAAGTGACTAACGCGTTGGCTAACTTGTCAACAAACACAAAGCTGTCACGAGCCTGAGCTATGGTAGCCCATAAATGATAAAAAAAATATAAAAGCCCAGGGCAACGACTCGTGCAACGACTCGTCAAAAAGGTGCGTGTGAGAAAAACGCGTGGGCCGCACTAACACTAAACTTTGATGTCAAGTAGGGGGCCACAAAATATCGTCCCGCGGGCCACGAGTTTGAGACCCCTGTATTAGATTGATTACAATCAGCTTTTTAATTGATATCAATGTTCAAAGTTCTGTAAGGGTCCAATAGAGGAAAAGGAATAGGATGGAGGTCAGTTGAGTAGAAAGCTGAGAGAGCAGAAGTAAAGAAGAGAGGTCAGATAAGGAGTGGGACCGTACTTCCTATCTCTGTAGTTTTAATGACTGTGTGACTGCCTCTGCAATGAATGAATGTCGTGGGAACCGTACTTCCTGTCTTACCCTCTATGTAATGACTGTCAAACTGTCTTGCTGGAGCTGTGATGGATTGAATGGCTGTCACTACGACCTCCCACACACACACACACACACACGGAAACACACACACACACACACACACACACACACACACACACACAGACACACACACACACAGACACACACACACACCTCC
Organism: Zeus faber; assembly: GCF_960531495.2. Classification (NCBI taxonomy): domain Eukaryota; kingdom Metazoa; phylum Chordata; class Actinopteri; order Zeiformes; family Zeidae; genus Zeus; species Zeus faber. The sequence goes on from NC_137189.1 coordinate 23,842,488, forward strand.
CTTTTCCCACTGCACGATAACCTTGTTTCAGTCTTTGAAAAGTGACTCAAACCACCTCACAATTTCACTGATGAAAATCTATTTGCGTTGATGGGGAAAAAAAAAATCTCACCACAGCTGCTAAAAAGACCATGTTTCTTAATGACGAGGAATAAGGTCCAGGACCTTTAGATGACATCACGGTCGCTGGAAAACCGATAGCGAACAAAGCCTTTTGTGGGGCTCAGCAGAAAATAAAAATGTTGAAATGACAGTTTTGATCAAAGAAAGATTGAGAGGGAAACCGAAAATGGGTGTGGGTAGGCAGAAAGGGGAAGGGGGACGAGCGGAACGGACCAGAATGTAAAAAAAATGCAACACAAGTATGTTAAAAGATTTCTTTGCATCAAAGAAGGTCGGAGTAAGAGAGACGGAAGAGAAGAAAGCCAGGAGGAAAAGAAGTTGGTGATGTGGGAGGAGAAGGCGAGGATAAGAGGAAGATTCAGCAAAAAAATGTCATGCAAGTTCTGTGTCAGTGAGAATTGGATGAGAACAAAGAAGAGTGCAGGAACAAACAGAAGAATCGTGCCACTCTGCCATTGCAGTTTGAGGGAGATTTAAAGCATTAAATCAGAAGTTAAGGGAAAGGCTTGCTTTTCTTCAACCTGGCCTTTATTTTGTAATGATGAGAACTAATATTTTAAGGCCTGGGTTGGAAAATGGTGACGGTATCCTTTGTTGTTTTCTCTTTGAAAAATTAAGACAATTTATTTGTTCATTCATAACAGAGTACTGGGCCTTGGAAATAAATAAAGATCTCTCCTTGACATAAAACAATGAACCATGTGAGGGCCATTTCCCCCTTAAAAAAACTCAACCCTGCCATTGCAGTGGGGTGCCAAGGGTGCATTCCATGACCATTCACAATCTAAATGTAATGAAACATTTTCTTTACTTTTTCATAGAACAAAACACATTTTTGGAAAGGTCCCATCTTGTAGATTAACATGTAATATGTTAATCTACAACTACAACTTAATATGTAAGTTTGAGGCATTCAGTGAACCCTAAACTAAGATACTGACCTTTGAACCCTGACCAGAGGTCACCTTTGCACCCTTTTCAGAGCGGTTGTAGTGTCAATAGAGGGCGCCAGTTAAAATGGCATAACATATACTGTAATTCAGGGCTTTGCAAATGACATGTAAATTCTGACAACGCAGGTATATTCCCAGACCTAATTAACACCTAGTAACACATGCCTGTTATATTTTACCCATAACTTCTTTCCTTTTTTCGGTTTATAATAATGGTGCAGAATTGTAGTTTTTGTACTTGGCTAGGGTTCGAGTTTCAAACTTTTATAAATAATTGCATAAATGTCACACAATTATTTTTTATTTATTTTTTGCAATTGTTTTTGCTCCTGTAGAAGCCATAACTCCATATGATATTGTAGTTTCTTGATGAATGTGATGTGTTGAAGAATGAAGGAGTGACCGCTGACGCTGACTTGATTAAAATAATAGTTTTATTACACAAATTAGCATCAAACCAGACTTGCCATGGACAGCCAGGGAGAGAACAGGAGCCGGATATATTCTCTGCCAAGCGGCGCTCGGCACTCACTTTTAAAGCTGTACAGAGATAACATACCACATCTGGTTCCAACCCATAGGTGCCCGCTCAGCCTCTGTCTTGCCATAAATCTAAACATTTCCTCCTCTGTTCAAGCTAGAAGAATCAATTCCCTTTCCCGGAGGGCCTCTGAGTAGACCTGTTGTTGTTTTCGTTCTCTGTGTGACATAGAGGCATAAATCTACATTAACATACGTTAATATTATTACCGCACTATATCTCAGTGCAGTCTCTTTGCCAAAAACACAATCGCTCCAGACCACATAACAGCTCAATTTTGTGAGAGGTTACTCACCCTGAGAGCGGCAGTTCGCTGGAGCAGGCAGCATCGGCAGATGAGGCCCAACAGATCCTGTTTGTGACGCCACTTTGTAGTTTCTTGATGAATGTGATGTGTTGAAGAATGAAGGAGTGACCGCTGACACTGACTTGATTAAAATAATAGTTTTATTACACAAATCAGCATCAAACCAGACTTGCCATGGACGGCCAGGGAGAGAACAGGAGCCGGATATATTCTCTGCAAGCGGCGCTCGGCACTCGCTTTTAAAGCTGTACAGAGATAACATACCACATCTGGTTCCAACCCATAGGTGCCCGCTCAGCCTCTGTCTTGCCATAAATCTAAACATTTCCTCCTCTGGTCAAGCTAGAAGAATCAATTCCCTTTCCCGGAGGGCCTCTGAGTAGACCCGTTGTTGTTTTTGTTCTCTGTATGACATAGAGGCAATAAATCTACAGTAACATACGTTAATATTATTACCGCACTATATCTCAGCTTTGGGAGCTCAGTGTCCTATTCACCTCAAACCTCAAACAGACACCTCAATATCAACATTGTTTTACAAAAATATGTTTTATTTGCAATATCATGGAAAAGTACCACACTACCCATAATAACGTCTCTGATTGGTGGAGTTCGCTGTTACCCTGGAAATGGGTACAATCAAATTTTCTGCTGAAATGTTGACATTTATATCCAGTTAAATTGTATCTATGAATGCAATTCATACTGAGAGTATGACCCTATATCACTATTCTTGCACAACCTTGACTTTAAAAGATTCAATAGAGAAAAATCAAAACCAGTATCCCACTTTAATTTTGTGCTAGTCAGAACAACATCCCCGCGGTGGTGTACTTTTATCAGGTTAGTTTTAGTTTAAGCGTATGTATCTGCACCCCCTAGTTCTCTATGCCCACCTGCTTCTAAGTTGAAGAAAATCTCCCCATTCAAATTAATTTATTAAAATTTTGTTTTATGTAGCATGAGAAAAGTCGGACAATCGTGCAACCGAGTTGAGTCTTTTTTCCACAGGCAAGATGGCCCCCGACAGCAGGAGAGTAAGGGCATCATGTGTATTATTTCTGAAAAACATCACAGATCATAGAAATGATGGAAATGTTCTTACATCCCCTGGGGCAGCTCAATGTGTCCAAGTTAACATTCACCCGCATCGCCAATTAGCAAAGTTGATTGTGAGGATTGTAGTGAGTTGGGGATAAGCAATCGGACATCAGTTGCTTGGAGGAGCTGGGAAAAATGACTGAGACAGTGTATGAGTTTCTAGGAGGCAAGCACCCATTTTGTCATGTTAATTATTGATAGCATAAAAGGAATTAAGAGAACACTTGCTTAGAAGCTGGAGCCAAAGTCTCACATATGGTGTTTCCACTACGGGCCTGGTGACGACTACGATGTGACGTTTTTCTGTAAAGCCACTTGGCTGGTGCGGTAGGGCCATTTGGCAAACAAGAAGGCCATGTAGTGCTTTAGTCAAGACTCATGGAGGATGTTTATGTGTTCTAGTGTTAGGGTTAAGTCAACTTCACTTATTGAGGTTGGCCCATTGTGGTTCTAACTGATTTGAGTTGACAAATGAAAATAGGCTAAAAGGAAGTGAATTCTTTCTTTTTTTTTTAGCATGTAAAGCAGTTTCTACCACTGTAACTGCTATTAATGGAACATGATACCAAATTCCGGAAAGGTGTTATAGCAAAGCGTCACATCTTAAAGAATAGGCTCACTGTCTTTCTAACCAGGCTGTATTAAAATGTGGGCTCCCATAATTTCTGACAGAAAACTCTGACCTCTGGTGACGCACCAGCCCTGACATGTCAGCGCCGCGAAAGCTCTTTAGATACGTTGCCATATTCGTCAATCTGGATGGTCACACCGAGCAGAAGCGTCAGCTTCAAAGTGCCATGCTGCGCAATGCTCCTTAACCTCTCACGTTTTTTTAGGACTCGGTTTTATTTTTTCCAGCCGCAAAGCATTAAGTAGAGCGTAGATTCCCAGGTCCATTCAAAAGATGTATTTAGTGAAAATATTTAATTACCAACCCTGGTATGCATCAACCGTATACATATATAAAATCGCTGATGTACTGTCCTTACGTGGATTAAGGACCTTACGTTGATATCATCATACATCTTAAGTCTTTTTCCAATAGCATAATCTCCCAATAGTTAAGTCAAGTTTATTTACATAGCCCAGTACAGTCTCAAAGACATGTGTGACTACTAGATCAGCTCTTATAGTCACACGTGTCATGTAAATGTCAACATTTATATACCACCATTTATATACAGTATCACACAATGTAACATTTTATTTAAAACGACTGTTTGTAGTTGCTGCAGTAAATCCAAATCATGATGTGTACAGTACAGTACAATACAGTTGCCAGTAGGAAGTGGTCGTGTTTCTTGTGTCTTGAGAACTGTGGAAGTGCAAAAGAATCATTAAACCCTGAAAATCATTAAACCCTTTGCAGCAAATTTATTTTTTGGGGGATGTTGCCCCAAAGTTGCCCCATTGGACTGCATTTAACCACAGTGAGAAGCTTCAACAAATCAAATTTTCTCAACAGTAATGAGCTTGCTATGAACAGAACAATCATTCAAATTAATATATTTAATGGTCAATTTATCAAAACTATATACAGTATATATATATATATATATATATATATATATACTGTATATACAGTATATACGTCTTCTTTCTCCAAATTTACTTTACAATCCACACATGCATTCCTACTTGACAATTCAGAATTCACACACACACACGCGCGCGCTCCCACACACACCCACACACAAACACGCACACACACGCGCACACACGCACACACACACACACACATTCCTTTGCCTGTTTGAAGTTGGACATTCAGGCATTATGATCCAGACTCGCTACTCCGCTACTATAAATGCACAGCCATCTGTGGGCCTCTCTATTTGCGAGATGATGTGAAAAAATGTGGAGGCAGAGGGCTGGAAATTGCACTTGACATCAAGGCAAAATCTCGGCAATTAGAAAATGACTTTTCAAAAAAAGAGGACGGGGGGAAAAAATCATGGCACAGCAAGGTGCTGCAAAGAACACCTTCAATCCCAACATTACCGTAAATGGACTTGCCGACACCCAGACTCCGCCGACGGGCCTTGCATTATGCATTATTTGGTGGCCATGCCGCACCGCTTTTAGCTTTGATGCATGGAGACATTTCTTATTACCCTGGGACTGAAGTGCCTTCTGGACAATTATGCGTATGTCCGCCCCTGTGTGTGTGCGCGTGTTGGTTGGGTGCGCATGTAGGAAACGGAGGTTGAGTTATCGCTAGTGAGATGACTGATCCAAGATTTGTTTACCAAGAAAACTGGCTTTTTGAGAATGCTGTTAACGCTCACACACTGAATGTATGCCCGAGTGTCTGACTGCAGCTGTTCACTTGGCTTGTGTGCAAAGGTGGCGTAGAGAATACATAGATAATCCAGTCATTCCTCGTGTGGAGTGGAATAAAGCTATATTCTGGGTTCCTGTGTATGTTGTAAAACCTAGAAATAAACAAAAAACATTTTCCAGTCATGGAAATTGAGGTGGGGTGGCAGATGTCCTGGAACACACCTGTGAATGATTAAATCTAAAATGAATAACGATGGCAATTGTCATTCTAAAGTAAACTGGGACGGTACATTTTTTTATCCTTTTTATTTTATATTTTTGAGTTTTGAACCAGGATTTAGTGAGATAGTGTTTTTATTCTATGTGTATTCTATGCCTTCCAGATAGCATTGTATGAGAGAATGGCTCCTTTTTATTAAAATAAATGAACGTAAAACCTTATTGTAATCTGTGTATCATAGTTATAAGCTGCTTTCACACATGCACTCTGGAGAATATCTGGATAATCAGGTCCGGACATTACCAGGTCCAGAGTTGGCCTTTCACACATGTAGCACACGACCGGAGATTGTCTTTGTCAGATGCGTTCACACCGACTGGAAATACTCTGTTGGTTTAGACGAGGACCGGAGCCTGTGTAGAGTGTGCAAGTAGCAGGATGCGATGCAATGACGCATGGCGCTGCAGAGTTTTTGCACACCTAAAATGGCTGACGAGGCTACCGACTTATCAGTAATTGTGACTTTTTTTTGCATTGATACTAAATGTATTTGGACATATCCGCAATATAAATGTATATTATCATCTTCTTCTTCTTCTTCTTCTTCTTCTTCTTCTTCTTCTTTTTCTTCTTTTTCTTTGTCCTCATATATTATGGTTGTAAATGACCCTTCTGAGTAGGCATGTTGATGACGTCTCTATCATGGGCCAGTCGCATGGTAGAGACGTCAGCAACACGTGACACGCCAAAATGCTCGCTGTGAATGCACACACATACCACTCAATCGGACCTTACGCAGACTTTGTACTAGGGTGCTGGCTGAGTAAAGTCTGAATAATGTCCGGTCCAAATGATTTGGACATTTGCGCTCACACATACAACTCCTCTGGGTAACGTCCTGATAATTTCAGGGTTGCAGTGCATGTGTGAAAGCAGCTTAATTGTCATTTTAACTGAAGAAGAAATGCACTGTGTACAGTGTTTAACCAACAGAATTCAAAGACTGATCATCATTCAGGCCCTGATAAAGTGATTAACATGGCACTGTGAAGATCTCCAGTCCTCGCAGGACATAAAAATGAGAAAACGAATGCATTCCACCAGGGCTTTTTCCACAAATGGCCTCTCTCAAGATGCAGCTGTAATGGAATCGATGCATGCACGTTGTTAGTTTGTATGCGCGTGCGTTCCTCCCCCTGCACAGTCAGACGCTCGACAAACTTTTAATTAAAGCCGCGAGATTACTTCTCCAAGGAAACCGAGCGATGAACCCAAAACGTTTACGCCCTGTTTGGGTTCAAAGCATGTTTTGAATGGGTGCTGGGGAAGACTGGGTGCTGGGGGGGTTACAGTAAATTAGTCGCTGGCGTGCTTCTCTGGCTCCACTTTCAATCCAGTCACACTCCACATTGCAATAGTGCAACAGACCACATTATGCAATGGTGCATTTCAATTTAGAGCGCAGATGTTCCCCCTGGATGGCCCACCAGCTCCATTCTGATGTTTTTATTTGTGCCAGCCTAACAGCCTGCGTATGGGCTTAAATCTATGGGTGATTAGGCTACTGACACCTGGGTGTTAATAACATCTTCCTTATATACTGTATATATAGTATATTCTTTCTATTTTTTATTTTTACATCAATTCATTGCAAGGTGGATGATTTGGGGTGGTGGTTAAAAGTCAGGAAACATCTTTTAATCAGAAACCAGCAGGACCTGACTATGAGAATATGCAGCTCCATGTGCAATGTCTGTATACGCTTACCAATATTGTGGCTCTGTGGCGGGATCTAGGATCGGATCTCAAGTTCCCGTGTAATACTAAAATGACTTTGAAGTGAAATGGTGCTGCGTGCAACATAATCCGTTTTGTTTTGTCTTTTTTATGTCTTAAAATTATATTTAGTGGTAGGTCAATTTTTAAGAGAGCGCAGTTCTCAGTTCCCATGGAGAGAGGTGTGTGGATGCTGTAGTGGCATATTGTAAACTGGACCTACACCTACTGGGTTCTCAGCTTCAGATGCAAAAACATCCCTTTGAATAACTACATTCGATTCTACATGAGCATCTCCAGCGCCAGAACACCCACTTCTATGCACCTGTGTCTGTGTGGTTAGAGGGCATGGGGCGTGGTTTGCTGATGTAGCCAATAATCTGTCCACACTTCTATGAAATCGGATCCCAATGCGAGCAAGGCCACCTCGGGACGTGGTCTGGCTCTCAGGATGTCAGATCCGATCTGGTTCTGTCCAGACCTAACAGTAAATGCATCCCAGCGTGAGCGGATCACAAAAGTAAAACTGAGCCCTCTGACTATATTGTGAGCTTCCCGTTTTAAAATGTAAATAAACTCCAATTTTTGAAAAATGATATCTCACACACACAAAAAGATTTAGAGTGATTGATCGATGAGTTATAAAAAATGGCCACGTTTTTGTTTCCGCACAAAGTTACCTCACTTGTCAGTTGAGTTTCCTCTTTGCCGCCAACAATTTCTCTCCAACTATCAGTTTTGTGGGGGATGGTGCATTTCCTGAAAAATCCCCAGTGCCGTAACGTGCGTGTTTGACCAGAAATTACAGTGCCACTGGCATCATCGAACACAGGTCAGATTTAAAGCCATTCAGACCAAAGCGGGGTTGGTCTTTTAATAGTTATCGGACAGTCAGCCTCCCAATAAAATTCACTGGGTCACCCCATTTGACCCAGTAAACTGGTAGTAGCTGGGCCTTTTGAAAGAGAAAAGAGTGCGTGTGTGTGTGTGTGTGTGTGTGTGTGTGTGTGTGTGTGTGTGTGTGTGTGTGTGTGTGTGTGTGTGTGTGTGTGTGTGTGTGTGTGTGTGTGTGTGCGTGCAGGCATGCATGCGTTTGTATGATTAAGCCATTAAAGGCAATGGGTAAATCCAGGATGACAGGCAAATCATCATCATATCGTGCCTGTCAGGAATAGGGCTGCTCAAAACAGCCACAGACACACACACACACACACACACACACACACACAAACACACAATCAGACAGATAGCTGCCGCATTGTTGTTACAGATGATTGAGATCTGGAGACGAGGTACCACACTGCTTGCATACAGTATCTGAGGAGTGTGTGTGTGTGTGTGTGTGTGTGTGTGTGTGTGTGTGTGTGTGTGTGTGTGTGTGTGTGTGTTTGTGTGTGTGTGTGTGTGTGTGTGTGTGTGTGTGTGTGTGTGTGTGTGTATGTGTTTGTGCGTGTCCCTGCACTTTTTTTTATTTCTGTGATGAGAAATATAGCTTTCCTGGTCTACTGCTTTCAATCATCCATATTGTTATTCACCCAGTGATGGTTTTCCAAAGAGTGACATTTCACCTGTGTGTGTGTGTGTGTGTGTGTGTGTGTGTGTGTGTGTGTGTGTGTGTGTGTGTGTGTGTGTGTGTGTGTGTGTGTGTGTGTGTGTGTGTGTGTGTGTGTGTGTGTGTGTGTGTGTGTGTGTGTGTGTGTGTGATGAAGGGTGGTCACCTCCACCCTTCATCCACTTCATGCATAAATTACTAGGCTCTGGTGGTGGACATGTGATTTACCATCTCGAATGCTGGAAGGTAAGCACTTGACAATGTATTTGCATGTAATTGTACGTGGATTTGTGTGTGTGAGTGTGCATGCACATGCATAAGTTACCAAACTTGGTTATCTTGTCAAGACCAAGACATGACTTTGGAAGACATGGAAAGGACGTGTACTTGAAGTATCTGTTTGATTGGTTTTTGTTACGAATAACTTGTTGGATAGCTCCAAATGATTTGTCTTTTTCTTTGCCTTGTTGAGTCGAGCCCCAATCTGCATACATGAATGTTTAAGGATATAGATCCCCATTTTTCAACCCAGGCCTTATTAAAATGTTGGTTCCCATCATTTTCAACCTCGCTTGAACGCTCCACTTTTGAGAAACTTGTCGTTCTTACTGAACATTGCACTCCAATGGGGCAACTGTTTAAATATTTAAGGCTTCAACAACTGCTACGCTATTGCTGTGAATGTAAAAAATATTTCAAAACAGAAATTTTAAAATGGTTGAAAACCGTACATTTTGTCAGGTTTTTGTTGACTCTTTTGTACTTCCGCAAATCGGCTGTTTTGGCGACGTCAGTGCTCATGAAAGAGACGAGATGTTGGGTTGCTTAATACCAAACTACTGGGAATTTAAAAAAGGGTCTTATTACCATTATTCAAAACACTTTCAAAGACACATGAGACTTTATTATGTCCCGATTTGACACGATATCGATATACAACATATCCGCTATTAAAATTCCTTTGTCAGTCTTGTTGTTCCAAATAAAACTACTATTTAATATTTAAGTCATATCCTCATCTTTACTTTGGATGACAAAAGTGTATAATACATTTTGGGTTTATTTTCCATTATCCTGCTATATTTTATTGTGTACAGGTTTGTTGTATATTTCACTTTTATATGTATATGTTCTATTTCTATATTTTTTATTATATTATTGTAAGTGATTGCTGCCTATTGTTTGCCTCTATTGTTTACTGCCCATGTGAACTACTGGGATGTTGCAATTTCTCTTCAGGGAGGAATAAAGTATCTATCTATCTGTATCTATCTGTCTGTCTGTCTGTCTATCTACTTTATCTGCCTGTCTATCTATCTACTGTATCAGTCTATCTATAAAGAAACAGTCTTTATTCGTCACGCAACACACCACATGCTTGCACACACACGCTTTTGATGGTGGCCGGTGAAATGGATCCTCTGCTTTTGACCCATCCTGGCTTGTCCTTCCTCCGGGGGCACAGCCAGGAGCAGTGGGCAGCATACGTGGACGCGCCCGGGGACCAGGTGATAAATGTCCATCGCTGGTCAGACAATGATGGGTGCATGGTTTTCGTGGGGGTCCTTACTGACGTGAGGTGGAGGAAACCCCATGTGAGCACGGGGAGAACATGCAAACTCCACACAGAAAGGCTCCTGTTTGGGAGATAACCCGCCGGAGCACGGTGCCAACAGCACCCCAGGCGGGAATCGAACCCAGGACCTTCTTGCTGTGAGGCAGCAGTGCAAGGCACTGCGCCTGTCTATTTATCTGTCTGTCTATCTATCTATCTGTCTATCTGTCTATCTATCTATCTCTCTATCTATCTATCTATCTATCTAACCGTCTGTCTGTCTGTCTGGAAATAAGAGAGAAGAAAGAAGCATGTTCACTGAAGAGTTTAATTGAAATTGTCACCATTTTAGTTTAATTGTATTTATTTTGGTTGCACAATAATAGACATACCGTAATGTCTATGATTGATCCGTGTATATATTATATTTTAATAAAGTGTATTCAGAGAGCTGTTGTCCGTCCCCCACCTTTTCCGTGCTAACTCCATAGCACAACGGGTTTTCTCTGTGCCACTGGACGGCCAACCCGTTTTAGTTCCTGGGCTCCTAGATGGGTATTTATCTAATTAGAACGTTTATAAAACGTACATTAAAAAAATAATCCAGGTAATGCAGGATTATATTTTTTTGCTTTTTGGATAAACTGCTAATCCAGGCTCAGCATGCATTGGCAATTTCCTTAACCTAATATTAAAAGACCTAGAGTGGTCATGTCTTCTGTACTTAGTCAGCAATCAATAGTCCTGCAGGATAAGTAACACTGGTCTTGGATTCAATACTGTTTCCTTTTTACCGTGATCTTGTTTTGTCTTTGTAATCTGCACTTGGTACCAAACAGTATAGACTGCTTTTCCCAGATGCAAAGATAACATATTGTCAACCAACCAATACTTATTCCACTGAACAACTGTCATTAGTCAGTAGACTTATTGTACAGGTGGCTGTCACTGGTCAGAAGGCCATTGGGCTGAATACAATTTTCCCCAATGGATAACAAAGCGAGGGCATGTTACTATACAATGCATGTCACACACAGCACTTGTAATACTCAGATGACTGGAACTTAAGCTTTGAGCTGAATAGAACTAGCCCTCCATTCTGATGTGTGCGTGTGTGTGTGTGTGTGTGTGTGTGTGTGTATATATATGTGTATATTTACTGTATATACTGTATATATATTGTATCTTCTGTGTGAGTGCCATTTGTGATTCCTGTTAAAAATGGAGGGTACAAACAAGGGAAAGAAGTGGCTGAGTGGAAGGGAGAGAGGATAAAAGTATAGCGGACAGGACTGATAAGGAGTGGAGCATAACTTTTTAGGTGAGGAGGGGGATAAAAACAGTGAAGGGTTGCTAAATGGGGGGAATTAAATAGGAAGTGCAGAGGGATGAAGAGAATTGCAAATTAGAAAGGGATGGAGTAAGGAGGCAAAGACCCAATGTTTGGGCAGAGAAGGATGGAGCAGAACATTGAGAAGAGAGATAGAGAGAAAGAGAGCAGCAGAGACTAGAGCATTGGGCGGTAGCTCAAAGGCAACGCTAATGACAGCGTAAGAGAACAATAGCTCTCGACAAAGACTGTAGCCCAGAGCAATGCTGGGCTCCTGAGGGAAATTAGCCATATATAGCCTGTATATATATATACAGTGTGTATATATATATATATATATATATATATATATATATATATATATATATATATATATATATATAGATATACTCACACACACATATAGATATACACACCGACTAGCCACAACATTAAAACCACCTGCCTAATATTGTGTAGGTGCCCCTCATGCCACCAAAACAGCTCTGACCCGCCTACCAATGTTTAGGTAGGTGGTACGTGTCAAAGTACCATTCACATGAATAACAGGAGCCAAGGTTTCCCAGCAGAACATTGCCCAGAGCATCACACTGCCTCCACCGACTTGCCTTCTTGCCATGCATCCTGGTGCCGTTTCTTCCCCAGGTAATCACATGATGTAGAAGAAAATGAGATTCATCAGACCAGGCCACCTTCTTCCATTGCTCCATGGTCCAGTTCTGATGCTCACATACTCATTGTAGGCGCTTTAGGTGGTGGACAGGGGTCAGCATGGGCACTCTGACCAGTCTGTGGCTGCACAGCCCCATACGCAGCAAGCTGAAATGCACTGTGTGTTCTGACACCTTTTTATCATAGCCAGCTCTGCAGTTAAATCTGTATCTGCTCTTCTCAAAAAGTTGATTTTTTTTATGTGGCAGATTTGCCTGCCACACGCCACCCAAGTGGCGTTTTCAGGGCCGTCTTGCACGGAGACACAGACGACGAGGTAGAAAACACAAGTCTATTGTCGAAAGTGGGCTAGGTGATACAAGCCCAGGAGCAGATGGACAGCATGTCATGACAAGGGATCCTCTCCTGTGTGTGTGGAGAGATGGGGGTATTACCTGCTGCTCGTGAGACCAATCAACGAGCAACAGGTGTACAGCCACACCAATCCTGGGCCCAATTACTTAGAGCCAGGACAGGGGTGACTACTCAAACCACACCATCCGCACACCACAGTTGACAATGGATGTGCTGGGGTTCAGCTCCACCTTATGATGTTTGGGGGACTCTGTGCCAAGGCTGAGCCCTGGGTAGCCCAGTCCAATTTAACCCCCGTACACATCTCTCCTCCCCCAGGATGTACGTGCTTGTCTGTACTCAGCTTAATAATCAACTTATTAAAATAATCGTTTGGCTAGAGATGGAATCATTTCTGTCATCTTGACAAAGCATGAGGCTTAGGTCCGTGCACATTCTGCAGAAACAAACGTTCTTGTAACTTTATGTTGAAAACAAAGATTCATAAATTATTAATTTATGAATCTTTTGCAATAAATCCAGCCCATGGTGTCTCGACTCAAATTTCTACACAATTGATAGAGTTCACTTGAATTCACCTCAAAGTCTTGGAGTTGACTCGTCCTCTAAGCTTCGGTTTCGGACTCATTTTGGACTTTCAGCCATAAGTCATGGTCTTGACTTGGTTGGTCTTGAATATTACACTGACTAATTGCAAAATTGTCATCATGTCATCTGATCAATTGCAGGAACCTTGTGCCTCTTAAAGGGTAGGTTTGCTATTTTATAACCCAGGCCGTCAATAAAACCCCAGCTAACAAACTATACTGTGACCTTCCAATTTAAAAAAAAAAGGAGATGTGAAATTATTTTTAATACCTAAATCAGCGGTTCCCAACCTTTTCGAATTCGCAGCCCGCTTGAAAATCTTAAAAGTGTTTGCGGCCCACATTCGACCGTAAGTAATACGGGAGCCAAACAGTGGGTTCTCAGAGGACGTATATTTTAACAATTATATGCATTCTCATATATACAGAGCAGTAGTGGTAAAAAAAAAAAAGAGGTGGGTTAAAAATAACCTTATATCCACGGAACTTTCGCCTGACGTTAGTAACAGTATCTAGTAAGCCCTGTCTGAAGGGCGCAGTGTTTTGAATATAGCCTAACTACTAATGCCAGCGCTGATAAAACCAACAATAACAGGATCACATTAATATGAACTCACCTCATGAGAAGGCTGATGTTGCATGGCTGACACCAAATGCTTGATGTCTGGCTTAAGGGCCGACAGTCCCAGGCGGAGATCTGGCTCAACATTTAGTTTATTCCTGTATTTCGTCTTCAATGCCACAAGTGCCGAAAAGCCAGTATTGCAGAGATACGTTTTTGGGAAGGGCATCAAAAATCGCACAGCTCTGTTGGACAGATCAGGATACTCAGAAGCAACATGAACCCAAAAGTTTCTCAGGTACCTCTGTGAGAAAGCCAGTTTCAATGTGCTGTCGCAGGAGAGATCCACAACGTTATCCTTCTCTTTTTCACTCAGGCCTGTGAGGGTCTCGTCACTGTGGCTGGTGAAGGGGTTTTCGATCCAGCTGCACTGCACATCTGGGATGGGGAAGTATTTGCGCAGCTTGGCCCTCCAACCATGCAAGTGCTCTTTGATATGATTGATCACGGTGGTAAGAAGCCGCATTTCCTCCTTTGTCATCAGACAAATTCTCAAACGAGCCAAAGTTTGACTGGTCAAATCGCGAGGCCCACATATCTATTTTCTTATGGTCGCTTCTATTTTATTCTGGACATTGAACATGGTCACTGCTTTTCCTTGGAGACTGAGGTTGAGTCCATTTACTATTATCAGCTGTTCTGACACATTCATTAATTCTGCATTTGACTGAGTTATCAGACAATGAGATGAGATTGATTGGCTCGCACACCTTTTCTCCCAACATCAGCCCCACTATCACTTTTGTTGCAGGAAGAATTAAATCCTCACCGATTGTATGCAGCTTACCAAGCTTGGCTATGAGTTGGGTGACCTGATCTGACGCTTCTGCTGCCTTTGTGTTCTCGGTGCCCATACATGACGTTTTGATGACTTTATCCTTGCCCTGATACTCCTTGAGTTTATTATCGAAACATTCAAGTAGCTTGGGCATGTGCTGTTGGTGTTTTGTCTCGAGGCGACGCAGTTTACATGGCTTCAGGGCTTCATTTGATAAAATCTCGGAACACACCACGCATAGTGGTCGGTTCGTCTTCCGTGCCTGTCCAAAAAAATCCCAATGATAAATATTCAGCACAATACTTTCTCCGAACCTTTCTTTTTTGTTTGACAGGCTGAACTGTCCCGCCGTGACTTCGCTTGTGGATAATGTACCAATGGCTTTTTCACTTTTTGGTGTGCCTGATGCTAGCCAACCGTCCATGTTGATTATCACCTCAAATAAAAAATGTACAGGTGTACGTCGATCATGGTTGGGCTTGGACATAGTACGCCCTACCATGAGTTCCTATCTATCAGTGATGATGCATTTTTGAAGTTCTTAAAGAAAAAATACCATGCAATGTTTATTCTTTTTTTTACATTTAAAAACTTTTTTGTAATAAATAATTCTGTATTTATTTTTTCAATAAAATCAATGTGTTTTGCCCATGATTTGGCGGCCCGTAGGTTGGGAATCGCTGACCTAAGTGTTTGACCTATTGGACTGCATTTAAGCACAGTGAGAATCTGCATCAGAGCAATACAGTATGTTTAAAAAGTAACGCGTTTAGCGAGGTTGTACGGTTAACAGCTCTAAATGGGGACCCAACATTTGAATAAGGCCTTGGATAAAAATGGCCAACCTTTCCTTTAAATTCTTGGAGTCTTGGAGTCTATTCTACACTGCGTTCCAAATTATTATGCAAATTTGATTTAAGTGTCATAAACATTTAATTTTTTGTTTTTCAATTAAACTCATGGATGGTATTGTGTCTCAGGGCTCTTTGGATCACTGAAATCAATCTCAGACACCTGTGATAATTAGTTTGCCAGGTGAGCCCAATTAAAGGAAAACTACTTAAGAAGGACGTTCCACATTATTAAGCAGGCCACAGGTTTCAAGCAATATGGGAAAGAAAAAGGATCTCTGCTGCCAAAAAGCGTCAAATAGTTCAATGCCTTGGACAAGGTGTGAAAACATTAGATATTTCACAAAAACGTAAGCGTGATCATCGTACTGAGAAGAGATTTGTGGCACAGACGGATTTGTGCAGATAAAGGCATAATGAGGAAGGTTTCTCCCAGACAAATTCATCGGATTTTTGAGAGCAGCTGCTAAAATGCCTTTACAAAGCAGCAAACAGGTATTTGAAGCTTCTGGTGCCTCTAGAGTCCCGCGAACCTCAAGGTGTAGGATCCTCCAGAGGCTTGCAGTTGTGCATAAACCTTTATTGGGCCACCCCTAAGCAATGCTCACAGGCAGAAACGGTTGCAGTGGGCCCAGAAATACATGAAGACTCATTTTCAAACAGTCTTGTTTACTGATGAGTGCCGTGCAACCCTGGATGGTCCAGATGGGTGGAGTAGTGGATGGTTGGTGGATGGCCACCATGTCCCAACAAGGCTGCAACGTCAGCAAGGAGGTGGCGGCGTCATGTTTTGGGCCGGAATCATGGGGAGAGAGCTGGTAGGCCCCTTTTGGGTCCCTGAAGGTGTGAAAATGACCTCGGCAAAGTATATAGAGTTTTTGACTGACCACTGTCTTCCATGGTACAAAAAGAAGAACCGTGCCTTCCGTAGCAAAATCATCTTCATGCCTGACAATGCACCATCTCATGCAGCAGAGAATACCTCTGTGTCATTGGCTGCTATGGGCATAAAAGGAGAGAAACTCATGGTGTGGCCCCCATCCTCCCCAGACCTCAACCCTATTGAGAACTTTGGAGCATCCTCAAACAAAAGATCTATGAGGGTGGGAGGCAGTTGGCATCAAAACAGCAGCTCTGGGAGGCTTTTCTGACATCCTGCAAAGACATTCAAGCAGAAACTCTCCAAAAACTCACAAGTTCAATGGATAAAAGAATTGTGAAGGTGATATCAAAGAAGGCTCCTATGTTCACATGTAACTTGACCTGTTCAGATGTTTTTGATTGAAATAGCTTTTGATTTCAGTAAATATGAGCTCCTAATGCTGCAAATTCAACAAATGACCATTTTCAGTTCTTTACAACCTATAAAATGTTTTGAAACTCTGTTGTGCATAATAATTTGGAACAGTGCGTTTTGAGTTTTTTATTTTTGAAATAAATTCTGTTATCATTGGGAGGTTTGTTCAATAACTTTCCAATTATACCCTAACGGTTGATGACTTGACCATTATACTGACTGTCATTTGCATCGACTATTTAGGAAAATAGGAGAAAAATATCATTTGTATAATTATTTGGAATGCGGTGTAAAGTCATGGTTCTTGGAGAACAATTTTGTCAGGTGTGGTATCCTCTTCTAAATCTCTGGTAATATATATATATATATATATTTATATATATATATATATTCCACTTCTCTCTTTTTCACTTCTTTGATCTTCAGCTCTAAACTCCTGGATTTTTCTAGCCTCACATGCACTGGAATTTCTCCCTCCTGTATTCTGTTTAAAAGCCTGCACTCTGCTGCTTAATAAGGTGCAAAGGGCTGTTGAAGCTCTGTGAAAGTTCTGCTGCTTGTCTTCTCACTAACGCCCCGTGGTCTTGTTCCCTTTTGTCTATGTTCTTCTGACCTGACTTTCCTCCCTTCCAGACGCACTGTTAATACATTTCAACATTGCCTTTCATTTGTTATCCTTCATTTATTTCATTTCCTATTCTGCGTCTGTATTCGCTGTGTCTCTGCTCTACTAGAAGGCCAATGTTTCTAAGAGTCTCTTCCCGGCGTTGCTCTAGAAGTTCACAAAGAACGTATTATTTTATTCTGTTCTGCATCCATTGTTGCATTTGATATATATTGCTTAAAATAATGGCTTACGTGATGCTTTTAAAAAGGCACATTGCAGAAATGTTCAGATTCTCTGAAGTTGTGTGATGTCCCGCCCTGCTCCCTTGTGTCTTCACTTCCTGGTTTTGTTGTTTCCTGCCTGTGTGATTGTATTCCTTGCCCTGATAAGTTTCACCTGTTCCTCGTCAGCCTTCCCTGTATGTGTATTTAATCTTTTTGTTCCCCTCTCTCTGTGCCAGTTCGTCTTTGTACCATAGTACGTACCCTAGTACCATACCATACCATACCATACCATACCATACCATACCGTACCATAGCATACTATACTATACCATACCTACCTACCTACCTACGTACCAGTTTCTTGGTCTCCTGATATTTCTGATTCCCTGCTCTGTTTCCTGGACCTTGCTTTTGCCTTCTTCCCGCCGGATTGTCTGCTCCGCTTACTGTATACCTGTGTACCAATCCTGTTGGAGTAAAGACGGCTTTCTTTTATCAAAGTTCCTGTCTCCAAGTTGTGCTATTGAGCCCTGTTGCCTGTCTTTCCACCTGACGTTAGAGTCCGAACTGGCCAAGACTATTGACTCAGCCGACTCTGATTTTGTGCGCGCCACACTCGATAACCAACTAGCGGTGCACGGACAGGCAATCCCCACCCAGTGAATCATGTTAGGCTCCCATGAGCAGGTCCTTTGTACCATCACTAAACTACAGGGTTCCCAAGCCAATCTGTTAAGTGAAACACTTGCCCAGTTACAGAGGTCCAATCCGGCCCACGACCCAGTGGCAGCTCCGGTTCTAGTCCTCGCTCCAGCTCCAGCTCCGGCCCCAGCCTCCATCATCACATCGCCAGTCCTGATCCTGATCCTCCTCATCTCTCCAGACCCCAACGGTTTTCCGGGGACTGCTGATCCTTCCTGGTCCAGTGCGGGCTACAGTGCAGGCGTCCTCGTTTCCATCGGGGTGCTCGAAGGTAGCATACCTCATCTCCCACCCTCCAAGCCGAGCTGAAGCCTGGGCAACCATCGAGTGGTCCAGGGGTTCTCCTGTCTGCTCTTTGTTTGAGCTCTTCTCCAACACCCTCTGCAAGATCTTCGACCACACTACCCCAAGCCGAGAGGCGGCTAGTGCGTTAATGGGTCTGTGCCAGGGTAACTGTCGAGTCTCTGACTATGCCATTAATTTGCACACCCTGGCAGCCGACAGTGGCTGGAACTTTCACTCCCTGTTGCCGACACCATAAAGGACCAGTTAGCGCCGCTAGTGCCTGCTCATCCCAGTCTGACGGCCGCATCGCCATCCCCCTCTGCTGCGTCGGAGGAGCTGAGAGATGGACAATATGCTTTTTGAAACTCAAAATATGTTGTAATGCAAAATACATTTCTGTTCATATCAAAGTAATTTCAGTGACTAACATTTAGAGTAGATCCTGCAATGTGAACCAGGAAGCGCTGGGAGGAATGATTATAAGTTTCCACTAAAAGATTACTGTGCTCTCCAGCAGGGTGGTGCAGGTGCAGGTTAAAGGAATTTAGCAGCTTAATTGGCTCTGACTCTGGCAGAGTCAGCTGCGGCAGTAATTTGGAGGCCCTGGGCCAATGTGAGGCCCTTCTCCATTTTGCTTAACGCCATCCTAGCTTGTGAACAAAAACTATTTGGAGGCAGCTTTTTTCAGTTAACGAAGCCACAGAACTAAAGGATGGACCCGAATGACAATTCTAACTGTAGGAGTTCAAATGACCTTCAGTCAGTTAGAAGACAATATGGAAGAAATAGATTCTAAGTATATCATCTTTAATTCTTTCAAGAAAAATGGTTTAATACATGGTTTTAGATAAAGCATTTGAACATCCATTATTCTCATGGGGCAAAATTTCTAACTCCACAACTGTGTGTGTGTGTGTGTGTGTGTGTGTGTGTGTGTGTGTGTGTGTGTGTGTGTGTGTGTGTGTGTGTGTGTGTGTGTGTGTGTGTGTGTGTGTGTGTGTGTGGGAATTTTTTATGCATCAATTTGAGGGTTTTCTGCAGCAATTTTTGGTGGAAATGTCTTTATTTATGTAAAGGAAAACTCAGGCACCAGGTGACGATTCAAAATATAATGGAATATAATGCGCTAAGGCTCCCGGGCATTCTGTATTGCTTTATGTATTCTCTTGTAGATCAATGTGGGTTTCTCTACCCACCAGTAGGTGTTTAGGGAGTCTTTTTGGCATTGGGGCAGCAACATGGCATGGGTTTTTATTATGACAATAAACAAAAAGACTTGCTGGCCAAAAAGATAAATAATAAACAATAATAATAATAATAATAATAATAATAATAATAATAATAACAGTTGTGGCGCAGGAGGAATGGCGATTCTCTTGGTCGACTGACAAGCCCTGTGCGCCGATCCCCCTCTGCGAGACAGACGAACATTAAGAAAACTTTCTGTCCCGAATCGGACCAATCAGCAATGTAACCGGCACTAATTTGGTCTGTTACATCAGGACAGCTGTGCAGCAGTGGAAAGGAAGCTGCGTTGCCGTCTGCAGCCACGACTTAACCACGCACCTTGGTCCGCTGCAATAATCTTTTCTAATTTAATATTATCTCTGCTGAGTCAACACACATACTGTATAGATATGATTTACTCTTCTGTCCTCTTGTGTTTGGGGAAGCAACCTCTTTCAATGTGCATGTGGCACCTATTCACGTTAATGATATATAACGAGCCTGGACACAGGGTTTTAGGCATACACACGCAGGTTGAAGCCGAGTTCCAAAAGCTTGAAAACATTATTTTGGAGTATCCCCCTGTGCGTTTCGGGACTTCTCTCCGTAATTCTCTCTTGCAGTCCATGCCGGGGGCGTGCGGGATGCTTGCAGTCCGGATGGCAGACCTACAGTACATCTCAGTGCACACGCACGCAACCTGGTCGAACGCTCGCTCGGTTCTGGGGTCTGGAAAAGCGACACCAAAAAAACCCAAAAAGACATATTGGATGACTGATCAGTGGCATCTTGAAAATTCTCATATAGAAAGCCTTGACAGACTTAAGGTAGTAAGGATCATTATGCAATTTACATTAGCAACAGAAGAGCAATCAATCAATACTGGCCCACAGACTAGATGGTAAGACAACTACATAATAAGCCACTGTTTATGTGAAGATAATCTCTTTTGTGGGTTTTTTTAAGGAAACGTGCGTCAGATGCGATTAATAAGTGGGTATACAATGCCGACTGAAAAGAAGTAGGTGTGCTCTCTATACCTGCGTATTAGGGGTGGGCGGATCAATACTAAAAGTATCGATACTACTGATACTACATCTCGTTTTGAAGATCGATTCTAATGTCTATAGGATCAATACCAAAAAGGTATCGGTATCAGTTTCTCTCTGCAAAATATTTTTTTATTTTTTATTTTTATATTCTATGTATATATTTTGTCACTTGCAGGGGCTCGGCACCCGTCAATGTTCGCCAACCGGGCCCACTCATTATTAGAATGAATGAATGACCGTAGACAACAGTAAACATTCCAGCAGTATGGAACCATTTCTGCTGCTTGGGTGCACTATGATAAGCTTTGGCCTGATACACCAGCACTAATTGGCAATTCCGTGCACACATTTCACACACACATACACAAACGCACACATGCACTACCAGCATCTGCCTCACACACTCCCTTGAACACTCTCTTGATTACGTCTTCCTCTTTTCTTCTCCTTTATTGATATAGTTGTCGCAGGAAGCGATCACGTGCTGAAATTGTTGTTCCAACTTTTGTCTATTTAATTTTGTTTTGTCAAATACATGTTGTCTGTTCCTATATTTCACTTGTGGTGATTATCAGCCTCTTGGAGAAGTAATAATGATTCTTAGTTAAGTCGATCAAAACATGGTAACGTCCTCTGAACAGAAATGCTGTGCTCTCATCATTTCACAAGTCGTACAAAGGATGGACTAATTGTCAGCGGTTCTCGATGATTAATAGTGAGTGGCTTTGCAGGTTGAGAATTTGAACTCCACTTGCAGATTAACTGTCTTGGATGTGATGGCATGCACCCTATGTTGTATGCCAAGCCTGCTGAAGGCAGAGGTAAAAAAAAAAAAAAAAAAAGGGAATATTAATGCTTAAGGGTTATATTTGGGGGCATGGGTGCCTTGATTGACAGGTCTCTCATTTGGGATCGTGGGCGTGTTTCTTCCTTCCTTTGGATTGTCTGGCAGTTTCCCTGACTCCCCATCTCAGCACACCAAGACTTCATCCCGCTGCCCAAATTTAGAACGTTTTTGCTCCATTTCCTGCCAGGATGGGGGTGAGCATGAAACGAAACACTTGGCTTCAAAGCACCTTTTCAAAAACCAATTGGTGGTGTCACAGACAAGACAAGGATCTTAATCCTTGCCATCTATGATACCTACAACTCCAGGTACTCCAGCGGTTTTCATGAATGTATTTTGTTTCTTGCATGACATTGAGCGGCAGAGAAATGAATAAATCTACGTATTATTGTATGCGCTATAGGGGCGATGTGTTGGACTTATGAATGAATGGATGAACCTCAATCATTGTTGCTGGTGGAGAGATGTTTCGGGAATGCTTCTTCAACAACCAACTTTAAGAGACGTGTGGACACGTGTTAAAGCTGCCTGAACGACATCCACTGGGAACTCCTTATGGTGTTGTTGTGTGTGTTGGACATCTGCCAATTCCTGGAGGAGATAGGAGTACTGTTGTTTCCTAGGTTAAGAAAGTTGATAGTTGATAAAGGGGTGATAGTGGTAGTGGTTCGCAGATCCATTGAATATGAGACATCACAGTAAATGACAGTCATAGACAAATACTGTCTTGTCTAATAATGTTTTTCAGAAAGAAAGATGCATCTTTTCAGATCATACCTTATTAGCTAACAAGGTTCCCTTACTCTAAGGAAGGTCCGTCAGTCATAGTGGGGCTGTTTCTCATGAAAACATTTCGGGGCCAGGACCCCTACCACACCCCTTAGAACATACTAACACACCCCAGCTACATTTAAAAAAAAATTATATAAAAAAAAGGCATATCCATAATACTGCCTTATTGTAACCATTAAATTCTTAAAAGGTGAGAGATGTCAGGTATGTACATCTCTCAAGATAATACACAAGGTTAGCTATCCTACAAGGTATTGGAAATTTCACGTTGGGAAACTCCAAAACTCCCTTTATCATTATGGATAATACGAAAGCACATTAATAGAAAGATAATAGCCAATATTCCGGTTTTAACCCTATTATACCAAATACCAGGTTTCAGTAACCTTGCATGTTTCATATGACATCACTGCTCTGTTCAGTCAGCTGGCAGAGATGGCATTTAACCCTGGGCTCTGCTCTCTGGCACAAATTCTGACTAAATGCAGAGCACACAGACACACACAATAGGGATATACAGATTCTGACACAGGTATTGTCTATGGGGTTCCAAAACCCTGTTCACATACTCATGAAGACGCTCTGATAGCTAAACCAGATGCCAATGTTACACGCTTGCGTTGTGATCTATTTTTGGAACGCAGAGTCTAATGGTCTATGTGATTTTGTCCAAACACAGCAGTGAATAAATCAATTGCTGAAAAACACAAGGCTTTCAAAATCACTGATCTGATGGTTTCGTATTGGTTGTATTGGTGCTTTGTTTGGGCAGGTACCCATGTACTCAGTATAACATACTGAGTACATGGGTAAATAGGCACATATACTATTTACATATTATACACATTATAGATATTGCACTGCGGTTGAAAGATTTTCTTGAAAGTGCGAGTTAAGTTTAGATTTCACATCATTTGATGGAACATTTGCATAATCCATGTTTTTTTTGTTTTTTTTCTTTAAAAAAGCTTTTTCAGCATTTCTGAAGGCAGGGAATGTCTTTTGACTCATATCTCAACATTTTATCCATCTTTTTTTAGTTTAGCTCATTTTCAGTTGAGTTTTCTCATATCTGTCTTACGACGAGAGAAAAAATGACTGTCCTAAATTTGCGCATATTTACAGACCCTCATGTCAGTCCCAGAATTCATGCCTAAATGTTTTGTTGTTGTTTTTTTACATTCTTTCAGATGTGATTCTAATTCCCAGGCGATAGTATAAAGGAGGTCCTACATTTAAGCAAGTCATCAACACATTTACAACTTATAACAACACAATGCTTCTAAAATGTTGCCACATTGATCACAATACAATGGATGAATTCAATTGGGCCACCAGCAGCATTTAAAGAAGACCAGCAGTATTTTTAAGGCCACGTCCACACTACGCCGGGTTAATCTAAAAACTGCGTTTTCGGGCCTAAAGATTTCCGTCCACACGGGCGTTTCCACCAGAGTTTTCAAAAAGACCTGCGTCCACACTGAAATGGCCAAAAACGCATACATTCTACTGTGCGCATGTGCATTGCACAGACCATGTTGGCCAGCTGCTTTGCATCAGTGCGTCATTTCTACCATTTTTTTTTAATGCCGTTTAGAGTATGGACGTAATTACCAGTTGTTAAAATGTCACAAGACAAATGCTAGAATCCTGTGAATGAAGCAGACTTTTTCTTTTGGATGGACTGGTGCAAATAAAATAATGGTGAGGTCTTGGACTGTTTCAAGAAGCAGTATCAATCATCGAGTGAGGAAGCGGCTACAATGGTCAAAGAATATACACACACAAAGGAAGAGATAACAAAGCGGTGGATTCCGGACAAAGGAGTGGCCATGGCAGAGTTATTCTCCTCTACTTCGAGCTGTGTGAGCAGCTTCGGGGTGGCTCTCCAGCCACACAGAACATTCCTTGGGGGATAGATCCATCGACGTTGACGACGACTCCGCCACGTCTCCGAACACAGAACAATCAAGTCCTGTCGCTTGTTGTTCTACGGACCCGGATAATGTGGACAGACTATCAAAGAAAGAGGCGCCATGGCGATGGAGCTACCCTATTGTCGTGGTAAGCTTGCCACTAAGCTATCCACACACAGGCAAGAACGACTAAAAAGAAAACTTTCCAGTGATGTACAATTTATAAACCTTGCCCAAAAGGATCTAAAGTCAAGCCACAGACACTTATTTTGCTTCCAACATGGACAGACTACCATCACATTGAAAAAGTGATGAGGTCAATTTCCGACGGTTTTGCACTACTGAGGCAAGCAATGCTTCAGCCTCAATATTCTGCACCTCCACAGTACTTTCTCCACAACCAGATGGGCAGGTTTCACTATGCTCAAATTGATCCATGGCCATTTGGAGCACCAAGCCCTATTCCTCCCCTGCAAATCATCGGACAATATTCCTTTACACAGTTCCACCTATGTCACACTGATCTGACCATTATTGCACTGTACTGTCACTTCTCTTGTATATCTTAAAACAGCATAACATAAAAGCAGTACCCTTTATTACTATTTTTTTTTGTTGAGTGATACTGAAAAGCACACAAGGGACCATGTCTCCATTTTAGTTGAAGTTGTGTCCTTTTTTTTTTATTAGTATTTTGTATGTTGAGTGATATAAGGGACATTGTTTCCATTTATTTGTCAACTGTTATTTTTTGTTCGTTGCAAAAACCCTTGGGATTTGTTCAATTTTATGCTTGTCTGTTACCACTTTCATTTGTGGACAACATTGTAAAGAACAGCTTTATGAAATCTACAGCGGTGACAAAATTAATTGTGTGAATCCCTTTTTTTATTTAAACTCAAAAATAAAGCAAAAGAAATACAAACGTCTCATCATTTTGACATAATCATAATCATTTGACATCAAGTAGCCTAGGCTATGTATTAAAAGAAAGGTACAACAAGGCATACTATTCACATTTGTTGTAAGCATATTTACATTTATTTACATAACAGTCCGGATTACCCGTTATTCATTAGGGATCAAAAAACATTGTGAGTGCATTTCTCACTCTTCTCCCCTCATTTCTGCTGCAGTCTGTGCTGAAGTTATTGGGTCGAGTTGGTGACTGGAGGTGTCTGACACAGAATAGCTGCAGTAACAGTTTGCTCTGGAACATTTTCTTGTTTCGCCTCAAAAATTATGCAGGACAAAATATGCATAAATAACACATGGTTAATGTCCATTGCTCTGCGCAATGCCCCAAACCATGCTTTCAATCCACCAAACGAAAACTCAGTCACTATTCGTGATTTGCACAGAGACTTACCAAAACACTGCTCCTAGGGAGTCCGTCCACCGTTGGTGAACTCAAAACGTAGGGGAAAAGGGGGTAACTGAGATCACCCAACAGAAAGACCAGGATGTCTTCCTCACCTTCCACCACTACTCTCCTGCACAAAGGTATCTTTCTGTCTTTCAAGCTGCGATTCACCTCGGAGTTGACAAATACAGGGGCATCATGGGCACTGCCAGGCCATTTGAAGACAAACGTCCGCAAAAGTATACTTGTAATCACAACTAGCCTGTACATTCAATGAGTATTTTCCCTTTCTGTTTATGTAATCCGTGGTGCTTGATACAGGCTGCTTAATTTCAATGTGTGTCGTCCACCGCTCCAAGATATGGCGGCATGCCAGGTGCTTGGTAAAATGTTTTCACTTTTTTGTCTTTGACTTCAGGCTCTGTGAAAGGCAGTTTGATGTACTCCGGACCCAGATGAATTGTGATGGCCTTGCACACGTCTCTGATTATTGTGGACACAACTTGTCGAGATAATCCAAATGCATTTGAGTTTGCCTTTGTCGCTCAAGTAGCACAGTGTACAAGTGACCTTTTTAACGACATCTACCGGCGATCTCATGCGTGTTGTCTGACCTTCAGTGTGAGGACGGAATAGTTCGCTCAGATGCAGTAGAGAGCTCCTGCTGTAAGGCTCACTGACTCAGACCAGAGGAACCCAAGTGCCCGACACAGGAGAGCAGGCTAAGGTTCACAAAGCAGGGGTTTATTTGAACAAACAGACCAGGGTCATGAAAGCCAGGATATCCGTCAGCGAGGGCAAAAAAGTCAGGCAAGGAACAGGTAGAGAATCAGAATCTGTAAGACAGGCAGAGGATCAAAAAAACAGGGCATCAACAAGGTATTAGCGAGATCACGGGACGGCACACAGGAAAGCTCAGCCTAAGCAAAGAGACAATCTGGCACAAAACAGAGGAGGTGGACCAGTATAAGTACTCAGTGACTGAGGAGATGAGCTGCAGGTGAGGGGAAGAGTGGGGAACCTCGGTGGTGTTGTAGCAAAGGGGAGTGGCTGGATCTGGAACGACAGGAGAGTTACTGACAAGTCTAAACTAGATTAACTTAAATGAGTAGACCCAAGAATGCTGATCTCAGTGAGGGTTCATGACACCCAGACCTGTTGAAATTCTCGTGCCATTCTTCTGGAATCTCTCAAAGTTATCCCACCAGACACTGGTCCGCCCCGGTCCGATCCACAATCGTCGGTCATTGTACAGTCGGTAACGCCTTTGTCCTCCTGGAACTGCGCAGCCCAGCAGTTGGGGATTGTATAAAGCTATATTTAACTCTAAACAAGCAATTAAAGTAGAGAGCAGTCTCAGCACAATCTCGGAAGCCATGTTGAATGTGTACAACCCGGATCACATGACAATGATACGTCATCGGCAACATCATCGTCTACTTTCCGGAAAATTCTCAGTTTTCGGCGAGTAAAGCGCCGGCGTAGTGTGGATGAGAGGTCTAAACAGAGAAAAATACAGTATATGGACTTTCAGATTTTGCCGGCGTTGTGTGGACTTGGGCTTAATCTTTGAGCTATTCAAGGGTTTTCTACAATACACATCACTCCTCCGGACCTCCGTACAAAACAAGTGGAAAGAAATGGTTTAATTCCACCTTGAGTGAGTGTGCTATCTTGGATAATCATATGTCATTTGTTGAAATGTCTATGCTTGAAATTTTGAATATGTACTGTATGGTGGGTTACTGTGAAATGTATGTATTGTGGCAGGGAGTGCCACTGAAAAACAAATAGTGAGCTCTCTAGCTTTCTTTCTGGCTCTATCATCTGGCGTGATTTGGGATGGGAGCGTAAAGTTTTGCTGATGTGCTGAGACACTTTAGACTAATTACCAATTATGGACAATATATCACCAGGGCAAAAAAGATATGCCATATGAAAAAGACAATTTTTCAAATAAACGGAAGAAAACAGACGATGAAAATATAAATCTAAGCAGGGGAGGAGAAGAACAGACCGTTCTGTTTTTGACAAAGTAAAAAATATAATTTGTTGATTTGAATATCCCTAGTTTAATGAAAGACACACTGTGTGTGCCTGTGTGGTTGGAAGAGGGAGAAGTGTGTGTGTCAAGTCACAAGTCCAGTCACACTTTATTTATAGAGCGCATTTCAAACCAGGGCAACACAATGCGCTTTACAAAGAAATACAAAAAACAAAGAGAGAACGTAGTTGTCAGCCGGCCATTACAAAAGAATGTCCCTGAAACAGCAGCAACAACAAAAGCAACAACAAAAACAACAATAAAAGGGACTCTAACCACAGCAGCAACAACAGCCACAGAAACAGCAACAACGGCAGCAGCAACATCGACACCAGCAGCAGCAGCAGCAACAACAACAGCAGCAACGTACATGCAAAGACGTCGCCGGAACTGGAAGTGGTAGCTCTCACCGGAACTGGAAAGGTCACTCAGGTTAGAAATGGTTAAGTCGAGGTATAAGGTTACGTTAAGTTGAGGTATAAGGTAAGCGAGAGTTAAGTTTAGGTATAAGGTTCGCAGCAGCGACGACAACACCAATTAAGGTATAAGGTTAGCGGCACCAACAACAGCACCAGCACCAGCAGTGTATATTTCCAGCAGCAGACAACAGCAGCAACAAAAACAGCAACAGCAACAGCGCACAAGCGAAGACGTCACCAGGACCGGAAGTGTAGCTCTCACTGGAACCAGAAATGTGTGGGTGTGTGTGTGTGTGTGTGTGTGTGTGTGTGTGTGTGTGTGTGTGCGTCCGTGTGTGTGAGAGAGAGTCAAGGAAAATATGTTTTGACGTGAAATGTGTCTAATCATGTGTTATAGCTCTTATTTTTTACTAAGAAATATATTTATAAGGACGTAATTTTTTTTCCCAGACCACTTCTCAAGGAACTTTCAAAAGTTTCATCCAAATTAGATCTGAAGTGCAAGAAGACAAGCCTTTCCAAGGTGAAGTACAGGTGTATGGTATAGATGTACAAACGTATATCTAAGGTATAGACAGCTTAGATAAAACATCAGACTTGAAAAACTAAAAAGAAAACAGGATTTATTTGACAGCCTTACAGGCCTTTTGATTTTTTTTTTTAGTTTTTTGTTTTTTTACCTGTGCTGTCAGCATGCTGAGCATACAACACAGAGTATTTGTACGCCATTGCATCCAGGACAGAGTTAGTCTGCAAGAGGAGTTCAAGTTCTCAACCTGCAATGCAACTCTTTATTAATTCTTAAATCATCAAGAACTGCTGCAATAACTTTGTCCTGTGGACGACCCTCTAGGATGACAAGAACACCTGTGTGTGTGTGTGTGTGTGTGTGTGTGTGTCCACCGTTGAGTGCATGGGACTCGTCCCATTTAGTTCCGTTGTATGCCACGGGTGCCAGGCATAGACCAGTGTTGAGAGCCAAGTCCCGTGCCGACAGACCAACACCAGAACTGCCAACCCTGCAGGCGAGCCGGTGGGGGCCTCCATGCCCATCAACGCCCCGAGCAAAGGCCGCCATACCCCAACTAGATGCCTCACCCAACCACAGGCCCCAAGTGTTTAGCCCCATCCCCCCCTAGCCGAGTGCGCATGGCTCAGGACACCCCGACGTCAGCCCCCCCACCAACGCCCGCAGACAACCAGATATGTGGCCCCTCCATCCCCTCCGGCACCCGGGGCACTCGCCACAGAGAAGCAAGCCTATCACTCAAGAGGCGAAAACTCCTTAAAAAAAACTTGTCTTTATTCCTCTCTGCCCCCATTTATTTTTAATATTTCCACCCCCTTCTTCCCCTCGTATCCATCTCTCTACTTCTGTTTCCTTCCTTCCTTCTCATTTTTTCTGTAATTCTTTTTGTTCTCCAGTCCACTTTTGTCAATGTGACAGCCTGTAAAATTCCCCATCTCTCAGTCTGATCCATTGTGGCAGACTGTGCGCTGCCAGGCCCTTCCTCTCCCAGCTCTAATTGGAGTGTGGACAGGGCTATTAGCGTGTTGGCGCTCCCATCTGATAAAGGTCAAGCCCCCTCTCTTTGCTTCCAAAGGGGGCTCGACTAGACAGCGGAGAAAGGTTGGAAGAGGGAGAATTGTGTGTGTGTGTGTGTGTGTGTGTGTGTGTGTGTGTGTGTGTGTGTGTGTGTGTGTGTGTGTGTGTGTGTGTGTGTGTGTGTGTGTGTGTGTGTGTGTGTGTGTGTGTGTGTGTGTGTGCGTGTGCATGTGTGTGTGCACATGAAGCCTAGCTCTTACTCTAGGTTTTTCCGACGAGAAGTTCTCTCCCGGACGCTGCGTTGTGTTTCGCAAAATAAATCCATTATGGATTATGGATTGCCCTCTTTAAATTGCCACAAATGCTACAATCTAGCTCCCGCATCTCAGAACCACACCCTGATAGCGTTTTGATGACTTTTTCAAGGCACAATTTGAAAGGGAGTGATACGGGATTTGTCCTCACTAAAGGCTTTTCATTGAAGACGCCAGTGACAGACGGTCTTTGTGCGACATGAGTACGGAGGAAATTTTCACAGTACTCAGAGAGCTCAACAGCGTCGCAACAGACTGCTCCTCAAATTTCCTAAACGGAAGATAAACCACAATCAGCAGCAAAACAGACTTTTATCTATGTGCAAAAGCTGAAATCCCTATCCCCGCATTTATGACATTTTAAAGGTGCATTTATCTATATTTCCAGTGAGACTACATTGCTTCAGCAAAACATGGCCTCTCTCATTTTACATTTTCCAAGTGGGGATGTCGGTGAAATCGGGACATTATTTTCAGAACTCTGTCGTCCGCAGAAGTGAGCGGCGACTGGCGTCGCAAAACCTACATTATAGTGGAAGTGAAACGCAAACATTTTAGAATAGAATAAAATTGAATGTAACTTTTGGTGATGCATTATAAGACAGTACGTGCACTGCATGTGAAAAGGTTATCCCTGTATTTGTGGTGCCACCCTGCTTGCTTTTAAACTGCTATTCACTACTGCAAATTACGTAATATCAGAATAACTTGTAATTATGTTTTTTAATGGGGGGGGGGGGCATGTTATGAATGCTGTTATGTACAATTGTGTCCATGTGTGTTTTGGATTTCACTACACTGTGATAAACTGCAATAATTGTGATTACAGGTGGATATAGCTTCAAAAGGGCTGAACAAAGTAATAAACTCCATCAGAGTCAATTACACAGTTTAACTAAAGTGTCTAACTAAAAATTTGAAAACCAATAATCATAATAATTGGCGTGTTAATATAAGAATCATTTAGGTTTTTAAATAGGCGGGTCATTATTTTTGCTTGCACACTACACACTAGAGAGGCGGAGCAGAAGATCATGTCTTAAGTTAAGTTGCTGTATAGTGTTGTTCATGAAGATTGGAGTTAAGTGAAGACCTGAAAAGCTGGGAGTTCCTTTCTCACTCCCATTGAGTTATCCGTATGTTTGTAGCTGTTGGATATGATAGTGGGCTGGCTAATATGCAGGCGGAGTGCACATGATAGCAACGTGATAGCTACGTTTCAGTTAAAGTTTTATTTTGAGATATCTTTTGACATTTTCATGTTTTATTGGGCAGTGACAGTGCAGAGAGACGGATGACATGTAGCAAATGGCTTGTGCCGGAATCGAACCCCGGTCGCAGTGGCAAGGTTAGCCTTTGAAATTGGTGCGCTCTACCAGGAGAGAAACCGTGGCGCCCGATGTGTTAGTGAATGTTTTGGAAAACAGTTATCCATTAGTTTAACGGCTTGTGGCCTTCAAGGTTGATGGCTTATGCAAGCTATATTTTGTGTTTGTGCGATATTTTTTTTAATGGTTATTCACTATCAGAATGCTTCGTATTGCACTAGACTTATCTTGTGATTTTCTGCATTTTGTTTTATCTAGTTCTCACGGCATGTTTGATGGCATGGATGTGCCATCAAACAAACACCCATTCTACCTCTCCCTGTCTGCTTGCTCCCTCTCCAGCGCCACGCTCCGGTGCAGCCGGCAGGCAAGCGAAGCACTTGTGCCCGATGTCACCGCACCGCACGCAATACTTTGGGGTTATTGGCAACCAGTGTGAGACTGGCGACGGGGAAGGGGTCATTGCCACCAACCAGTACCATCTGTAGCGCCCCTCTGTTTAGAATCACGAACACAAGGCCTTCTTTTGGTCACGAGCATTTCTTTTGCACATCCATGCCATCAAACATGCCGTGAGAACTAGATAAAATAAAATGCAGAAAATCACAAGATAAGTCTAGTGCAATACAAAGCATTCTCATAGAGAATAACCATTAAAACAAATATCCCACAAACACAAAATATGGCTTGGATAATCCATTAACCTTGAAGGCCATAAGCCGTTAAACTAATGGACTAATGGTTTTCCAAAACATTCACTAAAACATCACCCCTAACACTAAAAGACACATCGAGGGTCTGAGTGGCATTTTTAAGAAGAAAAATAATAAAATGTAAGAATATAAAGACCTGTCTCCGTAGAGACTGGACGTGTTTCAGTTTCTCGTCTTTGCATCCAAGCGTCATGGTTCCGATCGGGCTCGTTATTTTTCCCAATTTTTTTTGTAAGACAGACATTATGAATTTCTGCAGTGCTGGTAGAACATGCCTTCTAGCAGCAATTTTTCCAAAGTATAGACCAATTCTCGACTTGTTCTTATCCAAGATCATACAATTAAGTAGAAGACATAAGCATAATAAATCCCTCTCGTGTGGGTGAAACTTGCCTGCTGAACTCAATTGCATAAAAAATTATTGTCACAACTGCCATGAGAGGGAAAAGGCATTTGTTTTTTATGTATGTATAATTCATATGAGGAAGTTACCCAGTAAGTTTTGGGAAATTACACAGTACATGTCAGGAACTGACACACACACACGCACTAAATCCCCAAGAAAGTTACACTGTAAGTTCTGGGAAGTTACACGGTAAGTGATGGGAAGTCTCTAAAAGACATCCATCCTATAAAGCGTTACCCGACTTCATTGTCCACAATAGTGGAAATCTCCCTTCGGCTTCAAACAAAAAGATGAACATTATACTGTATGTCTCGTAAATATTGTATGCTTCAATGTAATCCTGGGATTTTCTAAAAAGATTTTACATCTAATTACCATAGTTTTCTCTTTACCGTTGTTGAGATTTAATTAGCACAAGGTCTTACTAACCATTACTCACTAGTTCTGCCTGGATATTCCATCGCTTCTGGTGGTGCTTACCAAGGTGTTGTGCAGGTGCTCTACCGCTGTCAAATTAAGGTCATTTGTTCAACTGGATGATTTACTGTCCAATGATGTTTGGCTGATTACTGTCAGCCAGAAAGAGGGGAGAGCACAATGATTTATTAGACATTTAGCGGAGCAATTGAATTTAATGCAAATCAGCCCTGGGTCATGCGGAAAGAAGAGCCAAAAACAGTGTGGCTCATAACATGGGTTTTGTTGAAAGCAAAATTGACAGCTATTCAGTTGTATGACTACAACATAAGTTGCCCATCAGAAGTGTTTGGGGAGATTCCTGCACCAACACAGCGGCAGCATTGTTTGATGTCTGACTTGTGCATCTGAAAGCACTGGCCAATATTTTTGGTCTACATGTATGCAAGTTCTGGAGTTTTTAAGTGTGATTTGCAGTTTGCCAGCATAACTCCCATATTTTGGTAAATCAACTATATATATATATATATTGGAATTCATATTCAGCTGTAAACCCAAAAATGTATATTGCTTCAAAAAGCCCCAGTTAGTCGTCATCTGTTGTATTTTTATTAAACGAGACCTAGACCTTTGCTGATGGAATGGTAAGATAGTAAACGCTGTCATGCATTTGTCTTTCTGTTGGGCAATTTGCCTCTTTCATGGACCAAGCTGGGACCTCTGTTTAGCTAGAGGCATCTATGACTCTCACAGGAAAGGTTGGGTATTAAACATGGCTTATTAAAATGTTACATCTCATCATTTCAACCCAGTGATGCATGTGATAGTGTAATAATTTTATGTGCATCACCACAGGTTTCTGTATGAGCTCAAAAACAGCCAAACACACAAAGAAACAAACCCAAAGTGATTTGTAGATATACATCCATATACATAATTATCTATATACATCAAAGCAGGCCTCCCCCACCATACGTGCACACACACACACACACACACACACACACACACACACACACACACACACACACACACACACACACACACACACACACACACACACACACACACAAACCCACCCACCAACCCAGGAGCCACACTTCACAGAACATTATGAGGAATATTCTGTAAAGTTATTTGTGGGTCGCCTGGGTATGTTTATTCCACTCCCAACAACCTTTTGTGCAGCCCCCCCCACTGTGTTGATAATAAGAACTACTGGGAGCCTGCGACATAATCCTGAACAAAGGCAATCTGAAAGAAAAGGAAATACAACAGAAAAAAAACCAACAATTTGATTTGTTCTCGCTGGAGAGATATAACACCTGCAGTGATGGACACATTTGACAGGCTAGATAGAAAACCCAAAAGTGTGTGAAACTTTGAGGGAAGAGGAGCCCAGGGGTGCGCTTGTGTGATTTTCTTTTATATTCTTTTATAGAAAAAGATTCCTCCACATCCCACTTAAAAAAACAGGTATCAGAGGTAGAGGGATGTCAAAGTCAAGCAGACCTGCCCACACAGGTAAAGTTGCAACACAAAGTTGTTCATTATCATTCAAATGACGACATCGGAGGCCATTATTGATGAGATTATAGATTAAAGATTAGAAAAGTTAAAAAAAAAAAGTGGTGATGGGAATTTTATTAATTACTTTGCTATGTCACGTAACCATGACCATATAAAGTTGTGTGTGTAACATTAAATCTAAATCTATGTAATCACATATCAGCACACAGTGGCAATTCCCACAGACAGCAGGCACTGTGAACTACCTAAAGAGATAAACTGTACAAAGGTGGGAAAATAGCCACTGCTCCGCCCGTCGCAGAGTTTGCCTTATCTTACCTTATCTCTGCCTCATCTGACGGTGCTCCTGCTTTAACAGGGCCTGCTGTGTTTCCCCTTGTCTGTTGTTTATCTGCGTGGCCTTGCAGGTAGGCGGAGTTCATCAGCGCAACTGGGAGAACCTGGTCTCCCAGGAGTATTTAAGATCTGGCTGTCCCAGTGCTTGAGTCTCTCTCTCTCTCTCTCTCTCTCTCTCTCTATCTCTCTCTCTCTCTCTCTCTCCGTTCTTCCAACACCATGTTTTTGTTTGGTTTCTTTTGGCTGTGTTTGTAGTTTAGGTTTTACATTATAGGTTATAACACCCTCCACCCATCACGTAAACACTCGTCCATCTGCTGACACACTGGCTACACCGATTAACACACCTCATCACTTTGGTAGTTGGTATTTTGTTTGGTATGTGTTTTTTTTTTTTTTTTTGGTGTGCTGAGTAATAAACGTGTACACTTTTCAGTTTGAAACCAGTGTATCGTGTTACGCAATCGGGAAGTCATTGAGGTGGCTTGAATGGACTCGTAGAGAATTGTGAATGAGCTGACGTCATCAAGTTTACTACGTAGCTGCATTGTTCCTGGTTCCTGTTTTGTTGGGCTACTGTTTGTGCTACTCGGGAGATAATGGAAAATTTATGGATGGTAATTTGGTTTAAAGAAAAGTTTAATGACTGGTTGTGTTTTGTGATTTCATTTCGGCGTGGTGCCCGTGGCTTCAGGTAAGTGTCAGCTGGTGTTTAAGTGTTTGTGTAGGAGCACATAATCCCCCTCTAGCTATAGCGGAGGTACCACTTTTGGTTGGTCGTTTTTTTTTGCAGTAAACGTGGTTGGAGCTATATACTGGGGAGCACAGCCGTAGCTGCGGGCAGGTTACCATTGTTTGGTCACCTTTTCGGCACTATCGGCATCCAGTCGCATAAATACCGGCTATTGGAACTGCATGACGACAAGGGATGACTTTAGTGTTAGTTAAGATTGGAGTACACATAGGTAGAGGGGATTTGCGCTCTTTTTGTGGGTATAATGGACGTATTACACACCTTGTGAGTTAAGGGAGGTTTATTCTCTGGTTTGTTCACTGTAGAAAATGGCTGAAATAGCTCATTTTGTAAAGGCTTTGGAGGACTTTATGGACAGATGTGCAGGCTATTTAGGTGACGTGGTGGTCTATTCAAATACTGTACACGGTCCTCTCATTTGGAGCGCATCCCGGCTCTGTTCAGCCGCTTGGCTGAGGCACGTCTCACCGTCAACCTCGCGAAGTGTGAGATTGTGAGGGCGAGGGTGAAGTAGCTGGGTCGGGTGGTGGGGAAGGGTGCAGTTTGTCCGGTGCAAGAAAAAGTCCAAGCTGTTGAACGGTATCCTACACCTGCCACAAAAAAGGAACTCATGGATTTCACCTCGCTTTAATGCTCTTCATTTTAATCAGTCTTCTAAAAAATGGACAACATTGATTCACACGCTTCATAACTTTTGTATGATTTTTGGTATTATATTTTGTATGGTTTTGGGTATGTTGAGTAATAAAGTTGTACACTTTTCAGTGTGAAAACCATGTATATGCCGTTTTTGTCATGGCTCATGAGTCGGATCATGACAGTCTATATAATGCCTTTTACTGGAAGCTTCTATGGTGTGTGTGTGTGTGTGTGTGTGTGTGTGTGTGTGTGTGTGTGTGTGTGTGTGTGTGTGTGTGTGTGTGTGTGTGTGTGTGTGTGTGTGTGTGTGTGTGTGTGTGTGTGTGTGTGTGTGTGTGTGTGTGTATATATGTACAGTACATGTATGAACTGTATATCTACACAGTCAAATATAATTTTCCTCTTTCGTTATATGGGTTTGTACTTATGGCTGGATAAGACCAGGCCGAGACTTAAATCAAGTAAAAACAGTGGGCTTTAACTTAAAAAACATGGATATGGTTAGATTTGGGCAGAATTCAGAAATCTACTGAATAACATTCCCACCAACATAGCCGACAAGTGATCTTGTGAATGCTGTTCTTTGATACGATGTTTGTTTGAATCATGCAGGAAGACATTGCATTGACTACCAGCGAAATGTTCAGTGAGTTTGTAGACCTACTAGGCCTATTATAAGCATGTTAACAAAGCTTGTATCAAGTGCTTCGTGATGAGCGAGAATGAACGAGACACAATGGTTAATTTGCTTTTATTAGAACACTTGGCTGATTGTTCATTGACTGTGCAAAATGGTCGCTGGGAGCTGCTCTTTTCTTTATGGCTTTGTGTGTCTTATGGTGTTGACAGGGCATGTACCTACACATATCAACACCAACAGACAAACGGTTTACGATCAATATGGCACATGGGACTACACTGAGGAAACTCTTCATGTTTCATGAACCAAAGAAATCCATTTGGTTTATCATAGAGGCCCTGTCCACAGGAATAGAAGTAAGAAGAAAGTCTTGTGGGTGAGACCCATCTCTGGTTGAGGGAGGGGGGAAAAAGTCTTCCGTACGTTGTAACTCCAACTCCATTGTAAGTTAAAATATTTAAAAGGCGTCTGGTCTGCTCAAAGACACACAGTTGCAATTTGGACAGTAAAAAAAAAAAAAAAATTCTCCAAACTTCTGTGGCTGTGTCTGCTTCTATTGGGCCAACTCAGGGCTTTCAGCTGTGTATCTGTGTGCAGCGAGAGCAGGAACCCAGTTTCTAACGGGGCGTTGGGCACCGTAGAGAGTCCTGCCCTCCTTAGCAGCTGTTAAGCAGTTCTCGTCAGTTCTCGCTATCTCCCGCTGCCGAGAAAGGGCCAGGACAGAGTCATTACCGTCAGAGAGGGGGTGGGGGGGGGGGCTCAGCAGCTGTCCCAAATCATCAACTCACCATCTCACCTAGCGCTCAGAGATAAGCTGGGAAGAGGTGGGACTCAGCGAGTGTGTGTTCAGTGTCACACTTCCGAGGAGCCCTTTCCCTTAAACGCCTCCGTCTCTCGCCTACTTTTCCTCTTCCTCTACTTCAACTCCCCTTTGATAACTCCCTGTACAGCTCTCTCTCCGCCTTGGAACCTTCTCATCTGCGAGCACATTTTTTATTAATTTTATTTTTAACCGTCCTGCCACTGTTGACTTTAATCTCAGAATTCTTATTTTAATCTGAAAATTCTGACTTTTCAAATGTCGACTGGGATTAATCTCAGAATTCTGACTTTATTCTTAGGAATCCTTTTTTTTTTTCATGTGGCCCTTATTTTCCTCCACACAGCTATTTAAAACTATTAAGAATAGATGTTTTTAGTTGATTTTTTGTATAAACCTTCATATTTTGTAATCCAACTCCAATAAATGAAGTAAAGAAATATAGAGACAGTTCCACCATTTCATCCTGATAATGCGGTTCCATTTGGGAGAATGATTTGGAATGCCTACTGTGGTGCAGTTGCAGGATCCTCTGTGGATCCACAGCAGGAGTGTTTGACACTAAATTTAAGACTTAATATGAGCAAAGATAAAAGGGTACTCAAAACATCCAAAGAGGATTAGATTTACCATTCACCGTACTCTAGCACTCACATTTTGATCTAGACAGCTCACGTTGATCATGAATTAATGTTGATGATATATATATATATATATATAGATAGATAGATAGATAGACAGACAGACAGACAGATAGATAGATAGACAGACAGACAGACAGATAGATAGACAGACAGACAGACAGACAGACAGACAGACAGACAGACAGACAGACAGACAGACAGACAGACAGACAGACAGATAGATAGATAGATAGCTATATATATATGAGGGCTGTCAAACAATTCAAGTAATTAATCACATTATTTTCTGAATTTGATGGCAAATAATCGCAAATTTAAAAATTTGTCCCTGAAAAAATATTTTTGTCTTGGTCTCACACATACTGTCCAGCTCTATCTCACAACACTCTCTCACACGCACACTGCTGTCGTATTTCTTGCACTGTCTTGCAAGTGTGGAGACTTTTTAATGATCCACTGCTTTGCCACAACCATGAAATGCCTGTTGCAAGCTTCAGCACGGAGCCTCTCTTCCATGGTCAGAGCATGTGAATCGGTTTCCAATTAACATCAACGTTAATGCTTCGTGACCCCAAACTAGTAGTGTTTACTGAACAAACATCCAGTGATCTTCAGCAAGAGCAACTGCCACTGCATGTGTCAACCCCCTCCTCTATCGTAGATTACTCCATTTCGCACAATGACGTTCCACATACAGGACAGCCCTCGATGCGATGCAAATTATATTCCTCAATCCTTTGTCCACCACAATGTGAATTGGCCTGCAAGCTGTAGCTATCAACTTTGCCATTTATTGCCTATTGGCTTGCTGTTCTTTGTTTCATCCATTGGCCTCCATTCACATTAACGTAACTAGTATTACCCGTGGTCTGTTTCGCTTGCAAAGATGTACCTCATTGAATTCACAGTCGCAGTAAGTAACTTTATTCATATCCGCAGAGTCATCGAGAGCCATTTGTAACGGAAATAGTCATTTAAGTCCACCTGCTTTCTTCATCATTCAACAATGAGAGAAAATATATATAATATTCAAACTATGACAATGCATTAATGGCATCCAAAAATCTGTCCGGTACCCGAAGCCTACCACAATACCATGTATACACACACAGGGAGTAAGATAACGTTTTCCATTTGATGCCATTGCTGGCCTTTGTTTTTAGTTACCATTTTACAAAAGGCAAAGCTGCTCATGCAAATAGACTTGGAGAATAAAGTGGATTCTGATTTTGTCTGTGAATCACGGAGAACAGAAGAGCTTTGAGTTTGGATTCAAGAAACGGAAGAACGATTGAAAGCCTGTTTTTCGTGTTGTTCTACTAAAGCAGAACTCTAAAAGACACATCATTTCAAAGGGATGGCACAACACAGCCAATACAGAAGCTGAGTAAGCAGGCACGGTGTCCATAACAATAATTCTGACAGACAACTATGACAGACAAAATGTTTATTTATTTTTTTTGTATTGTTTGAGTTTAGGCTCTACTGCTCATCATTCCCAATGAGGTGTACAGAAATCTTAGACATACATTAAGGGCTATAAATAAAGGAGTGATGAGCTTGAGTCCCCCATTGGATAGAAGAGTAGAGCCCCACAAGTGGATGCAGCAGTGGTGGAGGGAGCGCAGCAAGGCAGGTAGGGTAGGAGAGATTAACTGCTTAAATAGGCCGGCCTATAAGGGCGAGGGAGAGAGTGGCGCCTTCAAGTCGTCTGACAGAACTAGCTCCGCCTCATTTTCAAGGCAACAAAAGAAATTGATAATTAGCCAGAAGACTAGGGAACTGGGATGGATATAGATATAAGATTACCTCGGTGTGGTAAGCCGTCTCTTGGTTTTCAATGGGGTACAACGAGCGGAGAATGGAAGGCAGTTTAATTTGAGATTACTTTGACCTATATACTGTACATTCACACCAGCCATACAAAAAAAAAATCATCAGCTTGCAGTTGCCGGTTTGACGGCGTAAAAGTTATGATCAAACGTTCCTCCATTGACACAAACCTTTTTACACATTATGTTGATATGAACAAAAGGAAACACGTACACGCATGCACTTTTTTCTTTTTTTTTTTTACCCATTGCTCCTTTTCAAGTGTCACTGAGCAAATACTGTCAAGAACAAAAAAAAATTTGCTACAGGTTCCTGCTGGTTCCAGAGATTACTGTAGCCAATTAACACCTCCTGTCTTTGTGTTGAGGGACTAGCAGTTGTGGAACCATGGGCTTTAAAGAAAAGGTTTCTTGGTAAAAAAAAAAAAAATAAGGGTTGAAAAGGGCCAGGCCGATTCTGCTCGTTGCACAAAACACAAAACATAGAATGTAAGATTTTCCGTGCTTTTGAGTGTGTCCAGCATGTGAATACACCAGTGCTCCGAAATTGTATTTCTTTGGCTTTAATGTCCCACCTGCGGGGCCCTCTGTCCGCTGCACCACAGCCAAACAGGTTATATACAGTACAAAGGCAGAGATTCCAGGGGGGGAGGCAGGGGATACGTCCCCGTCAATACTGAGAATACCCCCCCCCCACACACACACACACAATAAAAACAAGAAAGAAGAAGAGTCTTCAATTTTTTCCAAAAATAAAGACATTTCCACCATAAATTGATGCAGAAAAGGCACAGATTGGTTTCATAACAATGAAACGAAACGTATGTCACTGTATATTATATAAATATATGCATTGCAAGATGGCATATTGGTGTATGGATGAAAAAGAATAGCGATATAGAAAGACAGAAGCGGAGGAGCATATGGAGAGACCGACCAAGGTTGTTTTCCCTCTTTGACAGAAAGGGAGATTGTCTGGTTGGGGCCTGTCACGCTGTCGGGGCGATAGATTCAAGGACCGACGGGAAGCAAACAGGAACAGCCTTCCCGCGGGGTGCAGGACTGTCGGACGAGAAGGAGACGGTCTTTTTGTGTGTGAAGAACCTTATCGGTCTCATCGCAGAGAAAGATGAGCTTTTTGGGGTTTTTTTTTTTGGAAAAGGAGAGCAGCGAAATGGAAAGAGAGCCGAATAGCCGGGACTCAAATCTTTCATCTGACATTAAAGTATCCTCTCCGGAACCTTCTATCTTCCCTGTCCGTACAGACAACATCTGCCTCTCTCTGCCTTCCAAATGGGAGCCGAGTGTGTTTACAAGTGTGTCAGCCAAACAGCATCTGTTTGCCATTAATATTTGATACATAACCCCGGCAGAGCTAATTATACAGGCCAAAAGAAGGTTCGGGTTTGGAGTCTAGTGCTGGATCAACACGGTGGAGAAGGAAAGAGAGAGGCAGACGGACGGACAGACAGACAAAGAGAGATGGAGACAGAGAGACGGTCAGGCGATCAAAAGGTTACAAGCACACGGCGAAAGGAGGGGGGATCGAGCGAAAAAGACCAGAGCGTTTCTGTTGTTTATTTTATTGCCCGACAGAGTAAGAGAGAAGCCAGCACTGCTGCCGGGCTCGCCTTTCCAATTGTTTGTTTACCCCAATAATCCGTCCATCTAACCGCTGTCACTTTCTATCCTGCCGCAACCTACCAAATAACCTGCCGCGCGCGACTTCACACTTTCGAAACAGGCACGCACGCACGCACGCACGCACGCACACACACACACACACACACACACACACACATACAAATGCATTCTCTCTCTCTCACCTCATTTGTTTTTCTGTCCCTCTCACTCTCTTCGACTCCTTGACAAATGCTCACGCGTGCAAGCAGTTGTACATACAGCCGACGCACACTGAGAGAGAGTTTTCATCTAAAAGCAATTTGTGTTTCAATTTTTTATTTATACTTGTTATTTATTTTATAGCCATGTATATTTTATAATTGTGAAGACTTGAAGCGGACAATGCCATTCAATTTCTAAAAATTGACATGTGTTTATTACACGTTAAATGTATTTACTTATTCAAACAAAAGTTTAGATTTTTGTTTAACCAGAAATGAGTGAGCTGCAGCTGTTTCATTATTCATACACATGACTCCGACAAGTCCGCACGTACGTAGGCTGAGGCCGCAGTCAATCAATCAATCCAAATCAACCATCTGGCATCGTATGCAGCTGTCTCAATATATTTATTGAGTTGGAATCCTAAAAATGTACTTATGACTCTGTTGCACTTAACGTGGCCTAAATCAACACTGAAACCCAATGTAATTTCCATTTCCAACACATTAACCAGGAAAAATTGAGCGCAATATCAATCAATGCTCAATTTCAATCAATACATAAAGTTATTGGTTGTAGGCCCACACAAAGGTCTTCAGGCCCACCCACCCATGAATTCCTACGCCTACTGTACTGCCTGAAATGTGGAGAGTGTTCCAAAAACGATCAAAGTGGATTAAAAAAGAAACAAACGGACAAACACCCTATGTTGTTAAGGCCTGCCGATGATTCCTCGGTTATTCATGGATTTTAATCGTTGTCAGAAGTAATAAAAATAAAATAAAATGTCTGACACTAGAAGTTTTCAATACTCTTTTTTGAAACTTTGCCATTAGATAATATATTATTAGCCCTTGCCAACAATCTAACCAATTTGGGAGAGGGGATGTGAAAAAAGAAAGAAAAAAAAAAAAAAACGGTCCCGTCGGTCAGTAAGTTGAAACCAGGGTGGTTGATGTCTGAACATGCTCAACTGCTGTAGACGAATTGAAAATACGATTATACAAAGAATACACAAATGAAACGAAACAAGGCAACAAGGACAGCGCTTGCACGAGAGCATTTTAAAGCACTGTTGATCCATTCTGAAAAAGGAAATGGGTAATCAAAAGCGTGCAACAACAACAAGCAAAACAGAGTTTGGCTCAATTGAAGTCGATTTGAAGTATTTGTTTGTTTGGTTGATTGCCCTGTTCTTTCGTCTTTCTCAACATCCTTTTTTTTTGCAGCAGCAGCATTCTAGAACGATGCTCTGCGAAATACCGTCACAACTGTCGAACACCGACACAAACACGTCGGCTCACCTCTCAATTTTTGCCTCGTCATCTCTCCACTCGCGCTCTCTTTCCTCCGCCCTCCTTCGACTACGCCTCTCCTCTCCTCCCTGGACATTTTCCTCATCCTCTCCTCTTTTCCCATCATCCCCGCTCCTAACGCCTGTCTACCCTGCCTCTCGCATCTCCACTCCTTTGCCTCCACCCCACTCATTGTGCCTCTGCTCCCATCATCTCTCATCTCCTCTCCTCCTCTCTTACCCTTTTGTGTAACTTCAGCCAAACCTACCCTTTTGTGTAATGTTGGCTGAAGTGCATCCCTCTTAAAAGTCATGATACAGGGGATACTCTGCGATGGTTGACTGGGTTGATGAAAGACTCTCTTAAGAAATAGTGGCAGCCAAACCCAGAGAAGGGGTTGGTTGTCGCTACTGGCTCTCACTTTTACATTTTTTTTTTCTGTTTAAGGGGGATTACCACTCATTTTCAGCGTTCAAATGGCCAAACTATATCCCACGAGTTGTTATGTGATCCATAGAACCAACTGCTACACGTCTCTGTATCTGAGAACAGGGCAATCAGGCTGTGGGAGAGGCTGTGCTGTGATGTACCGCCAATGTACGCGTTGGCCATGCCCCCTAGAGATGAATGGAGAATCTCAACGCCATTGGAAACCGCATGACTTGAAGATTATATTTACGCTTGTTTGAGCTTTTAAGGCAAATGAGCTATATCAGACACTAGTGCTATGTCATTCATTCCACAACATAATCATGTGCTATCCTAAACCATCTGGATTTACTGTCCTGGCAACTTTTTCTCCTTACCTCACACCGATAATGTGATAGTGGGAAGCTTCAACTTGGCTGTGACATACAGTATATGCCCTCGGCTCCCTGTTCGTCCATGGCTCAATTGACTGGTCTTTTCGTGAAACACTGGCCAGTTAAACTTCAGTCAGACCAATTACCAGCAGGTAAAATTAGAAGAGTCAGATGGTAATTATAGAAACATACATGGTTTACTGTGCTACGAAATTCTAGATATGAAGTTATATATGGATTTTTATATGAAGCATTCTCAGACTCATAAAGCTCAGCCCGCCTCTCTCACACCAAGCATGTTATTCAAGGAACACCATATTCCCTTGGCAGCATTAAATGTTTTAAGGTGTTGGTTATTGTGTTGGTCTGGATTGCAAGCAAAGAGTGGCTGGTGTTAACAGGTGTATTTGATAGTGGAGCCAATGCAATTTGCATTTGTCAAAAAATCTTTGGCTATGACCACAATATGCAGTTTGCCAAAATCGA
Organism: Zeus faber; assembly: GCF_960531495.2. NCBI lineage: Eukaryota > Metazoa > Chordata > Actinopteri > Zeiformes > Zeidae > Zeus > Zeus faber. The sequence goes on from NC_137189.1 coordinate 23,887,216, forward strand.
CACAAACAACCCGAGCTAAATAGATTGCATGTTTTGCTTTATTTTTAGAATACGTAAGAAAAGAGGAGTAGGAGAGAGAGAGAGCGAGAGAGTGAGAGACAGAGACAGACAGAAAGACACAAGAATTGGCTTTTAAAGCCGTGAGACTGCATAATTCTGCAAACATGACAGCTAAGTTACAAAGTTACCCCGTTACACAAAAGTAGAACACTAAACCTGAGCAGAAGTGACTGGATTTATAGCTTCTTTGGTTGTGTGCTCTTGTCCTCACACAGCGTTAGTGCTGTGTATCCTCAAGTACGTCTCTCAAGACGTGAAAATAATTTAAACATAATCTGTAACTCCTTCACGCCTGGCTGACCCTGAAATGTTGAACTATATTCACCATGCACCATGAACTATATGCACCAATAGCATACTGCTTTTGGTGCATCCGGTAATAGAGTATGAATAGAGTATGAATCCTGAGTATCCATTCCTGGGTACTTGAAGGTACTGAGAATTTCAATATAATTGTAACTGAAAATGTCAGTTTACATTGGGGTTATGAATACGGACAGTTTCGGTGTTATTATTTCCAGTAATCCACTAAATCAGCGCTTTCTTTCAGCAAAATCAGTTATAACATGAAACCACATTTCTGAGCTCACTTGATGCAGCAACAGCAATTGCATCAGGCTTGTTTCAGCTTTAGGCATGAGTGCTTTTGAGTTTGTGAGTGTGGTATCAGCTTAGGCACCCGGTATCTGTGTCAGTGTCTGTGGAATCCATGTGACGGTCGAGAAAAAAAAAAATGTTTGACGTCGTTTGACGAATGGATTATGTTTACGCCAGGAATTGATGAGGGACATCACAGACGAACTTCCAATTCCTGTCCTGGGAAATAAGACGTGCTCCAAAAGGGATCAATATCTGTTGTTCCTCCAGAAGAAGAATAGGAGGGAGGAGAGAGGCAGATATCTACTGTACAGTACCCCCCTTCACTGTTTCTCCACTCGACAGGAAAATCATTACTGATTTACTGATGGACTTTCTTATTACTGTCTTGAAGCAAATCTATATGACTTGATCGATCAATTTATCGGTATTACCACGTTATATGGTATAAAGTTTTAAATTAAGCAAACATGCACCATCTATGGGAAGCTGGAAGGCTTTCCCATTACTATTAATGTAATCAATGCATAGCCCTGAAAGACCCTATAGAGTTTAACTCAGGTAATTTGATTACTGTAGAACAGGGCCGGCACTCAGCCTACAGCATAAAGCTCCAGCCAGTTAATTCATATGTAGAATTTGTCAGCGTACAAACACATGCAGGTGCTTGTGGTTAACTCTCCCACCCGTTCATCCATCTGTCTGTGCTTTTCGCTGCGAGGAAGAAACAGCATCAGAAAGTCAAACAGCATTAGCATATGTTTTATGTCTACTAACTTTGGACGCCTGCTTTATCCCTGTATTTAAATACGCTTTCACCGGACCAGCAGTGGCCCGAGAGCTTTTCATCTTTTGCGCTTGACTTGCTGCGATGCAGTGATATAATCAGACCCTGGTTGAGACCTTTATTTTTTTTTTATCTGATGTAGCCGGGTTCTATGAACAGCGTGCAAACAGTCTAATTATAATAAAGTCTCATATTGCTAATATCCACAGATACTAGTGTAATGTTATTCCAACCTGAGGAATAATAAAAGCAGATATGTTTAAAAATTGGATTGTCCAAAAATTCTGTCACAAATCAGATAGCAAAAGGCCATTACAACAGCTTGTCCTTCATGTTCATCATAAACCAAACTTTTTCCTCCCCTTAACTTTGTTACACCCAGTGGCGATCCCACAAGCGGGAGCAGCCCTGGCACTTCACTACTGGTGGCCCCAATCTGCAAAGACATTTAGGATATAATTGTCATCCTTAACAGAACTATCAAGCTGACCAAACACTACTCTGCAAAACAGAATATTTGATTTTGTTGTTATGAGATTCTATTAATATTTAGTCTCAGTTTAGTCACATTTCCTTGACTGGACTGGAGAACTGCTATTTCATCTCCTAAGATTCAGCTGCAATTGCATTTTCTGTGTAAATCCATCAGAGGACTTCTATGCGCACCACGCTCTCAGGGCAGACTAGATCTCCCGGTTGCCTTTCGTATCCGATTACTGCATGTTTCCACAATATTCCACATCAGAATATGTATTGGATTCAACCTGAGGCAAAGCGTCAGAGATCCGGTCTGACCTGTTGCCTTTTGCTGTCTCTCTTCCACTTCTTTCAATTTACAGCACCCGGGGCATCCTTCAAGGGTGACTCTTTGCTGTTTGAGTAACTAGAAAAGTTAATGTTGAGGATGAGCAAGGCTGTCACTTTTCTCCAGGCGTGAATTATGATTGACGCATGGGGGGGGCTGGGAGGGGGGGGGTTATTGAGCGAGAGGTGGTTGCGAGGAGGGAAGCGTAGAAGGAGGAATCCCAGTGAATCGTTACAAATGCAGACAAATAAGGCCTCAATACGTTTGGAATCATTTCATAACGCGTGCAGCGTACAGTGAAGACAGACAGGCGGTTCACTGGCGGTAACGCCAAATTGCATGCATTTCAAATAGGCTTGACAGTGAGGGATCAGAGTATTCATCAATCTTTTGTTGTGCTGCGGCCCCACTAATGTGGCTCGCCATTTATCAATATCATTATTTTCTTTGATGATCAGCATTTTAACGACAACCTCCTGAGATCGGACAGGATTATGTCCCGCGGTTCCATAACAAATGCAACCATATTGCACTGAACAATGCTTTCATTACATATAAAAATGGGAATACAAGAGTCACTGTCCAACACTATCTCAATTTGGGAATTTATGTGGTCACCTCTAGGTGCAGTATGACATCACATTCTACCTGCATGGTGTGCTTATATAAAAACAGCAGTCAGAAACTAGTGTGATAGGATAAGAAAAGACTCCCAGGGGGGATTCAGGTGTTACAGCAGCAACAGTTGACAGAATGCTGCAAGTCAAAAATGTTATTATAAAATATATATAGTATACAGTATACTGTATACTGTGTGTACACGTACAAAAGTAATGCACCAGTATTTTACATACGTATATAGTGCACTGGTAATAATATATAATGATATTCCCTGTAGCAAGTGGTGTTGTAAAATGCTATAGTGGTATGATATGATATGCTAGTAATATACAGTATGTATAATATATAAAGTATATTGTAGGGTAAGATAGCAGAACAGTAGTCATAATACTGATAATGGCATTTTAATAACACAATCTGTTACTCTAATAATGACATAATTAGAATAATAGTATTGTTATTATCACTATAATGGTGGTAGTAATAATAATAGTAGTAATAATGATACTAATACTGATGATAATAATAGGAAAAAACACTGCAGTTACCTCTTACTACTGATCAGTAATGTGATCAGCAACTCAAGATACAAATCTTTTCGGCGTGATAAATTTATATGTAGATTTGTATTCCTCTGCCCCAAAATAAAGAATTGAAAAGCAGATACAGACGGAAAGAAAATATTAGAAGAGAGAGAAAGAGAGAGAGAGAGAGAGAGAGAGAGAGAGAGAGGGAGAGAGAGAGAAAGAGAGGCATAGTTGTTTTTGTTGCACTAATCTGAGATTATTAACATTTATATTGAAAGATGAAACCCAATTAGATCACAGCCGGTGAATTACATTTGGCATGGCTCTCTGAATGCTTTGCATGTGGTGAGAAAAATATCAACAACAAAATAAGATGGTTTTATTACAACATGGCCCCTCTCATTTTTGAAAATCAATATAAGCACCTTGAGGTAACTTTCACGGGTGTATTAATGTGATTTATTTCACCATTTTAGCACAATTGCTTGGCCCTGCTGGGACACCGATGGAAGAAAGATATCTTGAAAAAGGTGTGACTTTGAAACTGATTAAACTTTTATCTCTATTTAAAGAGGTTATTCGTAGGATGGTTTCTCTGTCAAATGAGAAGCGTCACATGGATACCTTATGGATGCTACTCGAACTTTACAAAGCAGAAGTCGGCTTTCAAACAGATCCTGTACGGATATAAGCGTCAATATAATTCCTTTAAAGTTATCTTCTAATGCCTTAGGACAGTTTGTACAGACAAATCTGGTGGGAAAGCCTCTTTAAGGATTCCTCCTACAGAAATACATTTTCAAAGGAGACGGTAGACTTTGAGTGCTCTACCTTCTGAAAGAAGAAATGTCAAAAAGTTATCTTCCCTTAGTATTATTTACCATTTTGTATAGGGTTGTTGCTTGTTTGAGGAAATGGTACGTTTTTTGTGTATCTTTCTCTTATTTGACAGATGTTTTGCAGTGTACAAAAAAGTGGAGTAAGCACATTGCACATGTTCTGCACAGGGCATCTCTGTTACTGACAAATCTATATTAAAGTTGCACTGTATAGTGCACCCACCAATAACTTGTATGACACTCCCACAAAGTGACATATAAGGGAATATACATACTGTATATATTTATACATATAAGATCACCATCTGCAATTTTTTCTTTCTAACATTAAGCCGGGGGTGTTTCTACTTATCTTCACAACAACTGAGCAGTGACTGAGGTGGCTAAAGATGACTTATTACCCACTATCGAAATTTGTAATCCACATCATCTTTTCCTATTCATCTCATCTATCACTACTCTTCATCACCCACCCACAGATGGGGAGTTTACTTGTAGTGGCAAAAAGTGTGAGCGTGATCATGAAGCAAATCCACAGGGAAATAAAATATTATGTTCCTCTCCCATTGTCATTGTCTCTCTCCCTCAGCCTCAGTTTCAGAAGCATTTATTGAGAGTGAATAAAATATAAGAATGAGACAATTTGGCCAATCATGTGTGTACTTAAGACTTAAACAGTGTGTTGTATGTTATATTTAGTCCATTACTCCTACTGCTACATTTCTTTGCAATGCTTGTACAATAAGTGCTATTTATCGAAAATATTTTTTTGGTTTTTTTTTCTGGGCGGGGCAGTTCTGGTGCACCTGTGCGCTCTGCCGTCAGCAACCGGGGTTCTGCACTTGCGGGTGGGGGTAGGGTTCATACCTGTGGATGAGGGTAGGTTGTGTGTGTGTGCTTCGGAGTTCAGGTTCATGTTGTTATTTGGGGACTGGGGCGTGCATGGGTGTTGCTCGGCGGGTTCTTGGCTTCTCTGTATCTTTGGGGTTCTTCTGCAGCTGCGGTGCTTTGTGCTCAGAATGTTCTTGCTGCTGTGGGGTGTCTATATGGCTGCGGGGCTCGTAGGTGGCTGCGGAGCTTTTCTGCTGGACTACTTAGTTTCTGACCTCGTACACAAGCGCACACACAGATGGACACATTACACACTCCCCAACAGCCTCTTGATTTTTTTCTTTTTTCTCCTTTATTGACATTTACCACAGGCCATAATTGTTATTCCAAGTTGTTGAGAACCTTATGTAAAGATGCTAATCTTTGAACCTAAAGGGGTTGGGAGGAGACAGATCAGCTGACAGGAATGGCACCACTCCTCCAGGATACCTGTTTATCGGTTTAATACCACCTGTGATACCTTCTTCTTACAATGCTCCCTTTTTTTTATATATATATTTTTCATTGTTTCCCTGGGTAATGCAAACAATGTTAACAAAGGTATGTGAGAGGAAATAGTATGTATTCTTAAGTATTCTTGAACTAGCTTTGTTAAGCCAAGAAATTTGGGGGCAGGATGATGGAGATGATGACTCATAGATGATCGGATGGAATCCAGCATCTATGTCAGACCTGGGTCAAGTTAGACTTGCTTGTTTCATCTGATTTCTTAATCATTCTTTCAGAGGGGAACATAGATGACACACTCTTTCCGGCTCTATCAGAAACTTTCACAGAACACGATGGACAAAGTATTTGGAAAAACCTAAATCAAATGGTACGGGACCTTTAACTGTGGTTTCTGCAAGGAAATTAATTTCATGCAGTAGACAAAATACAATTATTTAACTTTATGGGCATTTTTATTGTAAATGCCAAATCCCAATAATAATTTCCCCAGATGGAAATGGGGTAAAATGGAAATGTGATGGGACATTACCTTGGAAAAATGTATGGGCGGACCAGTGTATAGCATGTGATCTGTAAGTGTGCAGTTGAAATGCAAAGAGTAGACAACCACAATTTTAGGAACACTGGCATGAATCCTGCCCCCTTCAGATTGGATGACAGGGAGCTTTCTTTCAGCACATTCTCCCACATTTTACAGTGTGCAGCCATACTGTCATCTCTGCGAAATAAAGATGATTGAGTACATGGCATTCTAGGGTACTTATCCCTTGATCCACCTTTTTTTCCTATTCCTTATTAACTGCACATCTATTTGAACTGCACAATTCACTTACGGGCCTCAGTGATGACTTTTGGGCAGCTTTCCAGAGAATTAATCACTGTCCGGTCCGGTGACATTTAAAGTTCCTCATGCCGGCCGCATGAGCATAAGAGTGCTTTTTTACGCACTTGATTATGTGTGAAAACGGGTTAAAGGAACGTGGCCTTCCATCAGTGTCCGATCCCTGTGCTTTACCTTCCCTTTATTATTATTATTATTATTAGGTTAATCACAGACATGGATCTGGTTTCCATCTTTTGATTCTGTATATTGAAATTACACACTCCATAGACATATTTCACCGGCAGAGAAGAGCAAAGTGCAGCTTATGTGGTAACAAATTACAACAATTGCGTGATCTCCCCACTCCATCATTCCTATCTTCATGTCAAAAATGGGGGAGAGAGTGCTGAAAAGGCAAGCATCTAAAAGGTGGAGGGAGAGAAAGAATGGCTGAACATTAGTGAATACATAAATAAATGTTTGATGGTGAGAAAGGGCCATAAACTGTCTTTTACACATGCAATTTTATCTGCATTCAATCTTATGGCACTACCCCCTATAGGGGTTATGTGTCAATACAAGCTTGAGTTAATATCCTTGAAAATTGATACAGCAATTTACCAGGCAAGGATCTTGTACAATTCCTGGTCATTTTGAGTGACAGGCTGTGAAAAAATCTGCCAGGTAATGGAATGGTGTTTTTGGTCATTAATCGTTCTGCCTCTTACTGCTTCTCTCCAAATGATCATGTAACGTCTTTTGAATGTCACACACCTAGTTTCGTAAATGTAACAACATCATTCTCTACAAAACATGCTGTAAAGAAGTCAGGTTCTTAGCAAATAGACACTCGGGACAGCTCACCCCACATTTGGTTCCAAACAAAGTGTCCTCTGTCACATACATTTGCCTTTCCGGGCTTTCTTGTCATGCATGAACAATGTGAACCTAATGGTGTTCCAGGAATAGCTTGTAACAGTTGGAATATGGAATCTGCCAACATTGTAGGAAAAGACAATCCTGGGTTTTGGGTTTTATATCGAAGCCGTTATAAACAAAGATGGGGAAAGGAGCATCGAAATGGATGAATCTTGGATGGTGAGTGATGACCTCTTGATCTCTTTAATTTACATGTTGACCTCTCCAGCTCAGGAGGATCCTCACCTTTACTCTCTACAACAAAAGACCCTGACTGATGCCCCTAAAGTGATTTGTTCTTATCAAGGTCTTTGCTGACGGAAGACTGTGATGTACATCTGTTTCAACATCTAATGTCGAATAAACACATTGTAAGTCACTTTGGTTAAAGGCGTCTGCATAATTATATAATTTAATGCAATTTGCTGCAAGTCCACATGAAGAAACACAAGCTTCATAAGGCAAGCTTCCTCCAGCAATGTAGCATGTAATAATTTTTGTCTCTTCTAATTGGTTGCACCAGCTCAATAAGAGGCCTTCAATTTGCATTGATTACATAGCTTGAGCACTGCCACCACAGCATTCATAAATTGTTTGTGGGTGTTAATTAGGCTAAATAAGGTAAAACAGTAACAAGCAAATCCGGGGTCTAACAAGCAATGCTTCGTAATAAGGATACTGTCCTTCACAGGGGTAAGGATTATCGCTTGTAGGAGGAATATCTTGTCGTTATTTATTTATTTTTTTGTATGTGTAATCCTCAACCCACTTTGATCTTCGATTTGGTTTGCAAGCGGGAGCTCTGCTGCAAAAACTGTTTGTTACAGTTGGAGCCTGGAAGTAGTTTGGATGACTGAGTTTACAATTTTTGGTTGCTCAAAATGTATTTCTTTTTTGTTCAAAGTAAAGTGTCACAGTGTACACAAAGCGTTAAGTCTAGTGAGAAGGAGTTTCGCTTGCACATTTCACCAATGCTCTTAAAGACTATGGCCACAGGGAAAAATATTCAAAATATTCCACTTTTTTGGCCATGGATTGCTTTAACCTTCTTCTAAAAAATCAAAAAAAACAAAAAGACCGCAATCACGAGCGACAGCCTGAGCGTAACAACTTGCGTAATGAGTGTTCTTTAGTGCCATTATTCAAACCCCTTCCAAACTCATCTCTCTCTCTTTTCCACTGCTTGATAGTTTCACGGCAGTAATCAGCCTAATGCAGAGCTCTGCGAGATTCACTGGAGCGGGCAGGTAGCTGAAAAGGAGGAGGGAGGGAGGGAGGGAGGGAGAGCAATGCACTGCACAGAACCTGTCACAAAAGGGAAATGGTGAATTTAAAAAAAAAACTTGAATCAAGCAGTAGGAACAGAGGAAACACACACACACACACGCGCACACACACACACACACACACACACACACACACACACACACACACAAAGGGTCGTATTCGTTCTCACCTGATGATGGACTAGTAACTAATGTGTGCTAGTAACTAATAACTACTCATATTATAGGATGAAATACATTGTTTTGTACAGATTCTGCACATATTCATAATTGATCAATTGATATACAGTGGAACATCCCATTGCTACAGAGTACTCTGTAAAGGCCACAATCTAACATCTGTTCTTGAAACCTTTTTGTCTGTTCGAAGCCAATTGGACTTGTTTACATCCAAACTCAAGACCATGATCACAATGGATCATCTTTTGGGTCAACATTCCAAATAATCTTATTTCTGTGGTAACACTAGCAGGTGAGCGGTAGAGAGAGAGAGAGATGTAGCAGCAGCTGGGCCACATATTACCCGATGCATCAGCTTAGTGGGTCGTAGTGCCTGTTTTGTGTTAATTAGCCAAACCAGCTCTCATTTGGCAACAGATTATGCACAAACAGATCTAATGCCATTAACTCTGTTGCATAGCAATTTATCTGAATTTATATGTGCGTACAGTGTGTCTGTGTGTGTGTGTCTCCCGGGCCCTCTGCTGTTGCCTATAGGTTGTAATTATTTCCGGTGTAAGTGGGTCTCTTGAGGGTTAGAGATTAAATTCCATATGGACTGTTTCATGCTACTTCCAGGTCTTGGCCATTGCTGATTTGTCGAGTCTCAATGGTGACTGACGGCATCCATGCCCCACAGGGGGGCTCATTTTGATGATGTCATTGTGCGGTAATTGTATTGTAATCGTTGCTTAATTGCCTATACGTTTATGCTATCAGAGACTCTGCGGACGGCATAACTGAGGCAGAGAATGGTATATTACAGAACTGTCACAGGAGTTATGCCATTGATTTATTGTTTCAGTAAGCCCCCATGATTGCACAGATTTTCTACTCACTCACTTCAGTCTCCTGGGACATTTCTTAATTGAGAATCCCTCCTTTACAGTTCAATCTCTCGTGCTTATACAATCATATCAAGCTCTTTTTTTCCGCAGTCCTTGGGCCTCTAAATGTATGACCTCGGACCATGCTTACTGTAATTTCCCAGGTATGTCTATGTGCAAAACTAACGGCTTTTCACGAATCACAGACAAACGCTTTGGATGTGTCACAAACTGCGTACAACGGTTCCCCAGCTCTACCCTAGAACTTTGTTTGTCGACCAGCATACACGCGCAGCGGTTCCCGGGGGAGTTCAAACCCCATTAAGAATTAATCAGCGGCAAGATGGTGCTTTTCTTAATCAATTCTCTCTGATGTTGCATCCGGCAGCTTGGACATAGTTGGGAGGGAGGTGGATTGGAGCCAAGAAGAAGAAGAAAAAGAAAATGAAGTTAGTGTGTGAGAAAGAGTAGAACCCAGTTTATCTCCGTAAATCATTTCTCCAAACATAACGGTCAACTGCGCACTAACTTTTTCCCCCTCAGATGTTTGGATTCTGACATTTAAATTTTGTTTGTGGATCATACTCTGAGGAAATGATGTCAAACAATAATTGTGAGCACGTACGCGCATAAAGAAAAACATCCTGTATCTTATGTCTCTCATACAGAGTTGAGGAAATGTCTGGGGATCATGCGGTGAGCTGCTCAATAACCCAGGAAATGTATAGGTTTGTTTCTGGTGTTTAGGAGTTTTAATGAACTGCTTGGACTAATTTTAGGGACAGTTTTGGTTTGTATTCATTTGAATTACAGTCTCCTGATTGGCGGTCAGTCATGTGTGGTTCAAATAAAAGATGTCTCATTAAAATGTGGGTTCCCATTATTTGTAGCTGTTCAGAGCTTAACCTCTCTGAATGCTTTTCTATAGAACCAAAAGCCGATTTAACATGTTTTTTAAGGCTTAAATGTTTTCAACATTGGACTGTATTTAAGCACAGCGAGAAACTGCAGCAGTGGTAAGTTTCAGAAAGGAAAGCGTTCAGCGAGGTTGTCATTAGTATCTGTCCTTTGCGCAAAACAGACGTGGTTTGCTTTGCTCTTCGCTCTCTGCTTTGCTCTCAGCTTTGCTTGTATTTTCGCAAATGTCAGCACTAATTTCCTGCTTTCCTACGCTTAATGAAGATACAGTGGCTCCATCTTACGATTGGACACTTAATATACAATTGCTTATGAAGGATTAACAATTATTTTTAAACCAGCACTAGCTAAAGTGTCTGGCTCCTCTCGCTTCACAGTGCATTGCACTGCTGCCTCACAGCAAGAAGGTCCTGGGTTTGATTCCCACCTGGGGCGCTGTTGGCACTGTGCTCTGGCGGGTAACCTCCCAAATAGGAGCCTTTCTGTGTGGAGTTTGCATGTTCTCCCCGTGCTCACATGGGGTTTCCTCCTCGTAACCTCAGAAAGGACCCCCACCAGAAACATGCACGACATCACCGTCTGACCAGCGATGGACATTTGTAACCAGGTCCCCGGGCTTGTCGTTGTATGCTGCCCACTGCTCCTGGCTGCCCCCCTGGAGGAAGGACAAGCCAGGATGGGTCAATTGCAGAGGACTCAGGTCTGGTATCCGTGTGTTGGTTTGAGGCATGGTTGCGTGTCATGGGTTGTGGGCGGGTGGGTTGTATATGTGTACCTCAGGGGTGCTGGGTCTCCTCACTCTGTTAACTTGTCCAATTTGACATGTATCACTCAAAATATGTTTCGGGCCCTGTTATTAACGCTTCAAAGTTAGCTAACAAACTAACAAACAAAATGTTTTTAATGAATGATCTTATTGTTAACGACAAACTTGATTTTATGCTTTTAACGGAAACTTGGTAAGATGAAAGTAGCAACGCAACACTTATTGGAGCACGTCTTCCAAATTATAACTTCTATCAGTCAGTGAGGCAAGGCAGACGAGGAAGTGGAATAGCATCTACTCGGATCAGTTAAACTGTACCGAGGTTGGAGAGAACGAGGAGGTTTTCTTCTTTTGGATATCTGACCTTTGTCCTTAAGGCTGAAAGTTCAGTTCTTATTTTAACGGCTCTATTGGCCACTGAGGCAACTGTCACATTTCCTCCCCGAATTCTCTGAATTGGCATCGCTTATCATCACCAGATATGATAGAATAATATTTAATGGTGATCTAAACATCCACATAAAGACAGGGCTGATCCTAAGGCCATGGGATTGTTCAACCTACTGGAGAGTTGAGAACATGACATGTCACTGAGGCTACACATGAACACGGTAGCACAGTTGACGTGGTCGTGACGAGAGGGATAAACATTGACAATATTGCAGTGTCTAATATCAATGTTTCTGACCACTGTTGTACGTTTGGATATGTACACTATGTATATTATTTGATGCTCATTTATCTGGAACCAGGAACATGAAAGAAACCTCATACATTCTGCCTTCAGTGAGTCTTCAAAGTTGTTTTTAAATTGAAATTTGAATGCAATTTTTTGGGTTTTCTTTTATTTGCATATTTTTATCTTGTTGGTACGTGATTTGTATTACATTAATGCTTGTATTCTACTTTGTCTTTGTACTATACTGATAGAAAGTTTGGAGATCAAATTCTCACAGGAGAGATGAATGATTATGTTAATAATAGCATTAAATGGGGTCATCACAAACAGGATCCCAATAACGTTTTCAGCAACAACGGGTAAGTAAAATTTTAACTGAATTTTGACAGTATGCAGAACTCCATGGGTTCTAAAATAATTTGCTAAGGTGTAAGTCTCGATCGCTGTATTTAACAAGCTCATTGTTGTCTTGACTGTAAAATCCAAGGTACTTTAGTGGTGCAGATTTACTAATCGACTCGCAATTTCGGTGCCTGTTTGGAAATGACTAAGAAGCGTTAACTATGTTTAAGTTTTTTCCTGGAAATTGAACTCAAGATAATTTTGCTTTGAGAATAGAGGTGTTGAGGTGTTTGAGTTGTTAATCTCGATCACTATATTTAACAAGCTCATTAATAATAATATAAAATAATTTGCTGAGGAATGATCATGATCCTTTATGGTCTCCATTGATTCAAGATTCAAGATTCAAGAGGTGTATTTGTCACATACATATACATACGGTCATACATTTTTGCAGTGAGATGTCATGACACCCGGTGAAGACGCACAATAATCTCTAAAAATACTACAAATAATAAAATATGTGTAATCGACACGAGGCGCTTGCGCAGGTGGCCGCAATGATGATCCCAAATCTGAAAATGAGTACAATATTTACCTTTTTATTCAATGCATTTTGCTTGCTATTTTGTTTATTCATATAGTGTGTGTATATATACACATACAGTATATATTGTATTTTTTAAATGAGCTTATTCTTAGCCTGTTTTACCCTGAAGATGATGATTCATTGATTCTCTCTAACACATTGGGAACAAAGCTTGTTTATGAAAACGAGCGACCAGAGAGATAAAGCAAAGGAGGAACGAAGAGCCGAGACAACAAGAGAATTCTAAGATCTGGGATGTTTATTTCAGTAATGAGCTGTTGGCTTTGCAGCATCTCGCTTCCAGCTGTGTTGTTCTGTGCTCCCTCGGCTGCATTTGCCTCACACAATGGGGTTTAACAACATTATAAACTTAACGTTGCTTGAACTCGAGCAGCCAAATAGCCACTTAGACAGATCTGTGTTTAGACATCAGCCTCCAAAGACATCATGGCTTAGTGAGAGATATACGGTATGTTATTTGGTTAGATTTTTTTTTTTTGCTTACGCTTTAAGCAAAATAAATATGTTGTACAAGCTCTATGTCACTCCCTCAACATCTCAGTCCCTGTTAACATCAGTGTTGGGGGTAACGTTACAGTGTGGGTAATATCATTACAGTTACCATGTCAAGTACCGGGCATTACTAGGGATGGACGGATCAGAGAAATCATGGTCTCATTGGGTATATCTGCTGTACGTCATGACAAATACATTGCGTGATCTGATCACGCTCATGTGATAGCTGCACATACCGGTCCTCCCTCCCCTGAGCTATGTCGCAAATCAGCGGCAGAACTGCTTTACGTCAATATTTTACGTTATCTGCACGTGTGTAAACAAACATGGCGGAACATGGCGCTTTGGGAAATAAGTCATTGGATGGATTATTACAACATCTTCCCGTATGAAAAAAAAATCCATCAAAGTGGACCTATTATGCTCCTTTTCAACAAGCTAATAATATTAACCATATATTATATGGTCTGTGAGGTCTCCAATGGTCTGTGAGGTCTCCAAAACATGTTTTTTTTGCTGAAAATACCACTCAGATCATGCATTTCAGCCATTATAACATGCCTCATAACCATAGTGTTCCAAAACTGACTGTTTTTTTTGTGCCCCTAGTTCTGAGCCAATGGGGTTTGAGCTTTACTCTGGATTCCGTGGTTTTTTTTCAACTTATCAGTACATTAATATCTGTTTCTGGGCAAATTTGGGGTGAGAAATAAGCAATCCAGTTAATGAATCTCATTTAAAAGTTTGTTCCGACTTTCACCGCGGTGTCGAGAGCAGCGCGGAGCTAGGAGCACCGCTGCATACGGCGGGCCGAGGAGCTTTTTTTTGTTTCATTCAATTACGGAAACGTTGGAAAATAAAATTTAATAAATTAATCTATGGTTTTATTTGGAGAAACGCAGAGTGGATCCCGGGCCGCAGCCTACGGTACAGTCCTACCATGGACACACACACAGAAAGAAACACACAACAGAATTATTTTTTAAATGCTTACTTTTCTCTTGTCTGCAGTTTTGTCACGGACAGTTGCTATTAATTCCTCTTTCTATTAAAAGATTTGTGCTGGTCTCTGCAGCCAACAGATCACTTTCCATGATTACCACTCAGCTTCAATGTTCGCGAGAAAGGAAAATTTTTTTGGCTTGAATTCAACCTGCTTTCAGAAAATATGTCTTGGGCTATTGTAACAATATATATAAATCCATGTAATCACATAAACATATATGCGCATACACAATGAAGAATACAACTTCATGTAGCTTCCAGTCACACACTTTTTTTTTAGAACACAGGGTTAATTCTTTTACAAACCTTTTAGATTGTGTCCCCTCTTGGGTTCCTGCCAAAAAGCTTGCCCCATCCTCAAAGCTTGCCCTGACCAAAATTGTAGCTTGAATGTTGTTCTCCCTTGTAAGTCGCTTTGGATAAAAGCGTCTGCTAAATGACTAAATGTAATGTGACCAGTATCTTGGCCTGACCAATTATTTTCTGCACCTGTGAGGTCAAGCTGACTGTATATTCTCTGTATCTATGACGTCGAACTGAGCCTATACTCTCTGACTCCCTGAAAATAAACTGTTAGACTCAGAGAGCTGCTCCTTAGCATATCTCTGATCCGACCCTTGTACAAGTAAAACCAACGTCTGTCGGCCACTTTATTTAAGACCACTGATTGACAAAGATTAAAGCGACCACTTAATTTCTGAAACAATTTGGCGTCACGGAACAGGATCGGGCTGCGTCCAGGGGGACCATCGACCATGGAGCCGGCATAGACTTAAATCCTCGTTTGGAGGGCCGTTCTTTGGTGGGACTCTGGGGCGCCGCCTCGATCTACTTTCCTGATAGCGGAGTAAGACAGATGTTGTACGGTGGGAAAGAAGGTTTCTAATACAAGTAAAACCAATGTCTGTCTGCCACTTAATTTAAGACCACCGATTGACAAACTGCAGGTTAAAGCGACCCTTTTATTTCTGAAACACTATCTTCCTTCGAAAAAGAAAATAGCTCATTCCAGGGGTTTCTTTACCTTTTAACAGCACAATGCAGCACGATGCTCTCAAATCTGGAAGAAGATATGTGCTTTTTATTGTACCTTATATTTTATTATTTTTTGCATTGTAGCTCCCTGTGGTCGCGAACAATTTAGAGTTTGTTTTTCTAAATAAGTTGTGAGGGTCAGAAAGATTGAACTGAGGTTGTGCTTTTTTGTTCATGTCGAGGCACAAGAATGTGCAATATTGTTTTTCCATTGCTTCTGAGCTTGCCTTATGCCTGTCAACTTGTCTTTTGGACAGACAACAGAAAATGATATTCTGATGTTGTTTTACGATCTAAATAATAAAAAAAAGTGCTCTGCTGTGCTGAACACTTTTTCAGAGTCCTAAGTGCTGCCGCTGACATCCCTTGACAAGTTTAATATCCTTTTAGTCTTTCATTCTGTTTCTGTGGGTGGTGCAGTATGGCCCGCAATCTTTTCTTCCATTAGAGTTCCTTAACAGAGTGTTTACCCAAATCATGCATTCTTTTAGAAACAACGGTGCCATAGTGGTGGAAGGCAGATTTAAAAGAAATGCAATGACTATCTGTAGAGTATCTACCGACTGTGGGTACTAGAATCTATCACCTCTGTGGGACCGGCGCGCTTTAGACAAAGACATGAATGATTTAACGTCTGGCTGCTGTTGCTGCCTCTCTGGAGCTTTCTGCAGCTATCCCCTATACCGGCGGCACTAGTAAAATCCTCTTTGCCATCTCACTGTTCTTTCTTTGTCTTTTCTTTTCTCCTCGCATCTCTTCATCTACTCTCTCTGCCTCCACCCTCATAGCCTTCCCTATTTTTCTTTCATATCTCAATCATTCTTCTTTCTTTTCCTGCAATCTACTTCCCTCTACTCTGACAATTCTCCGGCCATTTCCAAATAAGAAAGTATTAAGAAATAACTTTGGGAGAAGTTGGTTCGCTTGGGCTGCACTATAGGTGGAGGCTCACAACTATGTGACTAACAAGAGGAACAAAGTTATTGAATGTCATTCCAAAGTTGTTAACAACACTTTTACCCACGTGCCACCGAGCACTCCTCAAAAGTAATGACACCCAAGACGAGCATGAACTTCAGCGCATGATTGGACAATTCTTGGCTGCAATAATGTATGCAAATCCCAAGAGGTGTGATCCCCTGTGATCACCTGTCCTTGCTAAATCCTATGGTGTGTGCCCTACTGGTCTAAGAAAAAAAATCTTTCAATTTTTGGATTTTCGAATTTGTTATGCAGGAAAGATTGTGCCCCGTCTGCTCTGTAATAAACCTGTCCGTTTTCCAGTTGAGTGCTTTTCTCAAATTATGCCTTACATAATGCATTATAGCCAACATCCATAACCCTGGCCAAAGCCGTTGCTTCTGATATTTCTGAGTTATATTTTGTTACACTGAGAACAACAGAGATATTGGTCAGAGCCAGTATCAGTAATGCAGCCTTCTACTAACTCAAAGTGGCCTGGAGGATTTGAACGACTGGGGAGGAGGTTTCACCACGAGTGGTTATAAAGATGACTGATATGTGGCGCCAGATGGAGAGTGCTTTACGCCCCGCGCTGGCACTTAGTTTAAGCGTGTGTAAAATTGATGGCTAACCATAATTGACTTTTGTTAGCGCTATGGCACAGAAAGGATTTCTGCAGAGGAACAGACGTGGTGAGGGAAGGGTGACGGTGCTTGATTGTTGTCATTAAGAGGAGCGTCTGACTTTCAACCCCTCTCCTTCCAACACGTTAAGTCAGAAACTCAAGGTGCCGTCAGAAGATTGTTGTTCTTATTCTCAAGGTTTGCTCCGTGGCTACCATGTATGATGGCACCCGCCTGGTATATATTATTGTTTTTATTATTATTATATTTTTGTTAGAATTTTTGATTTACTCTTTTACCTCTACCTTGCCACTGTGTGTCTGTATATTTGCTTCCTTTTTTATTTAAATGTTTTTATTTACAGTTAATTCATGTTCTCTTTAAAATGTATAAATTTGACCACACATTTAAAAAAATTGACAAAACAGTTATTATTATTATTATTATTATTATTATTATTATTATTATTATTATGATTATTATTATCATCATCATTGTTATTGCACTTATATTATTGTTATTATTTATAGTATGCTATATATAATATATAATATATATATATATATATATATAACAATAATATAACGTTTATTTATATATACTGTATATGTATTGTATGACATGCTGAGAATCCACTCTATTGAGCAAATCTATGTAGAACAAAGTTCCCCCAAAATGTATTATTTGGGCTTTGTTTACATCAAAATGCACATAATGAGGCATAAGGTGTTACATACTACATACTGTAAAATGTATCAAATGCATTTGTTTGGACCAATGGGAAACAATGAAGTATTTGCATGAACAATAGAGTACATTTTCTGTGTCATCTGTCTGTCAGCATCAGTCAGATGTTCATGGGAATCAGTGTAACCTACTTGCCTTCCATAAGGGAACACACTCGGAGTGACAGCCCTGCATCGGTAAAAGTCAGGGCCCAATCATCCTCCTCCCACTCTCCTAATGTGTGCACTGCCTTTCCAGAAATAAAAAAAAATATCCTTCTGCTCTGGAGTTTTTCTTGCTCGCTTGTTGTATCTTCATGGATTTAGAAGCTACAGTATGTACTGACGAAATATATGCCTTCAATATGCTCTATTTTAATCCGAAAGGTACCTTCCACCAGGCATAATTTTAATCTCAACACAATATTACTTATTTACAGGTAGTCCTCTCTTAACAACCTACCTGTTTAACAACCGCTCGTACTAACGACCAGCTCTCTGACCAGTCTGTATTGTACGCTACGTACAATACCACGGTGTTTCAGCGTCAAGCATCTCATCACACATCACCCTTTATATACTATATACACTATATATACTATAAACACGATATACACTATACACACTGTAAAAATCTCATCTCATCACCCTTCTCAGTCTCAGTCTCGTTCCCGCAGTCTGTCAGTATTTACTACACTAGTGTTTTAGCGCAATGGCCACGCCCCCTAACCATGAAAAAACACGGGTCCTCGCTTATCGACCAATTCACTTAACAACCTGGTCCTAGGTACGGAACTTGGTCGTTGAGTGAGGAGTACCTGTATTTGCTTTTTTATGTGCAATGCTTCCACTTTTTAGAAGAACACAATAATACATTCCATTAGTAAAATCATTAAGAATGCCAATATGTCAATAGAAATTTTTATGAGGACACTTTATCACCGAATCCAATAGTATGCACATTTTGGAACCAAGTCACCATGATACTACTTTGAACACAATACAGCTGTAGGGCTATATAGCAGTTTTATTTCTCAGATCATCTCAATCTATGCTTTCTGACTGAATAATGCATTGTGTGTGTGTGTGTGTGTGTGTGTGTGTGTGTGTGTGTGTGTGTGTGTGTGTGTGTGTGTGTGTGTGTGTGTGTGTGTTAATGTACAATCCTTTATTGCTTTTGCTACCACAATCCATTCTTTGGCAACTCTACCAGTGCTTTCCCATCGCAGTTGGAGTGTGTGCTCCTACACACACGCACACACACATACTGTACACTTCCCCTTGCAAAGTACTTCTCAGGCATTACCAAATTGAATGAACTCAGCACCTCTATGCACGAAATAGCTTTGTCAGCGGTACTCAGCCGTAATATGTGCATTTTCATGCACAGATTGTATCTCCCCTCTCTATCTTGGACAGTGAGGGAGCAGGGTGGAACTGGAACTTAATGGAGTCTAAGAAAAACAATGCATGAACCGTGTCAAATTTCAAGGACATGCTTCTCCAGGAGTCCTCCATGTCTCAAACTAGAGGGTGAAGAACTTCTGTTGTGCTGCACTTAGCAGAATGCAAAAGGAACATTGACCCTGTCGCAGGAACCCTGACTTGACTCACCAGGAAGCCCTCGATCCCTGTTTCCAGGTAGGAGGAGGCAGAAATGGTTGACGCCTACAGGTTTGTGGGTCTGCAGACAAACAGTAAACTGGACTGGAACCACAACAGTGATGCCTTCTACAGGAAAGAACGGGCTGTTCTTCCTGAGGAGGCTCAGGTCATTCAACATGAGCAACAGGCTGCAGTTGTTCTACCAGGCGGTGGTAGCCAGTGCACTCTTCTTGCTGGGGATGTGGCATCAAGGCTACAAGCTAGTAAAGAAGGCCAGCTCTGTTTTTAGCCTTCAACAAGACAGTCTTGATGTAGTGGCAACAAGGAGGATGAGGATGATGAGCTCTTAGGCTCTCTACGAGGAGCTGAGGCTGATGAGTAGCAGCTGTTCAGCCATTTGCTGGTCACTCCACAGTGCACAACAGAGGGTATTTTATGTTTGTGGCTCATACTATGGGAAAATAGTTGGATACTTTGTTTCGTGGTTTCTTTGTATAAATCGATGGCTCTGTTCAACAGCCCTATATGTGCCCAGCAGAACTTTTGAGTAGAGACCGTTTATGCACACAGGCTTCAGTTAAAAAATATATTGAGAAACCATACCATATTCCTTTTATATTTATGAGTCATACCAATCAATGGGGATGGTAGCTCAGGAGGCAGAGCTGGTCGTCTAGTGATCTAAAGGTTGCTGGTTTGATCCCAGGCTCCTCCTGCTAGCATGCTGTAGTGTCCTTGAGCAAGACACTTAACCCCTAATTGCTCCTGATGGCTGCATCCATCGGTGTTTGAAAAATTGTAAGTCGCTTTGGATAAAAGCGTCTGCTAAATGTAATATTATTATATTATACCATGAGTACACAGCACAGCATAATTCATATATATGTTTCTGTACATGTCGTTGAGGTTTGCCGGCCCGTGACACCGGACCCAATTGGTGGTCCTGGCCTGGAGGTCCGCAAGGAGCTGCTCTACCACGACGGCATCCATGACCTCATACAGGGAATGGACTTCTGGATGCTGCCTCCGCCAGGCCAGGTCCTGCAGCTGTTGGGTGTGGACAAAGGGCTGGCCGTGATGGCATAGTCCAATCCCCCTGAAGCGCAGATGGTGCCCCTTCGTAGTTCTCCCCAATCGGTCCAGGACCGCCCTGTGCAGGGCCCCGTAGTCTGCCCAGTCACGCCTCAGCAACTGCAGCAAGGCACACAGGCATTCCCTGAGACTCAACTCTCGATTCACGAATATCAAGCTAAACCATCTCAGTGAGAGGACGAGAGAGAGAGAGAGAGAGAGAGAGAGAGAGAGAGAGAGAGAGAGAGAGAGAGAGAGAATCTTCTTCTCCTAAACAAAAACTTATTACAGTACTGAGCTTTAAACTTACGTTAAAAAAAAAATAATTTGGCATATGTGGGGATGGGGTGCTTTGAGCAGACACACCTGTTCTGGGTCTAGGCAATTGGAGCCCAGGATTAGGATGGCTGTATACCTGTTGCTCATTAGACCAGTCAACAAGCAACAGTTAAAACCCCCGTCCCCACACATAGACAGGAGAGGAGGCCTTTGTCAGGACATGTTGTCCATCTGCTCCAGGCTTGTTCCACCTAGCCCACTCGGTACAATAAACTGGGGTGTTTCTACTCCATTATCTGTGTTTCTGTGTCAGAGGGCTCTGAAAATACCACTCGTATGGCAGGCAAATCTGCCACAGATTCATTTATTGTATATTTATTCTGACTGATTTACACTTTGCATTTCACTAAAATAAATCATTTTGACAGAATTAAATGATTCTTATGAGAATTCCATTCACAACTTAGCGCCAACTGTCATTTCAGACAAGAACACTGTCAACTTTAAGCAATTTATTATTTCCCAATCATATATCAATAATGATATGCAGACAGTTATGTTTGGCGTAAAGGCTCTGTTGCAGTTTCTGCTACCTTGCAGCATAGGGCAAGCCTGCACTTACTGCACAGGGGGTACTGCAAAAAAACAATGATGGGTCACAGAACAGAGCAAGCATTAACACCGATTCAGTGTTATCTTCTGATGCTGAAGGTGGAGGTGATCATCAGCGTTAAGGGAGTGGATTTACATTACATTACATCATTGAGCAGACGCCTTGATCTAAACACTTACAACTCCCTATACTGATGGAGGCAGCTATGCAAGGTTCATAGGGAGAGGCTAGGGGTTAAGGGTCTTGCTCAAGAACACAACAGCATGCTAGTAGGAGGAGAAAGGGATAGAACTGGCAACCTTGTGATTACTAGACGACCCACTCTGCTGACTGAGCGACCGCCCCCAAAAATGTTAATTGTCTGCCCTGTTTAGTGGAAGAGTTGTGATTGATGCATGTCATCAGACAGCTGGCTCATCAAACAGTCAGATGACATTTGGGCGTGACTCCGTACCCCGCATTAATTTACAGTAGAGCTACATTTCTGACTCTCATTATACCAATTGAATCAAACAAGCTAAGAGTTGAAAAATTTTATAAATCTTTTTATTGAGTCACTAGTAAACAGCCGAATCCCCAAAAAGAGACAAACCTTTCATCACTATTAAACTAGTTTGTACCTATGGGGTTGGGATGAATGGTTCTATGGTTTATTATTTTATAAGACTAGCTGGACATGTGGCAAATCACCAGACGTCCTGGCATCCCTGCTCGTTAAATTAGTTCTATTTTTGTATGTGTATTTCACTGTTTACCGTCAACAATTTCTTTGTCAAATCTATTAGGTATGGCTTAACTGAGAGAAAAAATTATATTTCGAGGACTGTGAGTACATTCACAGCTCAATTTGCCTGTAATCGACTCAATCAAGGCCGTTTTTGTGAAGTAACTGGAGTGGGCTCACGTTAATGCAAGGCGGGAATACAGAGTACAAATTGAATGTGCAGAGTGAAGAGGTTTTTAATTGGCACCAAATTGAACTCAGCTGATACTGGTGTTATAAACCTCATGAGGCTCATATGGGAGGATGGCAGCCAAGTTAGGGGGATCCTTTGCTTAGACAAAAAGATTGCAGGGAAAAGCAAGTCACCTCAACGACCAACAGCTACAAGTGCTTTAATTGGAGATTCCTGAACTTAAGGGTGTGGTGGACCAAGGTCCGTGTTGAGCCGCGGCTGTGTGGCTGGGTGGCTTCCTTCCCGTGGCCCCACAGCTGTCATGAATCAGCCGAGTTAGTGCACAAGTGGCGTTGATTGGTCCGATTCGCTGTAGGGAGTTTTGTTGATGTTTGTATGTCTGTCAGAGAGGGATCGGCGCACGGGGCTCGTCAGCTGGCCTGGAGCTAGTGAAGTCCTCATTCCTCCTGTGCTCTGACTAATTGCGATCAGTATTGTTTATTGTATTGGCCCGCAAACCTTTCTGTTCTATCTTTAATAAAAGCCATGTCGGCACCCCAGTGCCAGAAGGACTCCGTCTCCCTCCCTAAACCTCTACCGGTGGGTAGAGACTAGAACAAGGACTTGGGTGACTTCCTCTGCTGCCAGCTAGAGCGTGTCATCACCAGCATTGTCTCCCAGGAGAACTGGGCGAGCCCACCTTAGGCAGTTAAACTCCAGGCCCCTGGATCGGGGTCCCCCTCTCCTCAATCTCCTGGGAGGATCGGACCTGAACCGGCCCTGCATCGCTTGCTGGGGCCACAGCCACAGCACCACAGCTGTCTCCAGGAGGCAGGAGCACCAATGGGAGGAGGAGGTGCCCGACCCTCCCTGGGTCAGGAAGGGGCCTACCAAGTACCGGTAAGGCTGTTCGCAAACAATGGTCCAGCAATGCCTGGTTCGACCCCGATGGTTTGGTGGAGGCATCATGGGTGGAAATTCTTTGTGTGCATGGAGATATCCACACATATTCGATGGTCCAGCTCAAAATTCCTCATAAGGGGAAAAGCATATGGTGAAGGCTGCGGTTATTCCCTGCCTGTCGCACACTCCCTGATTTTGCACACAGATTGGCCAGGGTTTAACGCATTGATGACAGACGCTGGAGGACTGTGCTCACAGTTGGTAGGGAGATGTGAGTGTTGCATGGCATGTGGTGACATGGAGGAGTCCTTGGCGGACGCAACAGGTCTGGGAGTGGGGGAATCCCAAGTGGGATCCATCCCGTTACCATGGACCTTCCCCATGGACGATTTTCTGCTGGAGCAGTCGCGACATGATACCCTGCGTGTGGCCTTTAAGTGGGTCATAAAAATGGTTGGCACGTTGGGGCGCCCAGACGCTGCACTCACCCACCGGTGCTTTTCAGTCATTAGGGACAGGTTGTATAGAGAGAGCCATGACACTGAGTCAGGGGAAGATATTACCTAGTTTTTGATCCCAAAGAGCCTCTTTCTGCTCTTCCAGGCGGCTCACCATAACCCAACGACCGGCCATCTTGGACACTATAAAAAACTACAGTGGATAATGGCCGGCCATTTGGGCAGATATACACAAGTGGGGCACGCATGTCCTAAGTGCTAATTGGTCAACCCTCCAGCTACACCAAGAGCGCCGTTAAGGCCCCTCCCACTAGTTGAGGTCAATTCGAAAGAGTCAGTGTGGACCTCATCGGGCCGTTAGACCGCCGTGCTCGCAGGTTTTGTTTTGTATTAGTCCTAGTGGATTATGCAACTCGGTACCCCAAAGCGGTGGTCCTGCACAGGAACTTGGCCAAGAATTTGGTGCAGGCACTGTTTCAGGTCTCCCAAGTTGGGATTGTGAAGGAAATGCTGACGGACCAGGGCACTTCCTTTAGATCTATATACACACACTTCGGGAGCTATACGAAATACTGGACATCCACTCAATTCTGAACAGCGCTTTACCATTCCCAGGGATTGGCGCAGAGGGCTCGTTAGCCGGCCTGGAGCCGGTTAAGCGGTCATTCCACCTGCACCCTAACTGATTGCTATTATTATTGTTTATCATCTTGATCCCTAAACCCCTACCGGTGGGTAGAGACTCTTTATTTTCTTTCTTACTTTATTTTCTGACCCCTACTCCAGTTTGTAGTCAGGGTTCATCCTTAGAGGTGTATTTTCTTATGTTAATTCCCAGGAAAGCATTACGAAATGCTGCGTAAATACTGTATGTAATCTACTGTCTGTTGATTGTATGGATGCACTCTTTGAAGTCCTGTATGTCTGCATACAGTATGTGTTTTGTGTTATTTCTTGGTTTTATATTGGTTTAGTGAAAAAATCAATTACCAAAAATAATAATCAAGACCGCGCAATTACTTTAACTGAAAACATACATTTTCCCATTGGTTTTGGCAAGTGGCAAAGAGTGAGAGCTCAGGGCTCAAGTTTGACATACACATTTTTCACATGCACGCAAACTCTAGACATATACATCCAGTGGACAAGAAATTGCCAGTCAAAACAAACTGACCAACTTCTGATAATGAAATTATAGAAGTGTGACTGACTCTTTCTCTCTTTTTGCATGGAATTGCCTGTTTTTACTCCGCATTATTCAACTGATTTACTTATGTCTGATTCCGTCCATTCCTCTGTGTTTAACCCTTTGTTCACCCCCCACACACACACACAGTGTGTGTGTGTGTGTGTGTGTGTGTGTGTGTGTGTGTGTATATGTGTGTGTGTGTGTGTGTGTGTGTGTGTGTGTGTGTGTGTGTGTGTTACCCTGTGTGTTACCCTGTGTTGACCTGTGTGTACATTGTGCTCTTATTACTAATACATCAGGAGAGTTGTATTAATGCTTCACGACAGCCCACCTCGTACCCCATCGATCTGTGCTTAGCTTGACATTTCTCCCTAGATTCCACCATACAGAGCGCTTGCTAGATTCCCTCGACATCAGCACAACACAAGAGTTGTTTGTCATCGACGTTATTGTTTGCATCTACATTCAATTCATTCAGTTCAATTCAAAATGTTATTAATGACGAGATTTAGGATATAGCAACGTCGTACTGTACTTCATTATGTATGAAGAGGATAATCGCACAGTACATAATAAGGAAAAGACCGTGTGAGATAAAGAGTTTAACGTTGAAGTAACCAAATTACAATTGCAGCAGCAATGGCGGATCATATTATAGTCGTAGAGTTGGTCGCTAATTAGTAGTAAGTGTCATCTATAGAAGAGATCTGAGCACCAGCACTTGATGTATGA
Organism: Zeus faber; assembly: GCF_960531495.2. Taxonomy (NCBI): domain Eukaryota; kingdom Metazoa; phylum Chordata; class Actinopteri; order Zeiformes; family Zeidae; genus Zeus; species Zeus faber. The sequence continues at coordinate 23,912,773 of NC_137189.1, forward strand.
CTTTTCAAAGCAGAATGCCAACTAACAGAGTTACAATGAGGCCAAATAACTAGTACTCTAAATGCAGGAGCATCGGTCGCAAAAACTTATTTCCAAGACAGCCAATGTGTCAAGGGGAAGATTCTTAAAGATCATGACAGCATATACAAAAAAAAAGTCAAACTGCATCAGCAAAGAGGTTCAGTATTGAAGATCACTAACTGAAATAGACAAACTTTTGTAGAGCCTCAGGAATTACCACATAATTGTGACACAGTCATAACATAAACTACACACACAACAAAAAATTACACTCTTCCAGCTCCAAGATGATACAATTGCAGGATTTTAATTCACAAACCATTTGCAAACAAAAACGTATAACCTGGTGTAGGGCGCACAAAATCCCTGACCCCTGAGCAATGGGAAAAGGTAATATGGTCTGATTAGTCATCTTTCACCAGATTTTCTTTATCCAGATGGGTTTATGTTTGCCTAAGGCAAAGCCAAAGGATGCCTTCGGCCCACTCCCTAATGCAGTGAGCAGCCATCTCATAAGATAACAAAAGAAAGAAAATAATTATCTTACCAATATCTCTCCCCAAAAAACATGTGGGTCGAATATATTTAGTGGATCGATGAAAATTTTTTTACAAACTAGTGCAATAGTGATTAGTGCCACTGTGTTATCACTACGTAAATCTAATCCTGACTACTTTACTACTAGACACCAATGCTTCGACTGTACCGAAACACTCTGCCAATATACGTTTCTTTGACTCCCGCCCTCTCAAATCATTTCATCTGATGATGAAAGCGTTACTGAAGATGGCAGGCAATTGAAGAGGGAACCGATTCGACACCTCTGTTTTGTTAAGGCACAAAGCATTTCTGCAGAAAAAAAAACAAAAAAAAAAATCCAAATTAACCAAATTAGATCAGATACCCAGGGGATCCTTTCCGTTCCAAGCATGGTAGCTCCCCCAGCTCCATGCGCTCCTGGACAGCGGGGCCGTCCCTGGGTGCACAAGCAAAATGAGCCTGTACAGAGTCCCAGCAGAAGGTGGGGCTCTGTTCTGGCTCTGTGCATGGAGCTGCATGTAGCTGGGTGAGCCACCACACTCCCTGCAAAAAATATCCCATTTTCTCATGTAAAGTGACGCTATAGCAAAGCTTGCTATTCTTTCGCCATATCACAGCTGCTATATCTGTTGATTTCATGCAAGTCATGGCCCTTTTTGCAATCCCATTAATTTAACTGGTCAACCTTTTTGAATTTTCTACGATACTGTGTTGCACACAAAAATATTCAATGGTAAATCATTGTAATTTGTCGACTTGATGCGAGTCGCTACAATGAACAATTGTCTGCCCAAAGGGATGCTCTGGTATGGTTTGTTATCCTAGAGAGCAGCGTAATGTCATTGTTCACTGCGGTGCCAGAGGAGGGCTGTCATACGCTATATAGATCTGTTTGTGTGGCTTATCCTGACAGCCTTAATTCATCACTGCTGGGCCACTCTGTTCCCAGCCGCTCCGCAAGCACAGCTACTTTCCCCCGGATAGATTATCACATGTTACTCTGCCACCCACTCTTCTCTGCAATCTCTATGTCCGTCGTAGTAGAACCTCAGTTATCGGATCCCTTTTATGCTTTGCAGCTGCCATTGGAATGGGCGATAAAAAGGTTGTTCAGTTGACCAGTAAGTTTGGATGAGCGGAAGGGGCTCTGATGCACATATAGATATATACACCGATCAGCCACAACATTAAAACCACTCGTAAAGTGAAAAACATTGATCATCTTGTTCCAATGGCACCTATCAAGGGGTGGGATACATTAGGCAGCAAGTGAACAGTCAGTTCTTGAAGTTGATGTGTTGGAAGCAGGACAAATGCACAACCGTAAGGATCGAAGCGACTTTGAAGGGCCAAAATTGTCTAGATGACTGGGTCAGAGCATCTCCAAAACGGCGGGTCTTGTGGGGTGTTCCCAGTATACAGTGGTTAGTACCTACCAAAAGTGGTACAAGGAAGGACAACCGGTGAACCGGTGACAGGGTCATGGGCCCACAAGGCTCATTAATGTGCGTGGGAAGCAAAGGCTCGCCGGTCTGGTCTGATCCCACAGAAGAGCTACTGTAGCACAAATTGCTGAAAAAGTTAATGCTGCTATGATAGGAAGGTGTCAGACACAGTGCATTGCAGCTTGCTGCATATCGGGCTGCGTGGCCACAGACTGGTCAGACTGCCCATGCTGACCCCTGCCCACCGCTGAAAGCACCGACAATGGGCATGTGAGTGTCAGAACTGGACCATGGAGTAATGAAAGAAGGTGGCTGTCTGATGAATCACGTTTTCTTTTACATCATGTGGATGGCTGGTGCCGTGTGCGTCGTTTACCTGGGAAAGAGATGACAGCAGGATGCACTATGGGAAGCAAGCCAGGCAAGCCAGGAGAGGCAGTGTGATGCTCTGGACAATGATCTGCTGGGAAACCTTGGGTCCTGGCATTCATGTGGATGTTACTTTGACACATACCACCTACCTAAACATTGTTGCAGACCAGGGACACCCCTTCATGGCAACAGTATTCCCTGATGGCAGTGGCCTGTTTCACCACGATAATGTGTCCTGCCACACTGCAAACAATGTTAAAGAATGGTTTGAGGAACATGACAAAGAGTTCAAGGTATTGACTTGGTCTCCAATTTCCCCAGATCTCAATCCGATCAAGCATCTGTGGGATGTGCTTGAATGTGATCAAACATCTTGGCGCCAGATACCACAGGACACCTTAAGAGGTCTTGTGGAGTCCATGCCTCAACAGGTCGGAGATCTTTTGGCTGCATGAGGGGGAGCGACACAATACTAGTGGTTATTAGTGTGGGTTTTGATGTATATATATATTTAGTATCTCTTGGTAAAATATTCTCACCAGCTGGCTCATTCATTTTCAGTTTGCTTTCTGCTGCAGCAGAAACTATTTCTCCCACTTTCTTTTCACATTCACATGTCCTTTGTTGCTCTCTATTTTTCACACCCTTTCTATTCTTATATTGCAGCTTTGCTGATCTTTCCTCACCCTATGTCCAAAACTATTATCAGGTCACCCATAAAAATGAACTGAAATATGATTTAAAATCAATTGTAAAATTGTCAGCACCAGATGCTGAATTAAATCCTGTAGACTGTAGTTACTATTAGTGCTTCTTGTATTAAAACACTGTTGGTTTCAGAATTGCATTGACTCCTAATTAAACTTTTCTCATTCATGTTGTCTGGCTCTTTTGCCTTCATTTAAGAATGCTAAATCCATATTTTGCTTTGCTCAGTTGAATTGTGATGAACTAATCATAAAATAAAACCAAATTGAAATGAATGAGGAGAAACAAAAATGAGAGCCCATTAAAGTACAGCGTGAGGAAAATTAATTATTAAAATAAATTAAAACAAATTTGATAAAAAGGTAACCAAAATAACCTTCATCTCCGCATTAGCCAACATAAAATATTGTAATGGATTGACCCCCCACAAGCACACAATCATGCACAAAAAGCCCTCAATAACCTCCAAAAAAAGTTTGGATGGAGACAGCGATCCACTGAATTTTCCTCCAGTGGTCCTCAAAAATAATAGATGTCTAACCCTAATGTCATATCCATCATATCCATTATTAAAAAGCAATGTATTTTCATCTATGGAATGTAATTTCAGTGTAAATCATTTTACTTACCCAACAAAAATTTGCATTTTTATCACTTATTATAATTCATAAGATGTGATTACAGCTCTTGAGTATAGTATAATGGGTAAATAACATAACACAGATGAAATTGATAGAGCAGTGACTAGATCGTGCAACAGAGCATAGCTGGCACAAAGTCAACTAAAATATGTCATGGAAAGGGAAATGTAATGAAGGGAAAGAGATAAATAAAGCATTACCTAAAGCAAAAAAAAAATCGATTCATGTCAGGATTTTATCACCTACCTGCTTCCTTAAAGCCTCAAGCAGAGTGGGTTATAAACAACAGAACAGAACATCTCTCACTATTTCCTAACTATTATTTATTTTTATGTGTTTTATATCTGTATGTCACAGTATTGCTTGTACTGTTGAGTATCAGTAGTAGTAAGCATGTCATTGTTGAAAAGCAAACTTGAAACAATTTTATTTTAGGTCTCACCCTAACCCTAACCCTAACCGTGTCATATGTAACACTAGTAATTACTAAGCCATTTTTTGAGTTCATAAATTAGGGCAAAACTGGAATGGCTATTCTTATTCAGATTCAAGTTGTTTTCCGGTGGAGTCACAGAACAACAAAGCAACAACTGTTGTGTTTCCTTCGGTTTCTCAACCTTTTTTTTCTGCCACGGCACAGTTTTTACAATGAAATAATCCCACGGCAAACCATTGTTGCAAATGTCACAAACGTGTGGAATTGTGATCATTATTATCGCCGTTCAAGATTGTTAAAGTAGGAAAAGAAGGCAATCAAATACATCCAAATCTAAAATATAAACAGAGCCTGTCTTTTTCAGAGCTCTCTCCCCAGAGAGACGGTGCACAGTGGGACCACGCCCGGTGGAAGGCACTGGAACCGTCTCCTAGTTCTTTTCACGTTTTTCATTTTATACAAGTAGAAAACTGGGAAATAAATAAAAATCTAAAAGGAAAACACATTCTGAGTGTCTCTTGCCAAGTTACCGTTCACTATAGCACTATCTCTGTCCTGTCTCCTCCATGTGACATCACGTTCAAGTTTGCGGGTAATGTCAGACTTAAGGTGCCAGTAGTTAATTGCATTATAAAAATTAGTCCAGCTGTAATTCTAAGTAACACAAATTGAAATAATTTTCAAATCAAATTGCTGCATAATTTCCCCACCTGTTAATACACTGGGTATGCCAAACTGACTTGTTAGTCTTTACAGAGTAACCCGGAGTGGTCAATTACCGAAACTCAAAAAAGCTTGAATCTTACAGCACTGCAAACTACAAACTACTAGACGTTCTCCTTTTGGGTGGGAAACTTGATCTGATCTGAGGTGGTATTCTGTCTGGAACTGATGAATTGAATCAAATAGTACAGCCTTGCAAATTTGATCTTGCAACACAAAACTCTGTTTCGATTAATTGTCTAAAGTGGAACTTGAGGACGCACTAGGTTGAAAAACACTGTGTTAAAGGGCAGAGAGACACGTTAAAGGGCGTCTGATATTAAATGCCGCAGCACAGCCGACGTAATTTGATATCCAGGCATCGAGTGACAGCTTGTTTCGCTTTGTTCTACAACTGAATGGGACCATTATTGGCCCAGTGTGATTCCATACAGGCACCAAATCAGAAGGTGACAACATGAACCCCATTTACTATACAAAAGTAATGATTCAAACGGTTATTGCTAACTGAGATGTTTGTTCTCATACACCTCATTGTTCATTATTTCCCAATATGCACTACAGACATCGGATGCATTGTGCAGCCTGAATGATGCAATACAACTTTTCACATCAATTGGAAACATTCTCAACTAGCTACTGGTCTATCTCTCTCTACCAATCTTTCTTTCTTTGCATCTCTTTCTCTCACTTTAAAATCCCTTCACAACTGGTATTATCGTCCATCCCCATGCTCCTCCAAGGGTTCCAACGACAGGGCCTCGTACGGAGAGAAGTACACCGTGGTTACTTCTCTCCATTCAGACAAACACCTTGGAACCATGTTTCTATTGGCTTTCTTCAGTCTCCTCAGAAGCTCTGAGTTCACCTCATCCTCTTACGACCCTCTTCGTTAGCCCAGCATTTCCGACATCGCCATCCACACTCACGTCTCCCTCATTTTCACCCTTAAGCATAGCAAACTGCTTCTACATTAATTCATTGCAGACATTCCCTCACCAACCCCCTCATCACAACAAAACAGAAGCATCGTCACTCGTTTGTAGTTCGAATGTCACCTGATGTTCTAATCTAGTCTGCCACCTCACCCGAACCGAACTCCGGCCACTCTCTTCGCATGGGCGCTGCGTCATCTGCTTCCCACCAGTGTCCGCCAGACCACACCATCCAGATCCTAGGTCGCTGGTCCTCTCAAGCTCACCTTAGATACATCCGCACCAACCTCCAGGATCTCTGACAAGCCCACTCAAGCCTCAGCCATTATAAGGAGTCTCTGAAGGCATAGCTGAGGCCTGAAGCCTTGAAAACTTCTCCCCCCATCCCCAGTCAAGACTCCCGGTGTTCCATCTTTCACCAAGCTCACCATTCATTTATCATCGTCATCATCATCATCATCATCATCTCCATCACTGTCATCACCTTCACCTTATCTTCATTATCGTCAGTCCATATTTTTGATTCTCAGCTTCATAAACCTACAACTCAATCTTTTTGTTGTGCATTGGTCTCTAGGTCGTGAAATAATGCTATGAGTGTAATGTGTTGCTTGGCCTTGGTATGGCTAATTGGAATACTAATAGCAAACAAAAGTTAATATTTTCAACTAAAATAATTTTCGAAAAACAAGTTTTGGTTAACAAGTTTTTCTACTTCTAAACCAACAGAGACAGAGAATTTCAGGCAGTGAGAGTCTTTATTTTCATGTGCTGATTTCTTTATTATTAGAGGCCGACAGATGAACACTTTGATTTAACATATAACAAACAATGACGACTGGTTGTTTTCACTGGAACCTCTTGATCATTCAAATGAGGCAAATATCCGAGCGTGAATACAGGTATTCCTCACTTAATGACCGAGTTCCGTTCCTACGACCAGGTCGTTAAGTGAATTGGTCGATAGGAGCCGTGTTATTTTATGGTAAGGGGGCGTGGCCATTGTGAACGCTGGTGTAGTGAATACTGACACACTGCGGGAATGAGAACGACTGAGACTAAGAACGGTGATAAGATGATATGTATACAGTGGATATAGTGTATATAGTGTATAAAGTATATATTGTGTATATAGTGCATATAGTATATATAGTATATGTAGTGTATATAGTATATAAAAGGTGATGCGTGATGAGATGCCGCGGTATTGTACACAGCGTACAATACAGACTGGTCAGAGAGCTGGTCCTAAGTCCGAACAGTCGTTAAACAGGTAGGTCGTTAATTGAGGAGTACCTCTATTCAGTCCACAAAAAAAAAGTTTGATGTCAAAAATTGTCCAATGTTTTTAGATTTGCTCATTTTTTCCTGGATTTCTATCTCTTTAACTATTGGTTCTTGTGGACAGATCTGATGCATGGAAGCAGATCATAATTATCTGTGGATGACCCGATCCATCAACTCCTGAGCCTGTTAGCCAGGATTTCTTACACCATCTTTAGTCTCTGCAGGTTGTTAAATTGCTGAAGATCTCCCTTTTTTGGCAGCAAAATTGCTGTCCTCCAGCTTAATGGTAAAAGCAGAGTGTGAAATATACAATGACAACGGGGGGGTCAACTTTTTCTCAAGGGCATAAAGGGGGGATGGAGGGGGGTATGCTGGCATGGTGTGACATGGGACACACAGGGCTTTTTTTGTCAATTAAGAGACATAAACAAAAAATAATTATCTAAAATAAAAACACACTATTTCAATTTGTTTTGTTTGGAGAAACTGGGAACGCAGAGAAATGTGCCAGTTGGTGGGGGGGGGGGGGCAATTTAAGATGGAGCTTGCAGCTTGTGTGGAGGTGCTGGATCAAATCAGAGAGGTCCTGGATCATGTTCAGGCACGATGTATCACAAATTAAGTCCTATTTGCAGAACAAAATCACTGAAGTGAAAGTTCTGTCACAAAATGATGTCTCCTTGTACATTTTTAAGTGGGTATACAGAAATCCTGGAGCTGCCTTAGTGGGTACACCGTGTATACCTTCATATTATGTAGAATACACCACTGCGACACACCCCCCTGCCTCTCTTCCTCTCACTCTGATTTGATTCTCCACCTCTCTTCCTCCTTTCCTCCTCTCTCTTCACATCACACGCACTGGGCCTGCGCAATCATTCAGTCAATACGCTCAGTGTAATGTATGGTCCACTTTAGGGGTGTCTGAAATCCTATTCCAAGAATCTTCCAGGCATGAATATGGGAAATATATTGTAATATTTACCATAACTGGTAAGAAGGATATATAAATGCTTCGATCCCCCCGACCTGTTGTTTTTAGGGGGGGGTGAGAGGTCACCCCCTGCCCCCAATTCAAACCGTGGGTAAAAGCATATCATTCAACTCTAATCCAAAAGCATCAAACAATCTCCACTTACTTCAGACCGGAAGGCTTTATAGAATTCTACTGAGCCCATCAACACCAGGGCCCTATGCTCCCACCATGGCCTGTACAGCAGCACAGCTTGGAAATTTTGTCACAGAAGGAACTGAACAGCCATCATTTTTGCCGGGCCCGGAGTGGCTAATCCGGAGAAAGGGGAAGATTCCCAGTGGGATGCAGGTCGTTGGGCCGGTGACGAATCATTAATTACAATTTTATCATCGCCTTTACAAGAATTTTATCATCTATATACTTGCTGCAGCACCGGCCGCTGCTGTGACTTCTCACCTGGCTCAATGCCTTACATTCTCACACACACCACACACATGCACACACACACACACACACACACACACACACACACACACACACACACACACACACACACTGCTACTGACACGCCCCCACGGCCCCATTGGATTGGAAACACTGGATGCTGATAGGGAATGAGAGTGGCTCTCCAGATCCTGAAAGACTGAAAACTACGAAAGAGTATTGCATTCTTTTGTGGAAAATTCATTGATTTATTAATTTCGAGATAAAGGTCTTTGAACTTTTATTTTGAAATCAAAAGGCTGTGCAACATGTAGTTTATGTCCGATTATTACCTAAGTCTGAACATTATTTAACTTGTAAATTTTTAAATTTCAAGAGAAAAGTCTTTGAACTTTTCTTTTTACTTATTTCTTTGTGATTAATATCAAACCAATGTACACTAAAAAATATTTCAGAGGTTGGTGTTCAAAGCTAAAGAGCGCAAACTGTGAACCGAAGTGGGCTGGTGAGCAACATGACTCTAGAGTAAAGAACTTGGATGGTGGAACCATTTGCATAGCATTCTGGAAATGGGAGTGAACTAGTGCCTCCTGTGCTCTATTGCCTAGTAGGTCTTTAAGGGCATTTGCTTTACATTTGAGATTTGACTTTACTTTTAGATTTGATTTGACTTCTCATAATTATATTATAATTACTTGTCATAAATATCACAAACAGGACTATTGCCCTCCATGCTGAAGTCAGACTCCTCTGCGTTCTCATTCTCTATGCGCACAGAAGAGAGAGAGAGAGAGAGAGAGAGAGAGAGAGAGAGAGAGAGAGAGAGAGAGAGATTTCAAGGACTCAGATGGAGGATCGATGCTGACGTTGTTAACATACTTTGAACCCCGAAAGCAGGGGGATGGAAAAAACGGTTGATGTTGTGAAATTGAGATGGAGAGAAATGGATGGTTGACATGAGCAAGTCTTCGTAGAGAGCTAATCAAATAAGCCCAGAGACAGAAGAATGATAAAGGAAGAAACCAGGAGGTAGTGGGAGAGGAAAAGGGAGAAAGAGAGAGAGAGGAAGAGATAGAGCTGACTTTCCAAGCTGTGGTAGAAATGAATCGTCTTCTGATTGCACATACACTGTTGGAGGAGAAGACGATTGGAAAAGCCCACAACAGAATGTCAAGAAAGAAGAAGTCGTTTGGGTCACCAGGGTTCATTCCTCGTCCAGCTGAGCCGAATCCAGTTTGACACAACTGTTCACAATATCACCTAGGTTCAGTGAGGAGGTGGAGAAGGCAAGATCAGCCTCAGTCCCAGGGCCAAACGGAATGCTGTGCTGCACAAGAAATGCCCTCAGGTACCCAAGTTGCTGTGGAACCTCATGAAGACAGCGTGGAAGAAACAGCGTCTCCATCAGAGTGGCAGCAGGTGGTGGATGTTTACATTCCCAAGGAATAAAACTCCTTGGACATCCGTCGAGCATCACGCTCTTGAACGTGGAGGGGAAAATCTTCTTCTCTGTCCTGGCAAGAAGATTGACCGTCTCCCTGATGGAGAAAAAATTAATTGATACAAGCTGTCAGAAAGCAGGAGTTCCAGGTTTCCCAGAAGGTGGACTCGCATGTCGTGAGACAAGACCTTGCCAGTGCCTATGGCTCAGTGCAACACCAGCTCTTCGCCTCTGCGTGAGAATTCTTCCACATCCCGGTTGGCATCCAAAGCATGATTACCAGCTACTTCAGGGACCCGGAGATGTGCTTTGCCCTCCAGGAGTCTACAACAAGCTGGCAACAACCTGAAGTAGGAATTTCCATGGGGTGTTCCATCTCAACCGTTCTGTTCGTGGCTGCTTTCAAAGTCATCCTGATTGGAGCAAGACAAGTGGAGGGAAGAGTCCGCTTACAATGTTTGGTGATTCAAGATTCAAGATTCAAGATTCAAGAGGTTTATTCATCACATACATATACATACTTTCATACATATATGGAGTGAAATGTAATGCAACACATTTCGGTGATGACACTCAATATGTCCTAGGAAAAATGTATTTCTAATAGACCAACTAACTGATTCCTAAAACGTAATACAGTAAGTTGAATACTTATAGAATAAAATAAAAATATATAGAATAAAATAAAATACAATAAAATAAAATGAAATAAAATGGAATAGATAAAGGGAATATGCTTGTGTATATGGAATAGGCAATTATGTATATACAGATATGTGCATTAAAGTGGCATGTGATGCACATATCTGTATATACATGCCACTTTAATGCACATATCTGTATATACATAATTGCCTATTCCATATACATAAGCATATTCCCTCTATCTATTCCATTTTATTTCATTTTATTTTATTGTATATTTTATTGTATTTTTGTATTATGATGAGTATTTGGTGAGGGGTGCTACTGTGCGACAGTATTAGACCACCCTAGATATGTATGTTTACATTACACTAACATTACACATTCTACTTAGTATTTATTTAAGTAAAAACATTATAGCCAAAGAATAAATACAAATAAACATTTTTGTTGTGTTTTTCAAAAAGGGATCTAGCTTGAAGAACACAGGTTTGCTTTGCAAATCTATCCCTGAGGGACACCACCTGCACAGCTGATTCAACTTAATGAGGTATTTGTGTCATGATGCAAAAAACAGGGAAAAATCATGAATCGGTTTATCAAACTAGTGGTGAAACTGAACCAATACATGGGCGTATTGGATTTTACTACAAATCCTAATTGATTTGGAAATGGCTGCGCTAACAGAATGGACTTAAATGGACACAAAATCGTAGTTTTCATTAACAAATCAGATTCTCAATGAGAAGTACATTGATGCCTGTCTACAGCCTTCTTTGAAGCACTGTGGGTCTGTCAGTACACTTCAGCCAATGTTGTAGGGGATCTGGCTAAAATTGATGCAATGCACTGCAATGACTCAAAAGTGAATTGCTTGAATTATGCATACATTTAAGTTAAGGCATAGCTATTATTATGTTGTTTCGTGGTTTTATGGGCAAATTAAACACTACTCCCCAGATAAATAGCTTGGATCATAATTCTCTCAGGTCGCCTTGCAGTGCACTGTACAGGAGGAAGAGCAATAGGCTCGATACCTCCCTGGGATAACAGGGAAGAGGTGTTTGCTGATACTTTTTCTTGGCAGGAGATAAGATTCTGGGTTGCAATGAGAACGTTTTAAGTTATGTTGGGGTATGTTTATCCGTGCCGTCTGTGGAATATTCCATTATGCCATGTTTTGCCAAACGCTTTCACCGTTCAAAAATAAATATATATTTTTTTATCTGGAATCTGACACTTTTAGAATAATGATGTATTGGTACATTTATTGAAATGTTTGCATATATGGATATATGCAGGTGTCATTTCTTCCTGGGTCCCAATATATTATTTCTGTGTTTATATGCATAGATTTACACAAGTGAATACATACATAATGGAAAAGCAGGACCAATTGTTGCGCAGGACACACAATGATTATTGCATCATTCCTCAAACAATGAGGCAAAGACCTGTCAACCAAGATGTATGCGTGGGTGAAACTTGTGTGCCCCTGTATGTTTTGTGAGTGAGTGCAGCATCATTGTATTATTTTCATCATTTTAATGAGGTAGTCCTGTTACACAACATGCAGATAATGAAAAATGAATAAATCTGCAGCATGAAATTCCAAAGGAAAACGTTCGACTTTTCGACGGAGAGAAGCAGAGGACAGAAAACACCCGAGCATGAAAATCCCAGCATTTGAATTGAAATGGAACATTCAAATTGTTTGGACTGTCAAGTGCCTCCTGAACATTGCGTGTACACTTGTCGTGTACAAATATAATAATTAGACATGGATTTGCACACGACCAACACTGCACTTGACGGGAGACAGAAAGGGGGCGAAGGCAACGTAATAAGTCCAGACCCTGTGCATTTCAGAAATAATTAGATGTAAATTTACAAGCAAGTCAATATGAGGCAGGGATTTTGAGAGAAAATTAGCGACAGGAGGGTGAAGAGTCATAGTTACAGTACATTAGTGGAATTTGGGAATGTTTAATAACCATAATTTAATGGATGTTTGTAAAAAACATATTCTTTTTTTAAGGCTTCCGATTCTGTACATTCTGTCAAATGTTTTCACAAGTGAAGTGTCAAATTTAACTGTTATGTTAAAAAATGGCATGTATGTATTATTTTCATGTGGTATCCTAAGCACACTGCATATATTATTTGGAGGATACCAACAATGCTGTTTATGAGATTGATCATGTTTTTTTAAAGCTTAAATGTTTGCCCCACTGGACATTTAAGAAGTTGCAAAAGAGTGGTAAGTTTCTCATTAGCAAACCGTTCAGTCATGTTATAAATGATGGGAACAACACATCTATGTTGAAAAAAAAAAGCGAGAAAGATACGACCAGTTTCAGTTTGAAGTGGCGTTAAAGTGCTTCATGTATCTAGGGATACATGTAACCCTTTACATTCATATCACTCCTTAAACATAACTGTGGCAGGACAAGAGGCGTGGTCAAGCCACAGCAGCAGACGACAGCATGGCTCCCTTTATGCAGCCGTTAAGCTGCCTCGAGTCAGCCCAATCAGCACCCGCACAGTGCTAATTGGTCCAACTTGGGGCAGGAAGCTTTCTTAATGTTTGTCTGTCTTGCAGAGGGGATCGGCGTACAGGCTCGTCAGCCGACCAGGAGCCAGATCGGAACACCATTCCTCCTGTGCCCAAAATCATTATTCTTTATTATTTATACTTGTGGCCCGCGGGCCTTTTTGTTTTACTTAAAACAAAAAACTCTCGCCATTTTGGCCAGAAAGGCTCTGTCTCACCCCCTAAACCCCTACCTGTGGGCAGAGACTCCCACAATAACTTTACCCCATTACGAGATTGCACCAAACTAGACCTAGTACAGTGGTCGAATTGGCCTATTTCTTCAGCAGGGCAGCCAATCATTCTGACTGACCTCTCCATTACCGTTGAATCCCAATGTAAAAAAAATGCCTTAGAATAAGGAACCCATTCAGAAGACACTTCAACCTCAAACAAAAGTACTTTTTCCCCACTTGTTCAACCATCTATTCTTTCCATCACAAATAGACTCCGGGGGCACATTCACAAAGAATGGATTGCGGCCGCTGATAGCACCGCCAGCGCGTCACTTGCAGCCACTATCTGCCCCGTTCGATTCACAAAAGATATTGCACTAATGATATCACAGCTCAAACACGCCCATAATGTTTTGTAGCTGAGTCAAATTTGCCATTGTTTGTTGCATTGCAATTATCCAGGTTGCAAAGCATAAATTGTGGCTTTTCACTAACACAATAGGCAGAACAATGGCAGGGAGAAGGAGAAAATTTTAATTTTCAGACCCCAAACCACAAGTCCTGACCGACGAGGTGAAGAGTGTGAACGTACTTTCGGCCTCAGCCTGCATGTGCATTGTTACACACTACTTGTGGGTGTGTTTTGTTTTCTGCCAGTCTCTCTCTCTGGTGCTCTCTCTCTCCTCTACCTGCCTGCCAGTAATTTTTCTGCCTCAGCATGATACTGGTATGTTGGGTTTTGTTATTTTAAGTTGTTATTTTATTTGGAGTTGGGGATCATGGGTAGTCCAATTATCGGTTTTTGGTTTGTTCAATATAGTTTACACTCCTTTTATGGTAGTTTAGGTGAAAGAGCTGAGTTTGTAGGGCCCATCTTTTGTTCTGTATGGCTGGGGTCTCCAACCTCTTTTGGTTGTTATTTTCGTTGGACTCTTAATATGATTTTTCTTCTTCTCTAAATAAAAGCCTGCTCTGGTTTGATTACTCAAGGTCTCGGCAGCCTTTCATAGGTTTCGGTCTCTATACAAGTCAGTTGTGGAGAGAGGCCGTCACATATATTTGTTTTTCCACACTGACTTATTTTTCTAGGCTTACTTTAAACGCAGAGTGTAGTGAGTTGCTGATGGCCTTCTGATTTTTCGCCTCAGTATTTTAGTTGTGCATTTTGTTTTGGTGCAGTAACTTGTGATTGCAAATTGTGTCATCGTTATTTTTTCTCTCCCCATGTGTTAATTGTTATGAAGTTTGACACCGTGGTGTGTTGCTTTGACATTTTGTGTAGTTTGCTGTCTTTTTTTTTTCCTATCATAGTGCCTGCAGTATGTGCTGTGCGTTTGGTAAAGTCTGCACACATGTGTGTTGTACACCATTGATTTTGTGTGGCTGTTTATTTAGTGCAGGGAGTGTTTTTTGTGTGTGATGTGCTATTTTGGGGCGCTGTGTTTTGTATCGGGTTGCAATCTGTGATTTTTTTCTCTCTGGCTTTGCAGTTTTTAAGATTTGGCATTTGCTTGATACTTGCTTTTGAAAATTGAGTTTAATCTTCAAGAGTTCTTCATGAAACCTAGTCTTGATAGATTCCACCGTTGTACAAAAGAGCATTTAATTGTTATTGCCGATCATTATCATATCACTGTCTAAAAACTCAAACAAACAGATGATAACCCCTGAGTTATGTCCGTGCTGTCCAGAAAAGGGGTTTTGTCTGGTGACCCTGGTATACCAAAAACAAATTTCCTTACTGGGAAGCAAAGTCTGGGGGAAACGCTCTGACTTGAGATGTGCCGCTTTGATATAAAAGAGAAAGAACTCAGCAATAACTTGGAGTTGCGGTTAATGGAGGAGGAAACCAAAAGACAGTTTAAACTAAACCAGTGCTCCTCATTTAAATCTCAGTCTGATGACTTTGATGTGAATAAATACCTTAAATTGATTCCTCAATTTAGTGAAAAAGGGTGTTGATAAATACTTACATTGTTACGCATCGCAACAACATTAAAATGGCCAAGAAGGTTCAGCCTTTGCTCCTCCATTGTTTTCTTTCATGCATCTCTATCGCCTGAGCTGAGTTGCAACTATGAGAAAGTTAAAGCCACTGTGCTTAGGGCATGTGAATTGGTGCCGAGGCATATCGCCAAAGAGGCGGAGGATTTTCACCAACTGCATGATACTTACGGAAGAATTTAGAAACTGTTTGAAAGATAAAATCACTACTTAGATCAATGAGCAGAAGGTATCCAAGGTGTCCGACGCAACTGTCCTTGCGGATGAGTGTCCTCACTCACTCAAGTTTCATTTCTCTTCAGAGCGTAATGTTCCTGTAACCAAACCTTTTTTTTCTTTTTGCTGTCTAGGCCAAGCTTTGATCTGGAGATGAAGCCTTGTGGTAAGGAAGGGGTAGCGGCTAAGTACAATCCAGTTTATTTTCACTGCAAGAAGAGTGGCCACACCATAAACTATTTTGCCCTCCCAAAGCAGTTAGTCCGTTTATAAAGCAAACTTTGTTCGGGACTTTGCCCGGTAAACCCATTTCAGTTAAGCCTGTTCTTGATGTGTATTCTCCATTATCATGAAAGGTTTTCTCTCTCTGACAGGTGAAGACCCCAATGTTCCCGTCACTATTTTGAGGGACACTGCAGCCTCACAGTCAGTTATCCTGGAAGGTGTGTTGCTATTGTCAGAAGAATGCTCTGTCAAGTGTGATGTTTTGTTCCGAGAGTTTGGTATGCAGTTTGTGGGGTTACCTTTACATGCTATTCACATTTACTCAAATCTAGTTAAGGGGTGTGTAACTGAGCACTAGTTTGCACTGTCACTCGCGCAATGTAAGAAAGGCAAAAACAGGATTTATCTGAAGAGGAGGGGGAGGTGGAATTGGCTAACAGTTTCACGGCTAAGTCTGACCGTTTGACCCCTCCACCTGTTGTTTCTCCTCCAGCTCCTTCTGTCTGTTCCTTCTGGAAGGCTCTAATGTGTGTATGCCACGGGTGCCGCTTATTGTTGAGCAAAAACATGATCTGTCTCTAATTTCTCTATTTGACGCTGTTGTTTCAGGGGATGAAATTGAGAAAATATCCACTGGCTACTTTCTAGAGGATGTGTGTCAATGCGTAAATAGCGTAAATAGACACCACCTCATTTTCCCACACAGGATGATTGTAGTGTTGTGAAACAAATTGTAGTTCCGCAAACATATCGGAAAATCGAAATGCTTAAACTGGCACATGATAATCCACTCGCTGGCCATTTAGGGGCCAATAAAACTTATGATCGTGTGTTGCGTATTTCTTTTGGCCAGGGCTAAAAGGAGACGTGTGACAGCATTGCAAAACATGCCATGTCTGCTAGTTCTCTGGTAAACCAAATCAGACCATCTCTCCATATCCCTTTCTATCCCATTCCAGAAAGTTGTTGAGCCGTTTGAACACGTAATGGTGGACTGTGTTGGTCCTTTTTCACGCACAAAAGCCGGTAACAAGTTCCTTTTGACAATTATGTGCTCTGCGACTCGTGTAATCAAGGCCATTCCCATGCGAGATCATGGCTTCGGCTGCTGGAAAAGCATTTGTGAAGTTTTTTTTCCCTATTTGGGTTGCCTTAAATGAAACACACTGGTAAAAGATCTAATTTCATGGCGCAAATGTTTGCACAGGTCATGAGACATCACTCACTGTTGGTCAAGTGCAGATCACCCAGAGAGCCAAGGGGCGATCAAATGTTTTCATCAAACTCTAAAGTCTATGCTTCAGACCTACTGGTGTCCAGCAAAGACTGGGATGAGGGTGTCTATTTTCTCCTCTTTTCTGCTCACTAGTTGGTTCAAAAGTCAGGGACTTTTTCTTTAAGTCTTTTTAAGTCTGGGTTTAGGTCTGGCAGAGCTGGTGTTCACTCATACTATGTTAGGCCCTTTAAAACTGTTGCAAGAAAAATGGGTTCAGGAAAAAGTGAATGACCGAAAATACATAATCACCACTCGGAGCATAAGCAGTGAAGCGTATGTGACCCACTGCAGACTTTAGGTACATTTGGTACCTTTTGACCTTTTTTTCGCAGCATTTGAAAGTGAAGAATCAAAGTTTCAAAGCAAGGTGTCATTTGTGCAAATAAAGCTAATATTTTTAAAGCTATGGCTTGTTAATGATGAGGGTGCAGCAAACTGTGCTTCTGAGACAATCACCCTCAACGTTTCCCCAACACTTGGACCCATTCAGCCAGCTACCATAATGCAAATGGATGGCGGATCAACAATGCCACATGGCCACTTGACACCCTGCTGAATGGGGCAATCTCTCCATTGTTCTTGTGTTTATATGGAATGTTGAACAGCAACATCTTTGTTTTTAAAAAAACTTTTATTCAACAGTAAGAATATACATGTTTTAGAAAAAAGTGGTATTATTTAGGAGCTTAAAAGTGCGCACACCGCATCAAAATGTCTGTCAAAAATATTAGTCTTTGTATATCAACCTCGGTGTGCCACTTAATATACTGTATAAATGTGCGTATGCCACCCAAAGAGAGGTTGAGGCGCTCACAGGTGTTCTTGGAGTTGGAGACCTCCCTCTCTGAGTGCATTTCCTTGTGCTGTAGAAATCACTTCTTGTAGGAACTTCGTTGTTGCAACAACAACGGGCGTGTCGTCGGTCTCCTCCGGTGGTTCTTGAAAAAATTCAGTTTCATCGTCACATTCAGGTTGATTCAAGTTGAATCCGCTGTTTGAAATGTTCTCCAAGTCTGGGATAACGCCAGTATCAGATTCAGCATCGCTGTCGGAGAACAGACTATTATCGCGGAAAATGACGTCTCGTACGCCCTGTTTACACTGACTAAGATCGATGGCATTGGTCAGCTTTAGGTCCGCGATAGGTTTTAGAGCTTCTGCCATCCACTTCACGTGATCTATAACAACACGGAGATGAAAGTTTTCACAGACAGGTGAAACCGAAGGATCCTCATCTTGTTTACAGAAGTGACATCAGCTTTTCTTCTTCGCGGCTTATGCCACCCACACAACAATGTATCCAGGTGTGTGTGTGTAAAAGGAGTAATATTTAAAGGTTGACCTCTATCAAAACGGTTTCACATTGTGACGTTACATCACATGGAATATGGAGGAATGATATCCACCTGGACGGTCGCTTTAAAGGAAATGATCGATCGGCATTGTTTAGTGCTGTTCAGCATCTCTGTAAGTGAACTTTGTTTCCCTATTTAATGTAATGGGTATATTTATCTTGACGGTTTAACATTTAACTACTATTTATAAATAAAATTAGGCTTTGAAAATACATTGAGACATAAAAAAACCCCACAAAGGAACACGAATCTGTAAAAATCGAATTTTCCTTTGAGAAAGGTTTTTTCAACTTATTTCGCAGCGCGTGGCAATTTTAGAAATTTGCGACATATCAGGTTTTGCTGGGTCACATATTGGGTCATATTAATATGCTGAAACCCTACCTTGATAGAGAATCTGTCCTGTCTCCCGTCAAAGAGGAGGTCAGAAGTGCCATAGCGCTGGCCAGAGCTGAACCTTTCGATAGGGCCCAGGCAGTTTTTGCGCAGTCCAGTGCTGATATCCCTGTCCAAGGGAGATCAGCACTGGAAAGATTCTGAAATCTTGTTTAAACTTGATACTTGTTTTCCGCATTTGATTCAGCCCCAGCGTGAGGATGAGGTCAATTGAATCATGTGTCTCTGTTTTCAGATGTGCCTTCTCAGACCCATGTGTTACAACATATTATCAATGTGGGGGATTCTCCACAGATAAAACAACATGTGTACAGAGTTAATCCTAATAAGAGCCTCCATTTGCAAAACCAGGTAAACTACATCCTGGAGAATGGCCTTTCAGAACCTAGCTCTAGTTCATGAATTCACCGTGCCTTTAAGCAGAAAAATCTGATAGCTCAGACCAGTTTTGCACAGATTTTCGTAAAGAGAATGGGGTCCCAAAACCAGACTGTAATCGTCTTCCCCGGGTAGAGGACTGTGTTGGTCATGTTGGCGCTGCAAATTATGCAACCAAACTTGACCTGTTAAAGGGATATTGGCAGGTGCCGCAAGAGCATATGTGGAGCAGGTGCTGTCCTCCTTCAAGAGGGAGATGATGGCCTGGAGCATCTGGTTTTATATTACTCAAAGAAACTTTATCGTCATTAATGGCTGTATTCTACAATCGATAAATGCGTGTCTTTCTCTTGTCTTGGCCCTTAAGCATTTTGAAGTTTAACTGTTGTTTATACTGACCACAATACCCTCATATCTGTATGTACATTCCTCATATCAATGCACATATCTGTATATACATAGGCATATTCCTTCTATCTATTCCATTTTATTTCAATTTATTTTTATTGTATTTTATTCTATATATTTTTATCTTATTCTATAAGTATTCAACTTACTGTATTACGTTTTAGGAGTCAGTCGGTCTATTAGAAAGGAATTTTCTACTTTTATTTATTTTTTTCCTAGGACATATTGTGTGCTATCACCGGCTGCGTTGCATTACATTTCACTGCATATATGTATGAAAGTATGTATATGTATGTGACAAATAAAAATCTTGAATCTTGAATCTTGAATCTTGAATATTTACACTGCGTTCCAAATTATTATGCAAATTGGATTTAAGTGTCATAAACATTTAATTTTTTGTTTTTCAATTAAACTCATGGATGGTTTTGTGTCTCAGGGCTCTTTGGATCACTGAAATCAATCTCAGACACCTGTGATAATTAGTTTGCCAGGTGAGCCCAAGTAAAGGAAAACTACTTAAGAAGGACGTTCCACATTATTAAGCAGGTCCACAGGTTTCAAGCAATATGGGAAAGAAAAAGGATCTCTGCTGCCAAAAAGCGTCAAATAGTGCAATACCTTGGACAAGGTATGAAAACATTAGATATTTCGCGAAAACTTAAGCGTGATCATCGTGCTGAGAAGAGATTTGTGGCTGATTCAGAGCACAGACAGGTTCATGCAGATAAAGGCATAATGATGAAGGTTTCTGCCAGACAAATTCATCGGATTCAGAGAGCAACTGCTAAAATGCCTTTACAAAGCAGCAAACAGGTATTTAAAGCTGCTGGTGCCTCTGGAGTCCCGCGAAACTCAAGATGTAGGATCCTCCAGAGGCTTGCAGTTGTGCATAAACCTACCATTCGGCCACCCCTAAGCAATGCTCACAGGCAGAAACGGTTGCAGTGGGCCCAGAAATACATGAAGACTCATTTTTAAACAGTCTTGTTTACTGAGTGCCCTGTGACCCTGGATGGTCCAGATGGGTGGAGTAGTGGATGGTTGGTGGATGGCCAACATGTCCCAACAAGGCTGCGACATCAGCAAGGAGGTGACGGAGTCATGTTTTGGGCCGGAATCATGGGGAGAGAGCTGGTAGGCCCCTTTAGGGTCCCTGAAGGTGTGAAAATGACCATGGCAAAGTATATAGAGTTTCTGACTGACCACTTTCTTCCATGGTACAAAAAGAAGAACCGTGCCTTCTTTAGCAAAATCATCTTCATGCATGACAATGCACCATCTCATGCTGCAAGGAATACCTCTGAGTCATTGGCATTACCTCTCTGTCATGGTGTGGCCTCCATCCTGCCCTGACCTCAACCCTATTGAGAACTTTGGAGCATCCTCAAGCAAAAGATCTATGAGGGTAGGGAGGGTAGTTCGCATCAAAACAGCAGCTCTGGGAGGCTATTCTGACATCCTGCAAAGAAATCCAAGCAAAACTCACAAGTTCAATGGATGCAAGAATTGTGAAGGTGATATCAAAAAAGGGGTCCTGTGTTAACATATAACTTGGCCTGTTAAGATGATGTTGATTGAAATATCTTTTGATTTCAGTAAATGTGGCCTCCTAATGCTGCACATTCAACAAATGACCATTTTCAGTTCTTTACAACCTTTACAATTTTTAAAACTCTGTTGTGCATAATAATTTGGAACGGTGCATTTTGAGTTTTTTATTTTGAAAATAAATACTGTTATTATTGGGAGGTTTGTTCAATAACATTCCAATTATACCCTAACTGTTGATGACTTGAAAATTATACTGACTGTCATTTGCATCGACTATTTAGGAAAATCAGAGAAAAATGAGAAAAAATTTGCATAATAATTTGGAACGCGGTGTATTAATCAAATGTGGAACTCAAATCAAAGACTTATACACTGTGTAATCTTCTTGCAAGTCAATGTAGAGGTCAGGCATGTTAGGGGTAAAGAAAATATCCTGGCCGACACATTGTCACGCTGCAATTATTTTTTTTAAATGTGTGAATAGTCTCTGTTACACTCCCGTTATTCACCATCTTAGGGTGGGGGTGCTATGTGCATTTTTGCACACTGCTTGTGGGTGTGTTTTGTTTTCTGCATGTCTCTCTCTGGTAACTGGTATATGTTATAGAGGTCCTTTATTTATTTATTGTTTTTCTTCTTTTTTGAACATTTCACTACAGTGGATTATCCTGATTTTAATGCCAAACTTTTCACGGATGGCTGCTGGCATTCACCTCGATCTACTCCCTACCAACCCCTCCCCTGCTTGATTAAGCTCCTCACCCTTCGTCACTCTACTGCCACGGTATTCTCAATCTCTCCATGGCTCGCAATTACCATCCTTGCCAGTTATGACAGATACATGAATACAGCACCTGTCGGAACCAGTAGGACCACGGTCAGTCTGCTTATCTTACTCATAGTTATAAATAAATTAAATACATAGAGGGGAATTGCTGCTATGTAAATTGTTACATAGAGGGGAACTGCTGTCTCATTGATTGGAACTCTTCCAAAAAAAAGTATATGCATAGGGGCTCTGGCCAAGGTTACAACTTTAACCCAAGTTGCAATAATAACATCAACTCCAAAACCTCGCACAGATGCACACATCATTTACCTTGGGCTATAGACTACAGTATAGTGCAGCCTTTGCAAAAAGGTGTGGCTCCTCCACCCCGACAAACTCTGCTCGCATTTTACTTTTTAAAACCCAATCTCTGACCAATGAATCCGCTCTGATGCATGATTTTATTACAGATGATTCCTCTGACCTGATATTTTTAACCAAAACCTGTCATAAAGAGGGTGATTTCTTTCTTTAAAGGAAGCATCTCGACCAGGATATAATTACTTTGAAAAAGCTTGTGCTCATGGCCACGGTGGTGGCATTGCTGTCCTGTACAAAATCCAAGTCATCTGTCATCCCAGAATTTTTTTACTTTCTTACCTAAGTATGTCCCACTCTCTCCAATATTGTGGTATTGGGTGATTTTACTATAATGTGGATTCCCCCAAATTTTCCATGGCTGCTGACTTCCTGACCCACTTGGACTCATTAAACCTCACACAACTTGTGAATGGCCTCACCCACAACCATGGCCACACAATGGATGTAATTATTACTGGAAATGTACCTGCTTCTGAGGTAAACATCTTTGAGTTTAGTGTCCCCGATAATAAGTCTGTATCACTATCACTGACTCCTCCAATTATCCCCGCCCCTTACTATTATACAATAATTGACAATGGCAAAAGCAATCCCAGAACCCTAATCTCCACCACCTTCTTAACCCCACCAATCTCAGGCCCCCCCAGCTGCTGTGCAATCGTTTCTCTGTTTTCTTTAAGACCAAGATCATAGATATTATAGCTAAATCCTACAAGTTATGTAGCCTTCACAGCAGCTGCAACCCCGTACACCTGTCTTCCTTTCTTCAATGGCTCCATCCTGTGCAGCTTCAAAGAGGTTACATCTTCTGCACTTTTGGCCTTCATAACCAAATCCAAGCCTACTAGCTGCTCACTTGACCCCATACCCACTCCTCTGTTGAAAGCCTGCTCACCAACCCTTGTTGAATTATTCATTACACTCATCAACAAATCACTTCAGAGTGAAGAGGTGCCCATCCATTTTAAAACAGCAGCTGTTGCCCCACTCTTAAACAAACCAAATCTGGACCAAGAACTCCTGTCCAACTACAGACCAATTTCCAACCTCTCGTTCCTCGCCAAAGTTCTGGAGAAAGTCGTGGCCTCACAGCTCAAATCAACTTTATGGAGCCTTCCAATCCAGTTTCTGCCAGGCACACAGCACGGATATGATAAAGGTCTTCAACGACCTGTTGATGCCAGTTGACTTGGGGTCACCCAGCATTGTGGTCCTACTTGATCTGAGTGCGGCATTCGACACCGTGGACCATAACATCCTCCTCCACCGCTTCCAGACCTACACCGTGGTCATGGACACTACTGAAGTGGTTCACCTCCTACCTCACCAACAGGGTGAGGTCTGATGACACTGCAGTGACATGCATTGTCCCACAGGTTTCAGTGCTTGTCCCATCCTGTTTTTAATCTATTTACTCCCACTTGGACGGATCATCAGACAACACATAAGCAACTTCCACTGCTATGCTGACGACGCCCAGGTCTACATTAAAACACAATGCGATCCCACTAACACAATCTTTACCCTTAACACCTGCCTGGTTGACATCCGCTCTTGGATGAATAACAACTTCCTCCAGCTCAACAGCAGCAAGACCAAGGCAATCTTGATTGCCACTGCCAAACAACTGACAGCATTGGTCCCTCCCCCGATGACCAACTAATTTCCCTCTCCTCTGTTGTCACCAACCTTAGTGTAACACATTTGCAAGATTTCCTTTTTTCACCTTAAAAATATAGCCAAACTCAAGCCATCACTTTCAAAAGACGACACCAAAAAACTGGTCCATGCACTTATCTTCTCCAAAATTGATTGTGGCAATGCCCTTCTCTCCGGTCGTTTAGTAAAATCTATCAACTGTCAGAACAGCGCTGCCAGAGTCCTCACCAGTTCAAAAAATCAGCCCACATAACCCCCATACTTGCCCAACTCCACTAGCTCCCAGCCCATACAGGGTCCATTTCAAAGTCCTCCTCCTGACCTCCAAAGCCTTAAATAAACAAAGCCGCAGTTACCTCAGTGACCACATCACCATTCACCACCCACAAATCCTCATGCTCCCTCCGCTCTAGCTATTCCCCACTTCTCCACATCCCCCCGACATGTCTCCGGATGATGGGAGACCAGGACTTCTACTCTTTTTCCCCATGCCTCTAGAACTCCCTCCCAGACTAGGGACTCTCAGAAGTGCCCCTTCCACTGAGGTTTTTAAAATAGGCCTTAAAAGCCTTTAATAGTGGCCCAGCCTTGTTGTAATCCTCTTTTTATTTTTATTTTTTGTATTCCTATTTTATTCTGTTTTTATTTTCATTTCTATAGTGGTCCAACCTTGTTTTGTTGCCCCTTTTATATTTTCATTATTTATTTTATTATATATTTTCTTTTACCATAGCCTTTTTCCTGTGAAGTATTTGGAGATTTGTCTCCGCCAATGAGAACCACTATACAAACTACATTTATGATTATTATAATAATAATAATAATAATAATAATAATAATAATAATTATAATTATAATAATAATAATAATAATTATTATTATTATTATTATTACTACGCTATTCGCTGGTGTTTGCAAATTAGACTTTTTTTGCAGAGGGTAATTTGCATAGAGGGGGGGGGGGATTTGTGCAAGGTGTACGCATATTTCCTAATTTAAATAGGTGCAAATTGCACCAGAGCACCAAGATGCTGCTATTTGCTTGGCAGCGCAGTTAGAGGAGCATTTCACCCTTTGAATGTGCTTTGAGGATTACACAGTTTATTTTTGTTTTATATGCACAAGTTAGCGGACGCAAAAGCCACACAATCCTTTTGTGAATTTGCCCCTCTGTGTTAAATTTGTGGCACAAAAATGGTAATTTTTATGTGACTTGTTTATTGATAGTAAATGTACTTAATTTGATCGCATATGTAACAACAATAATATCCCCAGGTCCCTCTGTAGGTTCAGGGTTATTCTGTGACTGCGGCACATTGGGCTTGGAGTGTTCTTGCAGTCGTCGGTGTCTGTGCAGCTGCAGGGCTCATGGATGGCTGCAAACCCTTTCCTGCTGCTTGGAGGCACTACAATACTGTATATTTCTCACCTCATACACTGTTACTAATTGCGACCAAACCTTTGCACTCATGGTGGACACATCTCACACACGCACACGGTTGGATTCATCATACACACACATGCCGGCATCTGCTTCACACACCTGATTACATCTTTCTCCTGTATTTTCCTTCATTGCTGTAACTATAGAAAAAGGCCATGTGCCGTAATTTCTGTTCCAACTGTTGTCAACCTAATTATGTTTTGTTTTGTTTATGTTATGTTTTCTCAAACATATTGTTGTCTGTTTTCTACGTCTATTTGTTTCAATCCTTGTGATTCTCCCACCACTGGTGAAGTAATGAGGATAAGTTGTTTCCTGTGTTCTAGTCATCCCACAGGTCATCAAAAGGACGGAATTGTTGAAAGCAGATCTTGATGATTAATAAAGATTGGCTTTGTAAGTTGAGAACTGTCAACCTGCAAAGATGTTTTGCCAGCGAGCCTTTTTGTCTGTGCAGATTCTTCCTGCCATAAGTTTCTATGTCTCTCTCCTTAACCCATACCTGTGGCTGGAGTGTCCCACAAACTTGCAGATTAAGTGGGTCTTGGATGCAATGGCATACACACTGTGTTGTATGCCAAGCCTGCTGACAGCACAGGTAAAAAAAAAAAATCTTATTTTAGTTATTTTGACACGTTGCAATGCATCATTCCATTTACCTGTGCAATAGAGCGAAATGATTTAGTTTCAAACATTTGCAAATCGTTTGCAAAAATAAATGAGTATCACAAAACTTTTTCATTTGAGGCAGTAAATCTTATATGTTACACCTGTCGTCACCTGTGATCATCTATTACACTGTATGAGAAAAAATGATCAATCAATGAACAATGGCCAATCTTGTCGGGAGTGCAGTTAAAATCAAACTCATTTTAATGAATATAGTCAGCTCCACAAGGGCCACTCTCTGTTACCTTCTGTTTATGGACACATACACATATATTATTTCTTTTTATGTCTTTTTGACTTGAACTGTTCTAACAACTTCTGTGGCTGTAACAACTGAATTTCCCCCCTAATGATAAAGTGTTATCTTATCTTCTATACTGTACATACATACACACAGTCCTTGCGTATGAATATGCATACACAAGTGGATAACAAATAGAAATGTGAGCATGTGTGAGAAGCGCAGAGATTAAGGAAGACAGACATAAACAGAGAGAGAAAACAAATGGGATGCAGTGGCAAGGATACAGGAGCGTATTCCCTCGGAAACAAGCATTCCCTGGGAAGTAAAATAGTGAAGGTCGGTCATCCAGAAAATAGAAAGTGAAAGGTGCTTTAGAGAGAGGGGCTAAAAAGGTGATCCCCCACCCTGTCTCACGCTTTTCTTTCTCCGAAACCTCTAGAGGCCCTGTGAGCCAAAATAAGCTTGCTAAGTGCCAGTGCTGGAACATTCTCAAGCCAGTCATAGAAATGCAGGGATGTTTCGCTGTTAAAAACAAATGTATTTTTGCCCCGACCCCCAACAAAGCTCCTCACATTGGGTTCTGTTACAGCAGTACAATAAGCTTGCAACCTTCTGAAAAAGTTTTATGTCAGCGTTTATGAAATAAATTAATTA
The DNA here is from genome assembly GCF_960531495.2 of Zeus faber. Taxonomy (NCBI): domain Eukaryota; kingdom Metazoa; phylum Chordata; class Actinopteri; order Zeiformes; family Zeidae; genus Zeus; species Zeus faber. The sequence continues at coordinate 23,939,788 of NC_137189.1, forward strand.
AATTCCCCTTCAATAAATAAATGTGGAATTATGAAATGAAAGTCCCATGAAATGAATAAAAATAGTCTTTTGAAAAACGCCCCTTTTAAAAAAGAAAAACTATTTATTTAACTAAATGTACTCATTTATATATTTATATTTACATTTATTTATAAATGTATTGCCTCATTTTTTTATTTCAGGATTTATTTCATAGGCATATTAATTATTATTTTTAATTTTTTACATTGACTCAAATGGCATTCTATACACAGGGGCTTTTTCTCCCAGTTACAACAGAGAAAGGGAAGTGAAAGGAAATCCACACTACCAGTGGAAACCCACAGCACAATTCGGAAACCCTCCAGACAGACACACATATAAGGACATATTATGACGCACAGCTTGTGAACAGGCAAGGCAGGCAACTGATTAAGGCCCCAGGCCGTAAGGGGGCCCCCGAAGGCTGACAATCTTTACTCCACAGCAATGTCTAAAAATGTGGCAACTGCAGGGATCACCACACACCACAACATTTGAAAGATAAAAAAAAAATTCGATTTCATACATTTTTCATTGGTGTCACATTATTTATAACATAAAATATGAAATACTATAATGTATAATATAATATAATATAATAATATATTCATTTTTTTCTGAGGGCCCCAACAGACCCTAGAATCGCCACTGGACTTATTGACCACTAGGAGTGAAACACCTGATTGCTGGACCACTTATTCTCCTTGCTTTTTAATGGATGACCATTGGTTAGTCATCAACTGAATTGCGTGAACTACAACTGTGTGCCTGGAACCACAGTGAACCTTCACACACGGCACACGTTTAATTCATAATAATTATAAATGTAGAGGGTGCAGTGGTGCTGATTATACAGAACTGTACATGACTTTTCACCCTTCCAATAGAAAAAGCAGCGCAGGTCTATACTCCATACAATTCTATTTTATTATTCAATGCAGTCCTGATTTAAATTTTTTCTTTTTTTTCTTTTTAAGCTGCTTTATAGTGTGTTTTGTGGGGAGATTGAAAGAACACAAACAGATTTGTAAATGACAAAACTCTGGGATGAACTGTGTTATTTCCCCTCCTGTGTGACCTCAACTGATCGGTTTCAATGCATTCGCAGGGATGTACTGTAGGTCACAGAGGGGCAAAAAAATAAATTAAAAAGACAGACTGACCCTCTAACATACAGCTTATGCCTATATTCTTTTAAGCTTCTTTCCATACATCTTCTCTCTGTGAGGTAAAACTCTTTCACTCCTCCCGGGGCTTTATCCAATCCTGATAGGGCGACAAAGTGACTTTTCATCTCAAATCTGATTCGAAGAGAGCTGCTCGTGTCTCAAAGCGCCATCGTGGTCCTCTGCACAAGTGCTTGTATGCGCATATACGTTGCTGCGGATGGAAGGGATGTTTCGTCAGGGAGGGGTAATGCCTATGTCTAATGAATTATTTGAAATGACAGCAAACACATTAACTGCATGGAAATCACACAAACACGCTGGCGCTCAATCAGCAAACATCTGTTGGTTTAAAATTCTGTCAGCGTAAGAAATGAGGCTGTGCACAGCACGTGCATGTTTTACAAAATTCCTACCGCGCGACTCACAAATTCATACCTTTAAACTCCTCCTCGGTGGGGCTAATTGCTGTAGGTGTACTCATGTGTATTCATGAAACGACCGCAATGACCGACAGCTCGTCTGACAGCGCAATATGCTGCGTTTCAATAAAAAAAAAAAGATGTAAAACTATGCACACCACTTCACCCCCTACCCACTCCCTCACCCTTCCAACCACCTCAAGCTCTCTTCTGCTTCTCTTCACTCAATCTATGCTGGTGTGTGGAGGGCAACACTCCAAGGCCTGGAGTGGTGGCAGACCCCGTCCCCCCTCCCACTCACTCACACACACACACACACACACACACACACACACACACACACACACACACACACACACACACACACACACACGCACACACACAAACACACACACACACACATCAATGGCTGTCCTTTAAAATGAGCAATTATTCATTATCACTCATTTCATTTGGTCACGCCCCTTGAATACATTGCCATGCGCAAAGCCATGCATTCCTTTTATATTACGTCACACCCTTAAGCCTTATTTATATTCAAAGCGGATGAGGACATGGACGTGGTTCTGAACATCCTACATTGGGGTGTCTGCGTACGTGGACACGTTCCACACAAGCGCACTCAAAACAAAATGGGCAAAAAAGACAAGTTCACCACAAGCCTCCATGTTTGGCCAAACAGTGCCAATACAATACATTCAGCTCGGAAGTGGGGAATACCTTCTCGGAATGACCAGTTTCCGAGTTCCGTGGAAACCTCCAAAATCTGGGAGGTGTACGTACGTCCGTGCACATGAGTTGCTGATGAATTTTACACCACGCGGAGCTTCACGGCTCATGGCCTTGAGACTCCCCGCGCCCCACCAAGAATTGGTGTGAGGTTCCTTTGCGTGTCCTTGTGAAGACAATTAAGTTAAACAGCAAAACAAAGGTTAAGCTCGACTGTGAGCCATTGTGTCGTGTGCACCTCTACGTCGTCAATACACGAAAAAGACATAAAACGGGTTGTGTCATGTGTCGTTTAGTCTGAGCTCTGCTCAGGGGAAACAATCACACCATTGTGATTCATACTCTGGCGGAGCTCAATCCTATTGCATTGAAGTATTTGACGCAATAAGAATAATGCTTCTTCCATTTTTTGACGCTCCAACAGACCACCCTGAAACTGATACTGTAGGTTCATCCTTTTACAACAAAAAGCTGGTGTGCTTATTTTAAGCACTTCTCAATATTAAAGTGTCAAGAAAGGTTCTGCCATGAACAGTTATAAATCATGGGTACCAACAGTTTAGGCCTGGGTAAAGGTCAATGCAGCCGAGTCAGCTTTGATATTGGTTGACATCATACTTTTCAGCGTCAAAGTTCCCAAAAGGTGATTTTCACACTAAATTATCACAACGATTGTACGAGAATGTTCTCCTGGAGGTGAACCCACTGGACATCAAGAAGGACTGGCTGTTATGGGTAAGGCTTGCATTGTTGTGTTTATTATTGGTGTGCCGACGGCAGCATTTTGACTTCCAGTCTTCTGCATGAAGTCTACGAATGAACTTGAGTTCTTTTTTGGCTGTAGCCTATAGCTGACAACTGTATGAATTGTGGTTAGTTGGGCTGCACAACTTCTATTGATAATACATGTACTGTATGTAGGATTATGCCATAGCCTATAGCCTACGTTGCTCTCCCTCCTCTCTTAGAATGAATTGCAGTCTTGTTATTATGGAAGATCTTTCTTTGGATTAGGCCTCCTCCGGAGCCAACAGGTTTGCTGGCTGAGATGGATGAGTGCAGATAGAAAAAATGTAAAGTATGACTTGTTAAAGATTTGAGTACATTTAATAACAGCTGGGTACCAAGTGATCACAACAAGATGCAAAGGAGAAGTACAAAGAGTTTATGGCATTAGCAGAAATATATATATATATATATATATATATATATATATAGGCTGAGTGTAAAGGCGTGTTTAAAGAATTATCTAGTTATTACAACTCTGAGTTCTGTTAATGGTTAAGGTTGGATAATGCTGAGTCTCCTTAAGAACCAAATAGCCTAGAGCATTCATGTCGCTTCAAGTCCGTTTTTTGCAAAAAGTTTTGCAAAACACAGGAGACAGGTGGTGCTAAATAGGTCATAAACAACACGCACAAGTAAGAACCTGTGCAGGCTGCACATCTTACAGAGGCAATCATATTACATGGAAATATACAGAGGAAAATGATGATTAATTGGTTAAATAAGTGAGAGTTCATAAAGAGGTCATTTGAAGAGTTCATAAAAAGGTCAATTGAGGATATCTTCTTCAATATCATTTAAATTTGGCTTTATGAGTGTTGCTTCTGAGACTCAAGCAGTAGCTCTCTGATTTGCCACTGAAGACTGAGGCCTCACGGACGCTAGCGGTAGAACAGATGCCTTAACAATCAACATTGCAGTAGGTTTTAACTTACTACACTGCAAAAGAAAACAATATGTCAAAAATCAAAAAAGAATAAATAAAATGATTCAAGCAAAATCAAGCTAAATTATTTGCCAATAGAGTAAGAGAATTTCTTATTTTTGAATACAAGAAAAATAAACCACAAAAAGATTTTCTAGCTCCTCAAGATTTCATTTTCCTAATTGTACTATCTTTGATATATATATATATATATATATATATATATATATATATATATATATACATTCTTTATTGAAATGATTGAATGAGATTTAAAGAACCATAAGCCTTCTCTTTCTTCAGATCACATATTTTTGAGTTTTGTAATGCGCAAAACAAATGGATGCACCCTCAAATCCAATAAAGCACCATCAGAACCTGCAAGGATAACAGATCAATACATACAATGTTTGTTTCCAAGACCTCACAAGGCAATACGGACTTACAGCATATGAACAGATATAAACTCATTTTATTTGACTACTTATTTTACCTATTGATGTTGGCGCAGAAATTCAAAGGTTACCACAGCCACACAGACGCAAACCATTTTATGTCGGTTTACGTCTAAGGTATTTCAATGAAGTATATTCAATCACAAAGCATAATTACATAACTATTGATTTTCCAAAGCATAAAAGTTTTCTGTTCACATCCCATATGATATGAGATACAGTCTGTTGTTGCAGCAAAGTCCACAAAGGCAAACACTTATTGAGATGCCGTTAGTTTAAAGGAGCACCAAGTAACAATAGAGCACTAAAGGAGGCGATAGGAGCGACCACTACATTGGCAAACGTCTCTCCTTCTGCACGACCTCAAACTGAACCCGCGCTGGACCTCCCATGTCTTACCAGGTCAAGAAAAAGATTACAGTGAACCATATTTGCGATGCCGATCGCAGCACCAGCACCAAATGGTCAGCTGGCTTGTGTGGATCACGCTGTGTCATAAAGTCAGACCTCTGCATCCGTTTGGAGCTTTTGAAGTCCTCAGCTCCCTCCACCTTTTGAAAGGCTGCACCAGTGTTCACTTGTGTTTCGGCACAGGCTTTGACGATCCCTTTCTGCCTTTGAGCTCAGCCTTTCAGGCTTCTCAGCAGAGGGGCCTTGCACGCTGACCGCCAGGTCGCTGAACGTTTGCCCATGCTTGTGAAAATTAAACTGAAACACATTCGGTGATGCAAGCAGGGTAGTTCAGGGGGCGGAGAGGGAGCGAAGGTCGATAGGTCTAGGGGTGAGGGCCAAATCCTCCTATGCAGAGAGTGCGGACCAGACCTGTTTTGAGCTCATTTGAGCTATAGCGGACTGACAGGTGTTGATCATCAACATTTGCAAACCCCCACTGATAAATCATAGTCAAGTGTCAAATTGTGTGTAAAATATTACAAATTGGTCCTTTAACTTTTTAAAATAAGGACTGGTGATGTGAGGTGCTGAGGCTGCACATGTCAGGAATTACGATGCTATCAACCTGCTCTGAAGCATATTTGGGATTTCGGGAGGGTATAGATAAGTTGGTTGCAAACAGTTTTGGTGTCATTAGGTTTACTCCACGCAACAAGCGGTTGTGTGTGAAAAGCAGTTATATTTGCTGCCAGAGGTGGTGGGGGAACAGAACATCTAGCTGTCTGCAATTAATCAAGCAATGATCAAAGTGATTGTACAGGCATACACACACACACACGCGCACACACACACACACACACATGCACGTAAAGATTGATGTTGAAGCTATGTCATGTAAACTTCAGCACTTCAGCACAGTGTGTCCAGTGCGTGTGCATGTGCGTGTGCGTGTGTGTATGTGTGTGTCTGCTGTAGCCATAGCACGAAAGAGTGCTAGCTCTTGGCCCGCTGCCACCCCATATCACTTTGTGTATAATTTAATCCCCTTAATATCCCGGCCGGTCCTTTCCACCCCAGGAATGCTTAGACAGAAGTTTTACAATAATTGCCTCGTAGATCAGGGTCAGCTGGGCGGGGCTGTAGTATCTGGCCGCTGCTCGTCAGCCCAACACAGCTGCAGAGAAAAGGGTAGAGAGGCCTCCCAAGGTTAGCAGGGTTGTGTGAATGTCTGTGTGTGTGTGTGTGTGTGTGTGTGTGTGTGTGTGTGTGTGTGTGTGTGTGTGTGTCAGCCTGTTCCTACAAACACAGACTCTCAAGGAACTCACACAAACCAACACGTGTGACTATACGTGCTTTTGGAACAAATTGCATGATATAACATGTGAATCCCATATAAAAGCACATGTCTATTGGGCGCCGTTTGTAAACGTCCACTGCTCAAAAACATGCTTCACTTTTTTCAGATTTAGCTCAAACGTTCTAGCCCAATCCAAGTGTTCTATTGGTATATGCATGAGAATCTAAATATCTGTGGCATTTGGGCAAACTCAACATTTAGGATTTAGATTTAGACTGAACATTAATATTTTGATTATATTAAAGATTGACATTCAGGATTCATGCTTACATTTAATATTTAGGATTTAGATTTAATATTGTAACGCTGGGTATAAGTTCCTGTTTATCTATTGTTGTTTTGCAATGTTTTAGTGAGGGAGGTGTTCACCGTAGTGGGTAATTGGCTAGGAAGTTCTTCCGGGGCAGGATAATTGGGGTTAAGTGGAAGTGTGTTTGGGCGGAAGGAGAGCGATACGAGACACAAGGAAAGAGCCAGTGAGTCAGCCAGCCTGTATGACTTTGTTACACTTCAAACTCAGTTAGCTGTTGCTGCGGCAAGGTAATAAAACCGGGCTTGGTTGAGCAAACCAACGCATCATCGTCTCCTCGCCGTTCTTTGCCACCCTTTCAGTTACCCCGCAACACTACAATATTTCAATTTCGATTCAATATTTTGATTGAACATATAATTTTGAAATCTACATTTATGTGAAAAAATTGTTGTGCATTTTTGTGGGGTGTTATTTTGTTCCACGAAAAAAGGTGCAACATTTGGACTAAATCTGGAAAAGGTTTTTGAGCAGGGGAAGCACCCCATAGGCTTAAGGATATCACATTAAGGAGTCACATTATCATTTTGTTTAAAGTAATGGTGATGATTGTGTAACGATAACAAGATCATTTCATAGGCCGAACACGAATGACTTGGCTGGAATAAAAGGTTCCTGGACGTTCATGGACACCTTCAATGTTAATACATCCGTAAAACGGGTTTCCCACCTCATGTTACAAAATGTGTGCATTAACACTGCATTTCTGCAGTCAAGCCATTATGAACAAATCAAAGAATTAATGGAGAAATAGGCCTCCCCTTGTGGGGAATCAGTTTGAAATGAGTAATCAAATGAGAAATACGATTTCATTATCAATATACTTGCTGATATTTGTGCTCTGATATTCTGATCATCCTTATAACAGCAGTGTTTGCCAGAAATGAATATTAGATCTCAAAAGAATATCCAGCTTTTGAAAATTCTGTTTGGGAAAAAAACATTTCAGAATGTGTAATTGTTTCTTGTAAGAAACTAGTCGTCGAAATTCACACCTTGAAACTTTAAACCGTAAGAATTAATTAGCACACACCAGGATAGGAGCGTCAAACTGATTCTTCTTTAATGAGCTCAGAGAACTCGGGAGCACGCCAGAGGAGGTCTCGCATTTCTTTGTCCACAGTGGAATTGTATGGAGGTTGCGACTCAAAGCCATGAAAGGAGTCCAGCAGTTGCATTTGCTCAGGGAAGCGTCATCTGATTGTCTTATCAAGGCATCCTTGGAATGTACATACTGTTTGGAGTAGGGATGTTAACCACTCATCGACTATTAATTTATTGCTAATAAGAATTGAATCGTTTAAGATCAGTCTTAGTCTTATCGATGAGAACTGAACAATCTGCGTTCTTGTTGTTATTGTATCAACATCAATGTCTTTTGCGGCGCAGGGCGTTTCGAGAATAAAAATAATCCAACCAGGAAGAAGTAGTACTCCCCGGAACAAAAAGGGTGCAGTCAAGAAATAAACCGCCCAGTGGAGCAAGAAGTAGTAGTAGAGGTAGATAGAGGCTTCTGGAAGAACGACACACAACAAACATGGCTGTGCATAGAAAACGGGAGCATAATGTTTATTGTTGCGCAACAACTAATGCTGCGTTCAGATGGAACACAGTAGAGTGGAATGGGATAACAGTACCTTCTGAACGGCGTGAGGGCAGGAAAAAACCTGGAGTGAGGGAGAGGTACGACAGCAACACAAAACATAACAATTCTGTAAAATTTTACATCCTTAGTTTGGAGCTTCATGCTTTTTGGGGTCAAATGAACATTCAGCGAAAGTCCTTCTTATAAAGACATCCTGAACACTCCTCAGCAGCCACCCTGACCTCTGCTCCACAAATCCCATTCCCTGACCTTGCATACAAATGAGGCAAAAATGTCTGCATTGCAAGGCGTCACATGCTTTGCAGACTTGTACACGTAGACAAGGTATCTTTGTAAGATTAAGTCCAACAGTCGCAGTCAATAAATTTCTATCACAAACTGGAATTCGATGGACAGCAGGGTTGGAGCAGCGGGGAAAACAAAGAACTTGTCATCATTGGGAAAATCATTATTTGTCTCGTACCCGGATTCAGGTGAAGGTGTGAATATGAATGAACCAATCCAGAACTGGGATACCGACACGCTGCATGCTACCTGTGTGGGCTCAATACAAGGCGGCAGAGGTACGGTGACCAGGCGTCCCGGAACTCCAATGTCCCGGTTTTCAACTATCACTACCAAATTGTCCCGGTTTTCAGCACAATTAAAATAATAATAATAATAATAATAAAAATAATAATATTATACCTATTTTCAGCACTTACATATGTTATATACTGTATAGAGGCAAGCACCAAGAAGAGAAGTGGCCGTCATCATCAACACGCCCTCTCGCTTGCTGTGAAATGTATGCTTTCAAGGGTGTGTGTGTGTGTGTGTGTGTGTGTGTGGGGGGGGGGGGGGGGGTGTACAGAAGCGCTTCCTATAGGCTACTCTGCTGCGCGTCATCACCGTGCCTGAATGGAATTATGGGAATAGTAGTGTAATCCAAACCACCTTAAGATTGCCACTTAAATTGTGAGTGGGTCAGAGACGTGAGCCAGTCACTGAGCCGCCCTGATATCTTCAAGCGTGTTTAATCTTATCAGCGCAAGGTCTTGTCATTGAAGATGCTGTATGTGACGACAAGTTTGGAGATAAGATGAGATCGCAAGAGGAAACCATGCTGGTGGAGGAGGAGTAATCTATGCATGTAATGTGTGAAATATTAGGTATTTCCATTGCACTATTTTGGACTTATCATTTATAGCCATCTCTCTGACCAACCACTCTCTCCTCCAAATTGTGTGCCTTGTCCTCTCTTTTCACTTGTTGGCACAAATGAGTCCACACACATAAACGCACACTTTTGAAAAAGTCACGTGAAAAAATTTGGTTTAAATCTAGCTTTTGTTTGAGACAGCGGGGTTGTACAAAGGGTAGGATTGTGCACAGAGTGCATCGTGTGTGCTCCACTATATCCACAAATAAAATTAGGTTAGGATTTTGAAAATCATGTCCACCGATCAGCCACAACATTCAAACCACAGGCGAAGTGGATAACATGGATCATCTCGTTACAATGGCACCTGTCAAGGGGGGGGTGCATCAAAACACTAGGTCTTGCGGGGTGTTCTCAGTATGCACTGGTTAGTACAAACCAAAAGTGGTCCAAGGAAGGACAGCCGGTGAACCGGCGACAGGGTTGTGGGCACCCATGGGCTCATTGATGCACGTGAGGAGCGTAGTCTAGCCAATCTAGTCTGATCCCACAGAAGAGCTACTGTAGCACAAATTGCTGAAAAAGCTCATGCTGCTATGAGAGAAATGTGTCAGAACACACATTGCATTGCAACTTGCTGAATATGGGGCTGCAGATGCAGACTGGCTTAATGTTGTGGCAGATCGGTGTAGTCTGAGCCTATCCTGCTGGGCACAGTGGTTATCAGCTGTGCACCGCCTGTGAAACTCAACTCACTGGTGCACCGAGGTTTAACTATCACTTTTAACTATCATTATCAATAGAGTTAGAACTTTGCACTTTGTATCTTTCTCTTGTTGACAAGCAGTAGATTCACAGCGCATGAAAATAAATTATTGTAAAGTATAAATGTGGATTAATGGTGAATCACTGAAGCAAAATTAATAACTTGGGCAGCCATGAGTCATAAAACGTGTAGGGGAACTGCAGGCCAAAGCAGAAATAATGAGGTGAAAGACAGAATGCATGCAGCCTTGAAGAAAGGAAGATAGGCAAATTAATCCCTGATTAATTATATGCTAATACCTCAACAGTGTAACAACCAACTGTTGCGCTCCAGTATAGATTAAAATGCTGCGTTCCTCTGCCAGTCTGACCCATGTGCATCATTTGTTTTCTCTTCTTCCGACTACTCACATACTTACTTGGTACTGACATTTGTAACAATAACTTTAAACATAGCTGTCATGAGTCCAATAGACATCACAAACACACAACTTACATCATAATTCTACTGCTGATTTTGTTAAGATTGAAGAAAAAACATCCAGATGTAGCACGTTGATTGGTCTAACGAGAAACAGTTAAAACCCCCATCCCCACAAACACACAGAGGAGAGCCCTTGTCATGACATGTTATCCATCTGCTTCGGTCTTTGTTTCACCTAGCCCACTCGCTACAATAAACTGGTGTAATTCTACTCCATCATCTGTAAAATGCCACTCGACTGGCAGAGCCGCCTGCCACATGCCAGCCGAGTGGCTTTTTTCAGGACCCTCCGACACAGGCAATGTAGTAGAAAACACACGAGTGGAACAAGCCAGAAGCACATGGACACATTTCATGACAAGGGCTCTTCTCCTGTGTGTGTGTGGGGATGGGGGGTTTTACCTGTTGTTCATTGATTGGTCTAACAAGAAACAGATATACAGCCACCCTGGTCCTGGGCCCAATTACCTAGACCCAGGACATGTGAGGCTGTTCAAACCACACCATCCCTACACCACAGATATGTATTTAATTTGTAATAGAAATACAATTGCATTTGTTTGAATATAAAAAAAATAAGGGCAACATAATTGTATTTGTTATTTATTTAATATAATTTAATGAATATATATCTTGTAGCATAATAACAGGTCACCTGTCACCTTTGAGAAACAAATGGTAAACAACCAAACTGTACCTCGCACCACTGGAATTCTAACCAACTTAAAATAAAAGCTGGTTGGTTAGCATGTGATGTATACATTAGCTTGTGTGTTTTTTTGTTAATTTTGTGAGACATTCTGTATATTCCTAACACAGGACCCAGCATCCTTTCCGAATTCATCCTCTCTTTAGTAGTTCAGCATTGAGGTCAATCAAAGGGCTTTGTTTGTCGAAAACCACCCCAGGCAAATAGATTTTACATCTCTGAATCCAACTTTCAACACATAGGTTAACGCACTCTCTAACACTCCAACCCGATGTGATTTGCATTTAGAGAAAGCCATCTACGAAGGCCTTAGCTGGAGTCGTTTCTTCATCTCAAACTCTGGTTGATTGTATCGTCCTCACGGCAACCTTGAGGAAAAGTCACGGCAAAACATCAAGGAAGTGGGAAACAGTGTCTGCATTCTCAATTAGGTCCCACATTCATCCCTGGACACAAAAGCAGATTTGAGCGAATTGAAGCTGGATGAAAGAGCCAACAGCACCATTAGAATGTAGGGAGGGCGTCACAGAGATAAAGACCAACATTATTATTAAGTGCAACCAGCTGTCAAATAGGATGCATTTCTATGTTTCCCAGAAAGTCAAGAAAAAAACACAATTGGAAAAAGTGCATGAAATGGGTAAAAAAGATGCATAAAACAGATAACATAAACAGTGCTGAAAATACAATAGTAATAAAAAGATTTAATAGTGAAAAAATAATGAAATAGTAATTATCGTGATTATTTGTGAGGTGATTAAATCACTAATAATAAATGATAACAAAAAACCCCATTAACAATTAATTTTAAAATGAATTATTATTGTTATTTATTTTTATTAAAATATTATTGCTATCATTACGATTATTATTGTTGTTATTATTATTATTATTATTGTTATTATTATTATTATTATTATTATTATTATTATTATTATAGCTGCAAGCAGTAATGCACAGGGTCCAGTTAAGTCGTGTTGGATACATTACAGTGTCCCAGGTTCTCGCAGCAGGATTTTCCGTCTGTCGTCTCTTGGTTGCTTGTCTCGCAGAGCAACCATTATATGGTCTAGACAGCGCAACCGTCCATGTTTTCCTGTAAACCATAACTTCACATTGTTAGCACTCTCCATGTTGTCTGTGGAAATTGAGCTGCACTCTCAGCGATGGGTGGCCGCTTGGTGCCGTGTCGGGCACGTAATTTATTTGTTGAGTTTTTTCCTCGGATTACATTTTCAGTAAGTTACGTTTCCATGAAATATAAAATACGTTATGATATTTCTGAGGGTAATTACCATTGCATGGCTTCCATTTGTCCGACACCTCACTGGATCTTGAACGTATCACTCAGTCACACATTTCAGTGTTTTCAAGGGACACACTGACCACATTTTAAGGATTGGTTTTTATTTATTTTTTCATTAATCCGGCAAAGTATTGTGGACCACGGATTTAAAATATCAATCGAACAGATCTACTGACATCTACCGTCAGAAGCTATATAAATATACACACAAATGGATAGTTTGGAAACGTCTACAGTCTACAGGTAAAGTGACCGAGTCCACGGCGCACGGTCCAACTTAAAATTCTCAATCTGAATCTATATATTTATAGTAAATAACATGATATAATAAAGTGTCTTACTGTAAATCTCATATCGATCATTTTAGAACGAGACGTGTGACGTGTCAATTAACCAAGACCAACTGAATATTTCAGGTCAAAGTTGTTCGGTTTTTCACTAATATCTGCTCCGTATGTGGATCGATTTAGATAAAATTTAAACCACAAGATTCTGGTAACATAGTGGTTTGAATGACACCATTACTGTGTCCGTAGCTTATGCCGAAGTATGTCTTCCAGATAGTTTTATCCGGTTGGACATGCAGTATTCGGCGTCAGATGTACTGGCTTGTCTGTGTTAAAACCATTCAAAACGTGTTCGGTTTTTCGCTGATATCTACAACGTATATGTATTTTAAACATGTAAATCAGCAAGCCATTCAGATTTGTGTCTCAATCCTACATCACATTGAAACTCAATAGAATTAGAACCGCCCTCACGAACTCCACCTACGGCTGGAGCACCACTGGACCCGCTAGCATTGAAGCTAAGATCCAAACATGGGAAGTGCTTTGTTTTATGCTGCAGAGACCACCACATATCTTTTAAAAGAAAGAGGAATTAATATTAACTGTCCGTGACAAAACTGCAGACAGGGGAAATGTAACTTTTTAAAAATTAATTGTGTATGGCGATAACATTGGCAGTAAGATTCAGCAACTGGATTGCTTATTTCTCGCCTTTGTTCAGAAATTCTTCCCGTCTACATGTCTTCTCGGTGACCTCTCTTCAGTCGACCCCCCACTGAACACCACCTACCCATTTTGATCGCCTTAACAATGGCCAAGAAAACTATATTATTTACTATTACCATTTCAAGTTCAAGTTCAAGTTCAAGTTCAAGTTCAAGAGATTATTTCTTTACTATTACTGTACTATTTTCCCCGGGCGCGTCCACGTATGCTGCCCACTGCTCCTGGCTGTGCCCCCGGAGGAAGGACAAGCCAGGATGGGTCAAAAGCAGAGAATCCATTTCACCGGCCACCATCAAAAGCATGTGCATGTGTGTGTGTGTGCAAGCATGTGTTGTAGTGTGGTGTGTTGCGTGACTAATAAAGACTGTTTCTTCTTTCTTCTTCTTTTCTATATTACTCAATTGGAAAAATAGAGATAATCTCACCACATCCCAATGGTTGCAGTTATTAATAGATTACATCTCAATGGAAAAACTATTGGCAATATCCCAAAACAATGTTGATTCATTTAATGAAATATGGGCTACTTTTATCACTGACATAACTCCATCATTTAATACTTGAGTCTTCCTAAGTCGGTGCAAGTTCGTTGCGCTTTGGGGCATGTGGGGGCCCTGGTCTGCTGGGGCTCCGCGTTTGGGTGGCTGTCCGGGCGGCTCTGGGGCCGGTGTTCTTGGGGGATCCCAGGGCCCCACGGGGGAGTTGGGTGGTCTGGGGGGTGGCGCCCACTCCTTTGCCTGAGTTGAGCTGGCCTGTGTCCGGGGTTGGGGTGGGGGGAGACATTCCGGGCATGGTTGTGGGTTCTGGGGCTCGGGGTGGGGGCTTGGGTGTGGGTCGCTGGTTCGGGTCTCATGCCCCGTGGTCGGCGGATCGGTGCGCTGCTGGGGTCACCCGCCCCGCTGGTGGGGTGGCTGGGCCTGCGTATCCCTCTGCGTCCCATGGGGGGAGGGGGTGGCCCGTCGGGCTGGTTGGGCGTTCCGTCTGGTCCTGTCAACCTGAGTCCTGAACCTGGCTGGCTGTGCTAGGCGCGGGGCTCCTGTCATCACATGTGCCCGACATGGCGGTGGCGCATAGCGGACGCTCTGCACCCTTGGCTAATTGCTGTGGGTTGGCTGCCACCAGGTACTGGAGGTGGGCACACTGGGGCGCGTTTGGGTCCGGGGGGAGGTGGTCTGCGTGGTTGCTCCCCGGCCTGCTGCGCCCCTGGATCGATCCGGTCGCGACACGCCTATCTCTCCCAGTGCCAAAACTCATACTCAGCACATACACCACACAATAGACCGAGGGCTTGCGGGATGGGCGGGGTGCAGGCTATGTGGGTGGGGATGCGGCGGGCAGCTGCCATCTTGCCTGTCACGCTCCTGCCCAAGAGTGCTTCTCGTCCATCCCAAAAATTATAATCCTACTCACATTAGCTTAGAACACATACGCGGGCACACCAATCCTACTCCGAACCACACTCCATTAGACCAGGGCCTGCGGGACAGGAGGGGTGGGAGTGATCCCGGTTTCGACTTGCCAGAAGGACTCGCACCCCCAACCCCGCAATTCTAACTGCAGTTACCAACAGCACACATTGAGCACTGGGGTTTTTCTTTTTCCGGGGCGGAGGTCGCAGGCGGGTCGGTATGGGGGCGTGGTTGGCCGGGGGGCGGTCGGGTGGGCCCCCCCTCCGGGCCTGGCTGGAGTCCTGACGGCTTGCGCCTGGTGGCTTGGGATGTGCTGCGGACAGCGCAGCCGGATGCCTTCCGGGGCCCCTGGGGGGACTGCTTGTCATTGTGGGTGTGGGTTGGGGTGTGGGGGGCGGCTGTTGGCCTTTTGCTTCTGCGGCGGGGCTTCTGTGCAGCGGGCACCCCGGGTGCTGGGGGTGGCTGAGGGCCTGTATACCTGACGGCCTTCCGGCATCACCGGGGGGGGTGTAACATTGAGGTGCCCCGCGCTGGGCATTTGCTGCTAGGTGTATGGGCACTTGCCACTCACGCCGGGCGGGGTGCCTGGTCGGCTGCGGTGGGGCAGGCCTCCCCCCTTGTGAGGGACGTGGCTGGGCATGGGGGTCCTGCCAGCCCGCCCATGGGGCAGGCGGCTCAAGAGTTGCATTGCAGGTTGAGAACTTGAACTGCCCTTGCAGACTAACTCTGTCCTAGATGCAAATGGAATACAAATACTCTGTGCTGTATGCCCAGCATGCTGACAGCACAGGTTTAAAAAAAAAAAAAAGAAATAGATTTAGGTGGACTGATAAGGTGAATGTTTACATAGTTTTAACAACGGAACACGACTACTCATCCTCAAACCCCATTTGCTCACAGAACCCTTCTACTCATGCTCAAACCCAATTAGTTCACAGAACTAGAGGCCTCAGTAGGGAGACGACACACACTGAAACAGAGCATCAGGGACAGGAGGGGTTTAGAGGCATGTTAGAATGGCTAGAATGCACAATCTGAGTGGTATTTCAGCAAAAAAAATGTCAAAGACATGTTTGGGGACCTCAGTGACTATATTAACTTGTTTAAAAGGAGTATAATAGCTCCACTTTAAACATGCATGGAGGGAATGGAGGTTTTGGACTGAAGACATTGATTAAATGTCTCGACTACTGCAACGCCCTCTTAACAGGCTTGCAGGCCTGTGCGGTGAAGCCACTACAGATGATACAGAATGCGGCAGCGCGACTGGTGTTCAACCAGCCAAAGAGGGCACATGTCACTCCGCTGCTCATCGAGCTCCACTGGTTACCTGTAGCCGCCCGCATCAAGTTCAGTCTCTTATGCTGGCCTACAGAGTGATTGCTGGGAATGCTCCCGCCTACTTAAATGCTCTTGTAAGAGCACATGTTGCCCCCCGGATGCTGCGCTCGTGATGAGCGTCGCCTGGCTCTGCCGGCCATACAGCCACGGCAATCCAGGCTATTCTCATTTGTAGTTCCACGTTGGTGGAACGAGCTGCCAAAAATGACCAGAGCGGGGACCTCCCTCTCTGTCTTTAAGAAGCACTTGAAGACCCAGCTCTTCAGTGAGTACCTCCTGTCCTAACCTACAATTACTTAGCACCACCTTGCAGTATTTATTGTTACACTAATGTTGTTGTTACACTAATCTCTGTCGCAATGTAGCTTGAATGTTATTCTCCCTTGTAAGTCGCTTTGGATAAAAGCGTCTGCTAAATGACTAAATGTAATGTAATGTAATGTAAAACAGAAAATTAGACACTTAGTTTAGTGCATTGTTAACTTTTCGGATCACTCCCATGTCTAGCATAGCCTTGATTTCTGCCTGAATTGCTCTTTTATTTGTGTTCAGGAAAGCAATAGGGGTATGAATGTACAGTCCCTGTTAATGTTCCCCCTGGGAATGTTTCTATGGGTGGTGTGTGACCTTTTCTATCTCGTTCTACATACTATTCAAAATACTTCACAGAGTCAGGATGGATGGAGCACTCAGAGTGGTTTATTTTTTAACAATGGGACACACATACTGTACAACCACAGTTGCTCAGCATAAATGAGAAGTTGGTCATATGTTCACACCACAGCACAGCATTCCTGTACTACTGTGTTATATATAGGTTATATATATATATGTGTGTATATAATAGGTTAACAAAAGTATAAATAAGAAATGAAACATGTTCTATGAAATAGGGAGTCGCTGTCCAATGATAACTCCTATTACATTACCATAGACTTCTTGTGTGTGTGTGTGTGTGTGTGGGTGTGTGTGTGTGGGGGTGTCCGTGGTAGGTTCACTGTAACGTGGGCTGCGGCACATAATCCGCTCGTGTTTCTCCAAACAAAACCGTAGATGTGTTTATTTTATTTTCTTTATTTTATTTTCCAAAGTTTCCGTAATTGGATGAAACAAAAAAGCTCCAAGCCCCATCATATCCAGCGGTGCTCCAAGCTGGAGTCAGAACGAACTTTTAAATTAGGCCATGTAGATCTCATATGAGTGAAGATTAAACAACTGGATTACTAATTTCAAATTTGTTCAGAAACAGATTTTAGTGTACTGATAATGTGAAATCAGTGAAAGTTTACATAGTAAATAAATGTCAGGAGATAAGAGTCAATAAGAGTCCGAAGTAAAGCTCGGGGCCTCGGGAAGGTGGCTCCACCCACTGAATTATATAACTGATGTATATGAAAGTCAATATGAAATTCTCCCATAAGGAGTGCAAAAGGATAGGGTGGTACCAGGCCCATACTTATTTCCGACCAAAAGAAGATGCCATTTAGACCTCCCGAACATCTTATCGAACATAGCTCTGTTCACATACCCCAAATCTAACACACTGACACAATAATAAAACACTCACTCAGCTAAAACTCACAAGAAACTAAGAAAAGGAAAAGTTCAAACGACTACTAAGACATTATTATTAGTATTAGTATTAAGTAATTCTCCAGAGCAGGGACCTACCGGCACAAGAGGAACCTTCAGTGATGTAAGTGTGATTGTTCCAGACGTAAGACCACGGTCCCTTGGACTGAGTCCGCCCATTCGAGTCGCATTGCTCTTGGTGGGGACCAGTGGTAATAAATACAAATACATTTAAAAAGTGACAAATAGTACTTTTATTGTAAATGTATTTTTTTCATTTTACGACGTTAATTGAACGAAACAAAAAATCTCTGAGCGAGCGAGCCTGTGCTTTACAAAAGTCATAACAAAATTTTAAATTATATCTTGTAGATATAATATGAGTGAAGATTCAACAACTGGACTGATTATTTCTCATCACAAACTTGTTCAGAAACAAATACTGTCTTTAAATACTGTTTAAATACTGTTTAAATTATGTTTTTGAATGCTGTTTTTTTTTTTATCACTACTATGCCCTTATTTTACTTATTATGTAATGTTGAGTTGGCTCTCAGACTAAGAATCTCATTACCGGTAATGACGCTTGCATTGTTACCAAATATTTTACAATAAACTTGAAACTATAATTATATAGACCTAGTTTGAGTGCTCTCATGACGAAGCTATTGAACGCTGTAATTTTGAAAATGTAAATAAAAAAACAACTTCTATTTTGAAATTAAAAAGCTGTGCAACATGTAGATTAGAATAAAGCATAAAGACCAGTTCTCATTTGTACATGACAAAAAAAAATTTAACCTTGAAAGATGACCTCTGGTCAGGTTTCAAAGGGAAATATCTCAGGTCAACTGAAATCTCTCTGAAATGTAAATGTGTGTTCGTGAAGTTAGCACCATATCATGGTGACACGCTGCAATTTAATGAATGGGAATGTTTACAGTTGAAATTAAACACGCCCTGTCAGGACACAGGAGAAGGTGGGGAAATCCCAGCCGTTTGGGAGCCGCCTGGTAATTGACTGGGAATTGGCTGGAAACTGACTGGAAGCTGGTTGCCATTTTGCTGTCAGCTGAGAGACCTCCGGCTGGTACAGCCTGCCTCAAGTGGCTCCGACTGTAAAGGCCAGATGTCCAATCCATGCTGGAAAAGAAGACATTTCCTCCAAGGGCAGTGAGGGTATCTGCCTGTTGAGGCAGTTGTTGTGCATACTTCACTGTCTTTGCATTGAGCCATCTGAAGTCAGTACAAATGTGCAGACTGCCATCTTTCTTCTCGACTTCTAGATGCCCCTTTCCTCCATCTCACTCAGAGCAGTTCTTAACTTCTCATACTGGCTAGGCAGTACCTGGTGGTAGGTTAGGTGAAACTACCTCTCATCCATAAGGTGTATTTTGTGGATAAAGTCTGTAGCCTCCTCACAGTCCATCCTGTCTCTTGAAAAGCCAAACTCATACTTCTCAAAGTTGCAAAAGTCTTTACACTGGTCTGACACCTCACAGGTTCAAGCCCTGCAGTCCCAGCATGTTTAAAGCTTCTTCCATCTGCTGAGGAGACCTCGTTGCCACAGGGTCTTGCGATACTCAGCATAACAACACAAATCTCATCAGGCGGAGACAATTCGACTCTTACACATGGGAGGACATCTGCAATCTTGCAGTTTTTCTTCAGGGTCACTGTGGCACGGTGGCGCAGTGCATTGCACTGCTGCCTCACAGCAACAAGGTCGTGGGTTCGATTCCCGCCTGGGGTGCTGTTGGCACCGTGCTCCGGCGGGTTATCTCCCAAATAGGAGCCTTTCTGTGTGGAGTTTGCATGTTCTCCCCGTGCTCACATGGGGTTTCCTCCACCTCACGTCAGTAAGGACCCCCACCAAAAACATGCACCCATCATTGTCTGACCAGCGATGGACATTTATCACCTGGTCCCCGAGGGCGTCCACGTATGCTGCCCACTGCTCCTGGCTGTGCCCCCAGAGGAAGGACAAGCGAGGATGGGTCAAAAGCAGAGAATCCATTTCACCGGCCACCATCAAAGTGTGTGCAAGCATGTGTTGTAGTGTTGCGTGATGAATAAAGACTCTTTCTTGCCTCCCCACCTAACTGGCTGGCCTCAACAATTTCTGTGCTTCCCCCTTCCCCCTGAACGCTCTGTGTAGATTACCCACATTTTAGAATTTTTTTTCTGTTTTTCAACACCATGTCCATCAAAAACTCATTGGCAGAGATTACGATGCACACATAGATAAAAGAAATTCCCTGAAAGAACAACTTTGGGACATTTTATCTGCTGATCCAGAGTGGCCGGCACAGGTTCTACGCGGCAACACTTTCAACAAAGAAAATAGCAACAACAATGCAGTCATTGTTCCACGAGCGGGCTGCTGGAAGAAGCACTGCAGTAAGTGAGGTGGCATTTGGACCAGAATGAGGACGCGACCTTACCATCCACCTCTGCCAAGCATCCTTCTTGCCAATGTCCAGCCCCTGGAAAATAAGATGAATGACCTTCAGGCAAGGATTACATTCCAACAGGACACAAGAAACTGTTGCGCTCTCTGCCTGACAGAGACATGGCTGAACCAGCTGGTGCTGGACCACGCCATACGTCCAGTCGAGTCCTTCTCCATGTTCCGTGCAGACAGGTCGGGGGGGTCGGGGAAATCCAAGGGCGGAGGCTGCCTCATGATCAACAGCAGCTGGTGTAACCCCAACAACACCAAAACTCTCTCTCGCTCCTGCTCGTCGAACCCCGAACAGCTGACCATCTCATGCCATCCATTCTACCTCCCCCGGGAATTCAGCACGGTCATCATCACAGCTGTTTATATTCCTCCGCACTCAGACACTGACACAGCACTATTGGATCTATATGATGTGTTGTGCGGACTACATAACAAACATCTCGACATGGCTGTGGTCGTTACTCCAGGGTGCTGGAAAGGAGGCTCCGGCTGATTGTCAAACCTCAGATTCAGGAGGAGCAATGCGGATTCTCGTGGGCGTGGAACAGTGGACGAGCTCTTTACCCTTGCATGGTTGCTGGGGGGGTCATGGGAGTTTGCCCATCCAGTCTACATGTGTTTTTGTGGACCTGGAGAAGGCTTTCGACCGGATCCTGTGAGGGGTACTGAAGGAGTATGGGGTACCGGGGCCATTGGTACGAGCCATCCGGGCCTTGTACAACCAAAGTGAAAGCTGTGTTCGTGTTCTCGGCACAAAGTCAAACACATTCTCAGTGGGTATTGGACGTCGCCAAGATTGCCCCTTGTCCCCGATTCTGTTTGTGATACTCATGGACAGGATCTCAAGGCGCAGCCAAGGTGAGGAGCATGTCTGGTTTGGGAACCTCAGAATTGCATCTCTGCTTTTTGCAGATGATGTGGTTTTGTTGGCTTCATCAGACCGTGACCTACAGCACGCACTGGGGTGGGTTGCAGCCGAATGTGAAGCGGTCGGAATGAGAGTCACAACCTCCAAGTCTGAGGCTATGGTTCTCTGTCGGAAAACGGTGGATTGCTCCCTCCAGGTCAGGAGCGAGTTGTTGCCCCAAGTGAAGGAGTTAAAGTATCTCGGGATCTTGTTCACGAGTTAGGGGAAAATGGAGCGTAAGATGGTCAGGCGGATCGGTGCAGCGTCAGCAGTGATGCGGTCGTTGTACCGGACCGTTGTGTAGAAGAGGGAGCTGAGCCGAAAGGCAAAGCTCTCAATTTACCAGTCCCTCTACATCTTAACCCTCACCTATAGTCATGAGCTTTGGGTAGTGACGGAAAGAACGAGATCGCGAATACAAGCGGCTGAAATGAGTTTCCTCCGTAGGGTGGCTAGGCTCAGCCTTAAAGATAGGGTGAGGAGCTCGGACATCCGGCGGGAGCTCGGAGTACAGCCTCTGCTCCTTCACATCGAAAGGAGCCAGTTGAGGTGGTTCGGGCATCTGATCAGGATGCCTCCTGGGCGCCTTCCCTTGGAGGTTTTCCAGGCATGTCCAACTGGTAGGAGACCACAGGGTAGACCCAGAACGCGCTGGAGGGATTATATATCCCAGCTGGCCTGGGAACGCCTCGGGGTCCCTCAGGAGGAACTGGAAACCGTTGGTGGGGAGATGGGGGCCTGGAGCTCCTTGCTCAGCCTGCTGCCTCCGTAACCCGGCCCCGGATAAGCGGAGGAAAATGGATGGATGGATGGATGGAAATATCTGAAATTTTTATTTTAATTTTAAGTGGGTTACAGTGAACAGAATTACACAGCACAGAATTTGTGGGGCAGTAGCTTTTAAAGATATGGCTATCAATGCAGACTCTATTGTGATTTGTTTGTTTATTTTGAATAGTGATCTAAGTCAGTGGTTCCCAAACTGTGGTGCACAGCCACCAAAGTGCGCTTGAAGAGATTGCAGGGGGTCAGAATTTTTCTTATACATTCCTAGAAGAAAAACAATTGTCAGAACTTTTAGTCAGTAGTTTAGTTAAGTAAAATGTCTAAATTATACAGTAGTTTTTTTCAGATGGATAAAGTGTGCACAACTTTCCTTTTTTTAGTTACTCCATCACAATAAACCGAAAATTTGATTCGTCCAAAAAAAAAAAAAGGAAAGCTAAAACTTTCACCAGCATAACTGCATTAGAAAAAGAGCAGGTTCATTATGTCTCATGTGTCAAAGAGTTCAAAATTGTTGAAAGACATGACATCGAAAGTGTTTAGGTTTTTCACAACCAAGATAAACATATTGTGTTGGAATAGATTTACAAATAACAAATTTAAAACATGATATTTTAACATCTGTAAAATGGAAAATTGGTTCATACATCTAGCACAATTGTCACTTGCATTACTAGAGACAATGTTTATTTTAACCTACAGACAAATGAGTAATTCCTTCAGTTTAAATCATTATTAGAAGCTGCAGTATCGACCAGAACTAATGGAAGGTTGGTGAGGACTCCATAAGCACTGCTACTCCAACAATCCACAAAAAAAATCGAACTATGCAGTTTTGTTTCAAGGTCTATTACCACTTATTATGTTCATTTCTTTGACTTACTTATGCTTCAGAGCCTTTTACCAAAGAGTGAGTTCATCGGACGCCAAGTAGCCTCGGGTCCCTGCCTCGCTCCAGTCAAGTGTGCTCCAATCTAAGCAAGCATTTTAAGCAAAAGTTCATAGAAGACGTGGTTGAAATGGGGTTTTCTACTAACAGCCAGCTAGCTCAACTTGCAGGTCAGTTGAGAAAACTGTGTCATAGATTGAGCAGTTTATCCAGTCCAAGCAGGCCAAGATCGACAGGATACCGATGCTACATAGGTGGTGCTGCATAACCCATAAAAAAGGAATCCATTGCCATAAACTTAATGTGTAGCAGAATGGACCTGGATTTACAAGGTCCCCTAGGAAGCTATCCTACTATTAATGTGCGGCGGCGCGACTGGTGTTCAACCAGCCAAAGAGGGCACATGTCACTCCGCTGCTCATCGAGCTCCACTGGTTACCTGTAGCCGCCCGCATCAAGTTCAAGTCTCTTATGCTGGCCTACAGAGTGATTGTCGGGAATGCTCCCGCCTACTTAAATGCTCTTGTAAGAGCACATGTTGCCCCCCGGATGCTGCGCTCGTCAAATGAGCGTCGCCTGGCTCTGCCGGCCATACAGCCACGGCAATCCAGGCTATTCTCATTTGTAGTTCCACGTTGGTGGAACGAGCTGCCAAAAATGACCAGAGCGGGGACCTCCCTCTCTGTCTTTAAGAAGCACCTGAAGACCCAGCTCTTCAGTGAGTACCTCCTGTCCTAATCTACAATTACTTTGCACCACCTTGCAGTATTTATTGTTACACCAATGTTGTTGTTACACTAATCTCTGTCGCAATGTAGCTGAATGTTATTCTCCCTTGTAAGTCGCTTTGGATAAAAGCGTCTGCCAAATGACTAAATGTAAATGTAAATGTAAATGTAATGTATTACTAAACTAGTGAAGTTTTCCTATTTTAGAAGGGTCTGACAGCTGGACTAGGCATGATCCAATTGACTTGAGTGGTCAATTGCCATGAGCTACATCTTACAATCAATGAGGCAGTCTTCTACGCAGACTTACAGGGTAAGCATACAATCTCTTGGATAGGCCCGAAGTTTCTCTTCAAATAGAGGAATATTGAGTTTATTGAAAGTGTCCTTTACCTTGTTAATGCATCAAGCTGGCGGGAATTTGGAAAGTCTGGTACTAGAATATCATCTAGTAAGTGGAGAAGAAAAGGCAGCCTGCAATGATTCAGTAAAATCCAAGCAAGGCCTCAGGCTTACTTTTGGATGTCAGAGTATTTAATGGCCTCGGATTTTTCATACATTGTCTGTAGGCAAAATCTGTTGCTTGAGCTGTGGTGGCACTGGTGGTAGTATTGCTACCGCCATGACTAGAGGCTGGGGAAATGTTGGGGGAAAATAGAGCAGGGCTTGGGCCACTGAACCCATTTTGTACAAGGAGGCTTGGATTTTGGATGATGGCAGAAATTACAGGATCTTGACCAAGAGGAGTGTAAGGTCTTAATGGCTTGTTGAGGGGACAGGATATACTTTTGGCTTATTATATGCTTTTTGGGGTGCCGAGCGGGCGGGGGAAGACTGTTTCAATGTAGTCTATAGCACTTGGGTGGGTGGTGACGCTATTCCAATTGTTCTTGTACTTCTTGGACTTCCAAAATATCAGATTTGGAAGTCCATACAAATTGATGGAATGTGATGGAAACAAGACTAAGCAGCAATTTGAATAGAATAATTGCTTTCATCTTGAAGCAGCGTGTTAAAGGGTGTGGGATCAGGATTTAAATAGTATTTAGGCATTTGATATATATTTTGATAAATGGTGCCCAATAATTTGACAGACTGTAGGCTATCTAATTTTTTATTTTCTCTCTACCAAAACAAATGGTGTGTTTTCATCAATAGCATTTTCTAAAGTTGTGGATGAAGATGTCTACTCCTACATAATCTACCTTGTGTGGCTTGAATCTGTGATTATGTTTTTCTGGTACTATGGATAGAAATATAGTTTATAAAAGACAAAGGACTAAATTCTGCAATTTGATTTTATGACCCAATTAGATCCCCTGTGATCCACCCATAGGTTGTGACCCAGACTATGAATAAAGCCGCTCTAGGCTCTGCCATATGCCTAAGGTTGACTCATTCCCCATACATACCGTTCAGGAGAAGACTAGTCTATTTTTAGGCTGTGGCATTTCAAATACCTTAATTCAAACTCCTCACAGTCAGTCAAACAGCTGGAAAGGACCCATTTGCCAAAGGCTGTGTGTCTTGTGCCAGCTGCATAATTACCATATTACATCCTTGTCATGTCTCCTTCCATTGCCTTTCTCCTTGTCCCTTTGTGTTCCAAAATTGCCTAAAATCGTGGCTCTCCCCCTGCCATTCTCACTGGCACAAAAATCTTTGGATGTACCACTCTCCTTCTCTGTCTCTCTGTCCCCCTATCTAAAACTCACTTACTTTGACACTCTGCCTGATTGCCTTGTCGCCAATGCTAAATTCTTCTAATTATCAACCACTGGCATGTTTTAATGCCAGTGGTTCCAAAGTGGAGCACCTGGATCAAAGCTTTCTGTCTCCCTCCCACTGGAAAACACTTACAATAATGTGTGCAATGATTCTGTACAAACTGTAATAACCTAGTAAATACATCAAATTATTTTGATGCATTGTAAATTCTGTGTATTTTATATATTTTACTATTGTTGTTTTGCTTTTTTCAGTTATTTTCTTTGGCTTTTTTAATGCTTATCATGTAAAGATATGCACCAATAATCACCAAGACAAATTGTACGTGTAAATGCACCTGGCGAAATAGTCATTTTGGTTCTGATTCCGATCTGAAGGAAATCAGTAGCAAAAATGACATATATGTAGTGAAAAATAATGTAATTATGAACAGGATTAGTTTAATAGAAACATTAAACTGATACCAAAACAACTGTAAACTCTCTCATCTCTAATGAAATACCTAAACTTGATCACCTTTAATACAATAATGATACAGAACCTCTCATAACATCTCCAATCTAATTCCTAAACCTAACAATCTCTAACATAATTTGTAAATGTAATCACTTTCTCATCTAATACCTTAACCATCTATAACCCTAAACTTAAGGAGGTGGAATATGGACATGAGGTGGCAGGGGTTTAGTGTAAATGTCACTGTGTGTGGCCACAACTGTCGACCACAAAGTGGCAGCTCAGTGACACCCGTCGATGGGCTGCCACTGCCAATTAAAGGTACCGACCTTGCTGAGGATCGGAAGTTGACCTGTGCAATGTCAACTAACTGATCATTGACAAAATGTTAAGAAATATAATACATAGTATGGGCGCTCGCTTCAAGGAATCCATTCCATGCATGTCAGTAAGTAGGCTTTGACCATAACATATACACCAGGGTTGCCCACTCTTTTTCGGCTTGCAAGCTACTTTTAGGTCAAATGACCATGGTCAAAATGATCTACCTTCATTAAAAAATGATAAATATATTTATTTATAAATATATATATATATATACAAAGTATACTTCATATATGCAATATATGTTGCCGTACCTTGCATCCCTGCATGAACCCTTACGGTACAATAGCATTAAATACATTTATGGTCACTACCTTACTCTGATGACTTGCACTGAATGGAGCCGGCCATGGTTGCATAGTCCGGACAGTAGCTGCTGGTAGCCAGCCTTAAGCAGGCTTTCAAATGATCATCCGTCATGGTGAAATGTTATTTCGACTCAATAATCTTCATGTGGGAAAAGGCTGACTCACATAAATAAGTAGAGCCGAATAATGCAGTCAAGGAGGGAGCACATTTCCTCATGTTTGGGTAATTTTCCTCTGTGAGTAAGTTCCAAAACGGTCCATGAGCCCTGGACTTGAGCTGAATGTCAGCCTGTAGTGTCAACGTCTCATCCTCCACTGCAGACGAGTTCAGGTGAAACAGTGTTGCAATTTTTGATGCGAGTGAATCAACCTCAATATCTTCCCTAAATGGGAAGCACATAAATGTAGCGATTGGCTTGAGTAAAGCACCTTGAAACCGTTTGTCAAAGTCTGACAGACAGTTTTCAATCTGCTCTGTTTGGCGCACTGTCGGGGCACTCCTCGCACCCCTCCCCTCCCTGCCTTCCCTTGGGGTCTCCAGCTTTGATGCAAGGTTTTGAAAGTTCCCTAAATCATGGCGCTGCAGCTTTGAGGACAGAAGTTGCACTACTGAACTGAACTGATCATGTTGACCACAGTTTTGTCTTTTCCTTGCAGATTTATTTTTTTTGAATGGCGTGCGATCTACCCGCACTACCTTCGCGATCTACCGGTCGATTGCGATCAACGTATTGGGCACCCCTGATTATCTACGGATATATTTCACTATTTAGAGGTGTTGAGGGCAATGACTTCGTATGTCAGATATATTTTGGGGGGAAATCACTTGCCAGGATTATTTTGACACCAATCGTGCTCCAATAATAATAATAATAATAATAATAATAATAATATTAATAATAATAATAAAACTAAGACAATTGTTACTGTACTATTATAAACAAAAAAAAGTTAAAAGACAAATAATAGTGAATGAGCTAAAAAAAATTGAATGGCGCTCCCATAAAACAATTAAACATAAGACTGGGCTGAAGGCCAGATAAAAAAAAAATGTTAATTTATACAAATGAGTTCCGTTCATCATTCCATTTGGTCAGGTCTAATTAGCTGTAATTAATTAAGAAGCACAGTGTGCGATTAGACTGAAATTCACAGCCTTGCAGTCCATGTCATTTTCAAATAAAACAATAAACAACAAAACAAATAAATACATTTCTCACTTCAAACATATCAAAGGTCCTTTCATAGTACATGGTTCATGGTCGTGGTACATCTATCTGTGCTGTACTCAAGGTTTTATCAGGGTTTTTTTAGTGTGTCAACCACCAAACTGTAAATACATGTATGTGCAGTTTCAAATTTAAATTAATAAATTTGTCTTCAAAACCAGATGACCCATCTGCGTTTAAAATAAAAGAAAACATTTTAAAATTTATATTAAATGAATAAATGTAAACATAAATAAAAACGTGAATAAATCCTAAATAAAACAACATCCAGTTCCAGATCCTCTGCTACAGCACAACCGCAAAGGGTGATATAGGTGAAAACCGTGAAAAGGTGAATAGAATTTTCGATGTCAATTCTGATTTCCCGTTAAAGAACGTTCAACTAACGGCTATGCTTTAGGTGTGTCATTCAAACAGGGATTATTGTGAGTGTTGCGTAAAAATAGTGTAATATCTGATTTGAAGACTATGAGTAGTATAATGCATCAAAAATGTGTGTGTGTGTGTGTATATGCTTGAACGTGTGTTTAACACGGTTTAACTTATATATGCCAGTCCTCCCAGGTGAACAGGGTTATAAGTCGACGGATCAATGCTCTCTTCCTGTCAAATATGATGATGGTGAAGATTTGCAGGGACTCAGACACAAGAAAGAAAATCAAACAAACAAGAAAAGCCTTTGAGAATTTGAACAGTCTAAGCGCTCCTAAGAGAAAATAAAAAGCCCGGCTGACATTGTGAATGATTCATACTGGTCCCAGAAAGACAAGGCGGGGGTGAGGGGAGGTCTTTTCACATCGTCATAGCAACAGTATCTTGCCCAACAGTTGACGTGTACAGAGCTTGGGTTTTCTTATTAAAGGTTAATGGAAAATCTGTAACAGCCTAAAATGTATCATATATATATGTTTTTCTTTCTAGCCGTGAAGCTTTCAGCTGTCTTCACTGTATTGGAATAGCTACAGGTTGTGGGTGATGCAGAAATTCAGCTAATTTTGTCAACAGCACCACAAAGTCACAATTCATGGATAAACGATTAACAATCAGGGAGCTGCAGATTGTTCCCTTGCAAAACAATATTGTTATTCTGTGCTACAGTGAACTATTTTATTGTGAAAATATTTGGTTTGTTTTGGGGAATCGTGTAATTATACATGTACATATTTCTTTCTCCCAAATCCGGAATGATATTCAAACGCTAAACAGAGTGGCTACAAACATGAATAACCCCAAAAAATGGAACATGAAAAAATAGATCGTCGTCGAAGCATGGACTCCACAAGACCTCTGAAGGTGTCCTTTGGTATCTGGCACCAAACATTAGCAGCAGATCCTTTAAGTCCTGGAAGTTGTGAGGTGGGGCCCCCATGGTCAGCACTGGCACTGACTGGTCTGTGGCTAATCAGCCCCATACACAGCAAACTGTGATGCACTGTGTGTTCTGACACCTTTCTATCATAGCCAGAATAAACTTTTTCAGCAATTTGTGCTACAGTAGCTCTTCTGTGGGATCAGACCAGACGGGCTAGACTTCACTCTCCACTCGCAATGAGCCCATGACCCTGTCACCGGTTCACCAGTTGTCCTTCCTTGGACCACTTTTGGTAGGTACTAACCACTGTATACTGGGAACACCTCACAACACCTGCTGTTTTGGAGATGCTCTGGCCCAGTCGTCTAGCCATCACAATTTGGCCCTTGTCAAATTTGCCTAGATCCTTATGCTTGTCCATTTTCCTGCTTCCAATACATCAATGTCTGTTGATGTTCATTTGCTGCCTAATATACCCCACGCCTTGAAAAGTGCCATTGGAGCAATGTTATTCACTTCACCTGTCAGTGGTTTTAGTGTTGTGGCTGATTGGAGAATAATAGAAATATTGGAATAATGGAAAAAACGTAGTTTTAATCATTTATTCAAGAAGAGTGAGGTGGATAATGGAGGTGTAAATAAAGTGTTGAGGAATATCAAAGTGGAAATAGGCACAGAGGATGAAGATGTTTGTGATAGTAATATTTCAGATAAAATAAATTCATAGTTCAATTAAAAAACAACAAAATGATCAGGGTCCAGGATCAGATTTCACAAATCACTTAAAGATCTCTTAGCTTCAATTCTACTCAAACGACTTGAATTCAGTGGAAAAACCAAAACCTAGGAAGTTACAGTCTATGGCAACTGGGGTTATCACATTGTTCTTTAACCAAAAAGGATGTCGAAAAAAGCTGGAAAATAATTGGCCCCTGTATCTAATCAGTCTGTTAAATAAGATTGTGAAATCCTTGCCAAAGTTTGAAAAATCGGAATAAAACAGATCATTCTGAGGGATGGTAGCTCAGGAGGTGGAGCTGGTTGTCTAGTAATCTAAACGTTTCTGGTTCGATCCCAGGCTCCTCCTGCTAGCATGCTGTAGTGTCCTTGAGCAAGACACTTAACCCCTAATTGCTCCTGATGGCTGCGTCCGTCGGTGTTTGAATAATTGTAAGTCGCTTTGGATAAAAGCATCTGCTAAATGCAATGTAATGTAATTCTCAATATAATATTACCTGCGCCAAGGGGTCCTGGAGCACAGAGAGGGTGCTGATTCGATGGGTTGGTTGGAGAGGGTTCTGAAATTAAATGATTAAAGTGCATACGTGTGGGGCTTGCATTTCCTCAATCTTTGTCCTGTTGACTTGCACTGTTCTGTTCACTTCACTGTTCTGCTGTTGTAACACCCGGATTTGCCCCCAGGGATTAGTAAAATGTAATCTTATCTTACTCATCATTCTCCCAGTCAATCATTAACACTACACAGCAGAGAATGGTAATCAAAAGCATGGGCTTACTTTTCTATTTATTTAACGGTCCACATAACAGCCAAAGAGGCCCTGGGCCTCCTTCTCCCTACTTCTCACTTTACTCTTTAGGTTTTGGGAAGTCTTGTGTCCCTTTGTAATTCATGACCTAACATATGGAATTGGGTTTAAATGGGTCAGTGGTGGTCAAACAAGGAACAGATATTGACAAACAATAAGAAACAATAGCAATTAAATGATGGATGTGAGGAGATGATCTGTTTGCTGGCCACCCAGGCCCCCCAACAAATGGCTCTCTGCGCCATTTAATGTGCACTCTCTTTTTTAACGCTTGAGAGACGGTTCAGATAGTTCTTGTCATGCATCGTTCATGGGGCATAAATTGTTAACAAAACTATGCAATGGCAAGTGCTTGACCAGGCTGTGGTCTGGTAGTACATGGTCAGATTGGTTATTCATTATGGTATGTGTTAATGCATCCTCATTGGCTTGTTAACCATTCCAATTTCTTATGTCTGTAGTAAGAGGATGTAATTGTGCATGACAGCCATTCATTAACCAGGTTCATACCCCCAATCTTTTCTCGACCAACGTGGCAACTTTTTGAAGAAGTGGTTGTCTTATAAACCTTCTCGGTATCCTTCTACAGGTCAGTATGTTATGTCTCACTCTCCCAGTGTAGTATTATTCTGTAGCTCTCTTTTATTTGGACCAAACCCATGTAATCAAACAAACAATTGTGAAAATAACTACTTAAAGATATATTTTGTATTTAGGCAAATGAGAGAAAGATAATCAACAAACAAGTTCAAAGAGCATGAGAGCTATGAATGGTATTTTTACGAATATGAACTCACCTTTTTTATGGCATTGGAGTACCCACAATGTGGTTACCATAGATACAATAAGTGCTTACTTGTAGTGGCTTCCGAGAAGGGAGAGTTATCTTAAGGAGTGCAGAGTTTATTCTTGTTCTCTTGATGAATATTAAGCCAATCTTGATGGCCAAATGCATTCACTCCCCTGAACGTAGTGATAAATTAAAAAATCAATGTAATTTGTAATAATATTGTGGAAGCAACACTGGAAACAAATGTTTTGAATCATATTTACACTAATGGAGCATTTAACACAGAGTAATAAAAAGTAAGCATCATACCTATTCAATAACACGCTTTTCAGCCTTAAATGGGCTGAAAACAACAGTTTGGCCAAATGAAAAAAATTAAAAAATCTGGTGATGGTATGATGGGGGCAGAATGTAAGTCATGCATGCCCCTCAAGCAGGCAAAATAATTTGGCATAATTTATATTGAATGTGACTGATTTATATGTTGCATTCCACCAAATGAAATAATTTTGACAGAATGAAAAGATGCTTGTGAGAATTCCGTCCCGATAATTCTGATTCTCGTTCACCATTCACCGGAATCATTCGTATTTTCCTCCCATTCTCACGCCTGCATTACACCAACTGAATGAAGTGGACGAGAGTCAGAAAATCGAAACACGAAGAGTCAGAGAATCGAAAAACTATTTTTACAGAGAGATTCAACAAGAACTAAATCTCATAAAAGAGTCAAACCTTTTCATCACTATGAGGTGTCTGGAAGGTTTGAGGTGAATAGGTCACTGAGCTCCCAAAAATGAGATATAGTGCAGTAATAATATTAACGTATGTTACTTCAGTTTGATGCTGATTTGTGTAATAAAACTATTATTTTAATCAAGTCAGCGTCAGCGGAGACTCCTTCTTCACCAACACATCAAAATCATCCAGAAACTACTACTACTTTAAAAGATGCATGCTCACATCAAATCCCAAATGGCTCTCATGTACTATACATCATGCAGACGTGTTTTGAGTGTGAATACATATCGACCACTTGTGCAAACTGGATGAACAGTACTTGTGATATTACACTGAACGTCTACATCCTTGCAATTGCTGTGTTCATTAAAGCAACACCATGTAACTTTACCTTAAAATAACAGCTTCAAAATAATTTTTCTGGCACCTGACTTGTCTCCATATTGTGGAGAATGGCACCTCTCTCTGTTGGGTACCATAAAACAATGTACCTTGGCTCAAGCTCACGGATGAAATCATTAAATCCAGACCAAGGTTGGGAACCCCTGCTATAAAGTGATGTCAAAGTCGCATGAATTCGAATTTGACTGTTCAGACTGAGCTTGCATTGCAAAAAATCTGACCCCTATCCGATATTAGGACAATATATGATAGTGGCCCAATGCAAAATTGAAAAGATCAGATTCCACGTGATTTGTGCTGTTCATGCTGTCACGAAAAAAACAGATCTGAGTCACATGAGAAAGAAAGATTTGGGACACTTTTGCCTGCAGTGTGAATGTAGCCATAAACTGTTATTGAAACGTGACCGATACGGTTCAAATT
Organism: Zeus faber; assembly: GCF_960531495.2. Lineage (NCBI taxonomy): Eukaryota > Metazoa > Chordata > Actinopteri > Zeiformes > Zeidae > Zeus > Zeus faber. Next base: position 23,972,795 of record NC_137189.1, read on the forward strand.
TGACACCAGACTTAATTTTACGACAGTTGTGTAAAAGTACAAATGCCCTCAGAAACTGTAGCGGGGCCAAATCCCAATTACCAAAAGTTACATAGTGGTGCTTTAAGGTTGTGTGTGTTTTTTTTCCTTCAATCTGCCCTTAGAAATCAAGCCTTTTCATTTTAGAAGGGAGTGTATGAATGGGTAGGAAGACCGTGTTCCACTTTCAGCCAGTTTAAATCATCATTTAAAAAGAAACAGTCATTGGTGCTCATTGGTTCACCCTCCAAATAATTTCTTTTTAAACATTCTAGACCAGTCAATGTCTTCCATTTTTATTAAATGCTATTCTTCAAAATAAGCGCATCCATTCTAGCCATATAATTGATCTCATCCGATTTCCTGGGGACCGTGTTGCGTGAGGGTAGCACAGCTGGCGCTGTGTTTACCTCGCTAGCAGGTGTTTACGGAGATGCATTTATTTCCCATTCAGCCGATATCAAGCCCATTCAAAAATATACGTATTCGCCTTCCCAAGGGTGGTGGTTGTAAATTAAGCCTTTCAGAGTGTTCCATTTTTCAAGGATATTTGGAAAGATTTTTAAATGGAGTCCTTTTAAAATTCACTCTGATGAATGCACTGAGTGGTTTGGAGGGTGGTTCACCGCCCTTTTCCAGTCCCCGCTCTACCCTCAGATTGTAGCATTGCTGCAGTGTGTTGGTCCGTGTTGACTGACGGTAACGCTGCTCTTAGGATATTCCACAGCCTTTGTGACTGTAGTACTAAAACTAGACTATGGCAACACATTAAGGTGAAGAAATATTTAACATTGTTAAAGGATAGGTTCACCATTCAACCTGTTCAAAATAGTTCCTGTGCCATTGGTTCCCATCATGTATAGCTGATCATAGCACAACTTGGCTGAACACTTTACTACTGAGAAACATACAGCGCTGCCGCAGCTTCCCGCTACTCCAAAACATAGTCCAGTGGGGCATCTCTTTTTTGTCGCTTGTGATATTGTCAGACAGTCTTTATATGTTATACCGGATAAAAAGGTCCGCAAATCACAAATGGCTATATAAAAGCGAACATAAGGGCACATTCGTACTGTATATGCGGTGTTTAGTCTGTTTAAATGGAACTCTGGGGCGTTTACGAACTTGGTGCAGTTCGTTTGGGCAGGTGTGAACGCAGTAAAGACCAAAACGACTGGTCCCAGACTGTTTGAGAGAGGTGGTCTCTGGCCGCTTCCAAGCAAACTGTAATGCGGTTTGATTGGGGTGAGAACACAATTCAACCCTGATTCGACCCAATTGCAGAAAGTAAACCATGTATTATGGGTTGCGGGCGGGCATTTGTTGACATGCGAGCTGGCTACATTCATTCTGAGCAGTAATGTTATCTTCCAAATGTGTTTGGTAGGAACACCAAAGCAGGATAACTGCTAATTATTGCCAGAAATTACAAAAAGTGGTTTTGAAAATTTGAAAAATGTTGATATTGCTGTTATTCAAAACATTAGAAAAAGGTGTGTGTGGTTTGTAAAAGACCCACACAATGGAAACGGGACATGGTAAAAAAAGGGAAAAGGGTTTCAGACTCCCTACTGCGAGGTAACAGAGCCACAGGTGGCACGTCCCTGTGCCTTGAAGTGAACACTTAAAGGGACAGGACATGTTTAATGGAACGTATTGAGACTTTTTTAACACAACCTTTTAATAAGGCCTGGGTTGAAAGATAACAAACTTATCCTTTGATGCAGATCACATCAATGAAAAATCATCAGATCAATGCTAGGAAAATTGAATTGCTTGTGGTTGTCGGTCAAAAACAAATGACTTCTTAAAAACAGGTAATCAATAATTATTCCAGATTACACTGTAGTGTTGGAAGTGATTGAAAGTCCTCTGACAATTTTGGTTTGGTGGTGGTAGCTCTAAGCCGGGGTCATATAACAGTGCAGCCACTATGAATAAGTAGTGCTTTGTCAAAATGGCTCTCTTTTGAATTTCTTTAAAGGCCTATGCAATGCATTGTCCTGGGCAGTTGATTGAAACATCGGCCTTGTGGATAATAGCTTCCACACCGCACTTCCATCAGTCATTCATTTTAGTGACCTTGTATTTTTCTCTATATTATTCAAGATTACATGCCTGGACCTGGTTCCCCTGGAGCCCGGCTTAAAAAAAAACGAACAAATTTAAACAAGCGTAATATTAATCTGAACTCGTTTTAGCACTGTTTGCTTCTCACGTGGAGAACTGTTCTGTCAGTAAAGATAAAAATCAGAACTATATCTACTCTCAGGATGCCACTCCACAGTCGTGATCTATCGACTGCCTATGAAGTGCCATTCAGATCGATGTACAGCTTCACTGCTTGTGCTGCGTTCTCATAAGAACCTGTTTTTAACCTTTTCAACTCACTTCTTCATCTCTTTGTAACTGCTTGCTTTGTCTTACCCTCCTCGGCTGAACTGACGTTCCCCCTTTTTAACCCCAACCCTCTCTCTTCCTCTCCATTACACTCCAGAGTCCTCCTCTTAGCTCTGGATTTGAGAGGAGAGAGCCAGAAATGAAAAGAGTTTGATCAAGTTTGACCTTGATCCCCTCATCCACCCTCCACCCTCTCCCTGTTCACAAACTTCCCATCCCCAGCCTCTTTCGCCCTCTCATCTGCCTTTTCATTCTTAATTTCTCTGCTTCCTTCAGTGGAGCATTGGGTATTGCACTATTGTCTTGCCACACCACAGACCTGAGTTTGAATCTCATCTCAGCCATCTGTCTATGTAGAGTTCACATGGGTTTTCTCCCACCTTCAAACACATCCAGGTGAGGCTGGGTAACAAGCACGGTAACTAGGCTAGCTATCTAGAAACCTTTAATTGCCTCTATAGTATATAAGGAGCTTTCCTCCGCATCAATTATTTCAGGAACTTAGTTCTCAGTACTCGGGAACATGGTGCTTTTTTCCGCAGGAGGAACTTAATTCTTAATTCTTAAGTCAAACCAGAGGAGAATCGTCAAGGACACCAAACACCATTTTAAAATGCTAGCTGATTTTACCACTCTTTGGCAGTCTGTGGCAGACGAGGGGGCGTGGTTAAGCCGCAGTCTGCCGGAACGTGATGTGTTGTAGTACTGGTCGCAGGTTTCGTCCTGCATCAGAGCAGCTGTACGGGGTCAGCTTAATCAGTCCCATTGGCGCTGATTGACCCGACCGGGCGCTGGGAGAGTTTTCATATGTCTGTCTTGCAGTAAGGGGACGCGTGGTGCAGGAGACGTGACCCTGCGGACCATATCGCGACCCAAATGGACCCGGACACTGATGAATCCGATTTGCTTTCGGTTCCCGCTTTGGCCAGTGAGACTTTTTGTTGATTTGTTTAAATAAAAACCCCGCCGTGTCGGCGGGGTTTTTATCACTGCCCGAAAGTCTCCGTCGCTTTCCCTGAAACCGTTTATGTGGGTAGAGTCTCCCACACACTCACCATTTGCTTATAGTACTCACTTTAACCCCTGTTTGCATTGCTGAAGTTATGGTAGTTTCGGCACAGGCCAAAATGGCATCTAAAAATAGTTGTACGTTTGCTGTCACCTCCACCTGATTTGCATAATCCCCATAGTTCCCAGGTGTTGTGGGAAAGAACCAAAAACTCTTTTACTGCTATGATTCCTGTTCCAGAGGTTTCTGGGCCTAAATGTGTGGCAGACAAAAATCAGTTTATGAATGAATGAATGATCTTTATTTTCATTATACTTGGTTAAAATTACGTTTCGCAGGGCTTCTCCCAATGTAGTTTAAATAACACAAAAAAGTAAGTGAAAGCAGAATCTTTCATCACACAACAAACCACACATGCATACACACGCTTTGGATGCTGGCCGGTGAAATGTGGCCTCTGCATTTGACCCATCCTGGATTGTTATTCCTCCAGGGGGGCAGCCAGGAGCAGCATTCAACATTCAATGATATGCCGGGGGACCTGTTTCCATATGTCCATCGCTGGTCAGACAATAATGTGTGCATGTTTTTGGTGGGGATCCTTATTGATGTTAGATGGAGGAAACCCCATGGGAGCACAGGGAGAACATGCAAACTCCACATAGAAAGTCTCCTATTTGGGAGATAACCCGCTGGAGCACGGTGCCAACAGTGCCCCAGGCGGGAATTGAAGACAAGACCTTCTTGCTGGGAGGCAGCAGTGCAATGCAGTACCAGAAAACAACTTTAAAAAGGAAAGAAATACAGAGGTTGTTATAAATATAATAAATAATTGAAAAATCTTTGTGTTAATAAATTGTCTGTGGTAGCAGTCTCTAAGGGGGGAGGTGGGTGTGCGTGTGTGTGTGTGTGTGTGTGTGTGTGTGTGTGTGTGTGTGTGTGTGTGTGTGTCACAGTAATTTATGCGTATGACCTTGCGATGGACAGGTGTACGTACCATAGTCTAATTTATGGATTTCCATCAGGTAAAGAAGGACAGCTGCCCCTCTTTCACCATCCTTTTAGCCTCCAGCTTCTCTGTCTCCTCCATTTGTCTCTCTTCCCCTCCTCTCACATTATACTATACAGTATCAATGCGCTCTCATCTTCTCCCATGTCTCTCTTATTCTCTTGTTTCCTTCTCAACCCCCCTACTCCTTTCCATTTCAACCATCTTTCCCCCTCTAATCAGTATTCATCACAGATGCGTTAGGCGATACCCAACAACAAAATGTGGCTGTAGTTGGAAATGTTGCATTGCATCACAAAAAAATGTGCGTGTGTGATGTGTGTTGAAAATATGGCCAACACTTCCATGGAGTGCTTATGGAGCATGGGTACTTCTATATGTTTATGAGTGCATATTTCAATCTGTTCAATGTGCAAAGAATTTCCTGGGTCCGTGCATGTGTGTGTAACAACCATTTTTGCAACAACATTTGATATACATGGTTACCTAAGCAGCGCTAAAATGCTGAGTATAACATTTTAACATCTATCTATCTTTAACCTCATCAAGTGTGACCCGCGACCTATTCTTCCATTACTTTACCTTAATAATGGGATATGTCAACTCTGGTTTAATTCGGTGTAGCTCTCTCTTTACAAACAAAGTGCTGTTCCATTTTGGTAAGTCAGCACAGCAAATGAACAGAAAGCACCATCTTGTAAGTCCATATTCATGGAAAACATCTCTCAGCTGTACCTCTCCTCACATATGGTGCAAATTGGTTATTATATGCACACATTGATGTGTTCGTTCCTGTTTTGTGCCTAAAATACATCCCTATGGGGTGCTATATCCTGTACAATGGGATTATAATCAGTGTACAGGGCTGTATGGAATTTGAAATTGAAATTGTACAGCATACTAAGACAATACATGTTCTAGAATATGTGGCTGTGATAGGACACAGCAAAAGAAGGCACTATGTAGTTTGGAAATTTATTGGCACTGAGGAGTTAACAATGATGGCTGATGAGGCAGAAGCCTGCCTCATACTGCAGATTAGGAGTAAATTTTACCACGGGCCAAGACCTGAAATCTAAGAGATTGCCAGCCTGTTGTTGCAGTGAATGTCATGTTATGTGCAGTAAATTTATATATGTGTAAATATACACATATATTTTTTTATTTTTCTCCATTCCAAAATACATTTTAATTTGAACAAGGCTGAAAATCCTGAGAATTAAATTTTTGTTTTTGTCTTTGAATAAAGACATTGACTGGTCTAGAATTGTGTCTAACACTTGTCAGCTACCCATAAACTTGGGAAGTCGGGGTACAGGACCCTCTGTTGGCGCTGCATGACCCTCTGTTGGCGCTGCAGGACCCTCTATTGTCACTGGAGGACCCTCTGTTGGTGCTGCAGCACCCTCTGTTGGCGCTGCAGGACCCTCTCTTGGCGCTGCTGCACCCTCCTCCCTGTTGGCACTGCAGCACCCTCTGTGGGCACTGCAGGACCCTCTGTTGGTGCTGCAGCACCCTCTGTTGGCACTGCAGGACCCTCTATTGTCACTGGAGGACCCTCTGTTGGCACTGTAGGACCCTCTGTTAGCGCTGTAGCACCCTCTGTTGGCACTGCAGGACCCTCTATTGGCACTGCAGCACCCTCTGTTGGCGCTGGTTGACCCTCTGTTGGCACTGCAGGACCCTCTATTGTCACTGGAGGACCCTCTGTTGGTGCTGCAGCATCCTCTGTTGGCGCTGCAGGACCCTCTCTTGGCGCTGCTGCACCCTCCTCCCTGTTGGCACTGCAGCACCCTCTGTGGGCACTGCAGGACCCTCTGTTGGTGCTGCAGCACCCTCTGTTGGCACTGCAGGACCCTCTATTGTCACTGGAGGACCCTCTGTTGGCACTGTAGGACCCTCTGTTAGCGCTGTAGCACCCTCTGTTGGCACTGCAGGACCCTCTATTGGCACTGCAGCACCCTCTGTTGGCGCTGGTTGACCCTCTGTTGGCACTGCAGGACCCTCTATTGTCACTGGAGGACCCTCTGTTGGTGCTGCAGCATCCTCTGTTGGCGCTGCAGGACCCTCTCTTGGCGCTGCTGCACCCTCCCCCCTGTTGGCGCTGCAGCACCCTCTGTTGGCACTGCAGCACCGTCTGTTGGTGCTGCAGGACCCTCTGTTGGCGCTGCAGCATCCTCTCCTCTGTTGGGACAGCAGCACCGTCTGTTGCCGCTGCAGGGCCTTCTGTTGGAGCTGCAGTACTCTCTGTTGGTGCTGCAGCAACCGCTGTTGGTGCTGCAGGACCCTCTGTTGGCGCTGCAGGACCCTCTGTTGGCACTGCAGCACCCTCCCCTCCATTGGCATTGCAGCACCCTCTGTTGGCGCTACAGGACCCTCTGTTGGAGCTGCAGCACCCTCTGGTTGGTGCTGCAGGACCCTCTGTTGGAGCTGCAGCAACCTCTGTTGGCGCTGCAGCAACCGCTGTTGGCACTGCAGCACCCTCTGTCGGTGCTGCGGGACCCTCTGTTTGCGCTGCAACACCCTCTGTTGGCACATCAGCATCGGCGTTGCAGGACCCCTGTCCACCCCTGTGCTAAGGAAAAATAAATTAATAAAATAAAATTCATTCGGATTCATTGGAAACACTAATGACTGTAACAGGTTGAATTGAGACTCGTGGGTCGACTCATAAAGAGTCGAATCATTAAAATAGTAAAACTTTTTCTTCATCACTAACCGACATAGCTCTTGACCTTATCTTAACTAATGTACCCTAGCTGGCCACCAAAATGTCTAAATGGCACAGAAAAAAAAAATGTGTTTCCATTCAGATGCAAGTTAGCGGACTCTCAGCTCAGCCCGAGCACCTCAGCTCAGCCCGAGCAGGGACACAAGCTAACGTCGCAGGTCAGAATATTAACGTTGCAGAGGCACTGCATCAACCAACCAACAGTTTCAGTTTTCCTCAAAGACAGATTGGCAAAGAAGAAGAGGATTGTGATCATATTGTCTGTTTTAGCTGTGTCAAAGTGGTGGTGAAAGGTCTACTTAGATAGCGTGAGGTTAGACCGCAGTTTTGTTAGGTGAGAAGTCACAAACTGTCGGATGGCCACTGAAAATTCTACGAGAAGTCTAAGCTTCACAGTGATGCTATCAAAAAAATCTCTGCTCTTAAAAATGTCCCAATTACAGTGATGCTTTTTTTATCTGATGCTGCCCCCCAAGCTCAGTAGACAGCAAGGCATTTTCTGGAACGGACATTTAGGTCAGTGCTCTTCCTGGGAAAGAAGGTGGTGGCTTTTTGGAATGACAGCAGCCGTGGTGGCTTTTTGTATGACCTTATGCTGGAACGTAACAACCTCGCAAAAGACAGAGAGCAGAGTCTTAGGAGAGATAAATGGCTCTCAGACACAATTCTGAATGAAGTCATTCCACACTAACTCCCATGGCCTCTCCCTGCGGGGAAGTGGAGTGCAGCAACTGCCATCGTCAGGAGAAGCTTGACCAGCCACTCCCCACCGTATCTGCACTTCAGATTGGCGGCGCAGCTGACGGGGGGATCCAATCCATTGACCTGCAGCAGGTGTTAGCGGAAACAGGATGATAACCCTGTTCTGGGCTGAGTGAAGCATTAGCTATTGGCAGGCCAAAGACGCAACTGGGCCACAGTGACGTAACTGAAGACGTGTGAAAATAAATCTGGCTTTGTTTGGGGTATCTGCTTCCATTGCTGTTTTTCGAGTCAGAAACCCATGCTCATCACATTATTTTCACTTTGGGAAAGAGTATTCACATCTTCTGAAAAAAAGTTGTTAGTAAAAAAAAGTTTTACTCGTGTTTCAGCTACTGGCATGCAATGCACATCTACAGTGCCTGTGTAAAACTGTGTAGACACGTTTGAAATTCATGATTCATTGCCATATTGCCCGGTGCACTCTGACCAGAAATTACTGCATCATTCTAAATACCTGACAGGAGCAATTTATAAAATGACGACACCTAAATGACCAGATTGTTGGGAATGGGAACAAGGGTGCAGCTCATTCATAGATTCATGTAGGTATGCACGCGCACGCGCACGCGCGCGCACACACACACACACACACACACACACACACACACACACACGCACAAATATACAAAAACACATACATTCCAACCCCCAGGTGCGTTCCCATTGCTATAAATTTACAGCCTGTTATTTGCTCATGATGCATAGGCTGGTAATGGGAAGTGATACTGGATCATTAGCCGTGTATATGTGTCTCTGCTAATTGCCTAATAATTGGATGCGATGGCAGAGTGTACGCCTGGATGATGAATTACCTGAAGCTGAGCTGGGAGTGCTCAGTGGGTACAGATGCTGCAGGTGCCAAGTTGATGCACAGCGTTCTGCCTCTCACACTAGCATCACAAACACAGACACACACACAGACACACACACACACACACACACACACACACACACACACACACACACATATACACACACACATCATCATCATCATCATGTGTAGGCAGGCATGTGGCAGTATATATAGTATATATATATATATATATATATATATATATATATATATATATATATATTGAGGCAGTTTCACCTATCACACACCACCCAAGTGTCGTTTTTTAGGGACCTCCAGCACAGAGACATAGACGACAGGGTTTTAGACACAGTTTATTGTAGAGAGTGGGCTACATGGAATAAGCACAGGAGCACAAGGACACGTGTCATGACAAGGGCTCCTCTCTTGAGTGTGTGTGGAGATGGGGAGACCAACCAACGAGCAACACGTATGCAGCCACACTGATCCTGGGACCAAATGACCTAGAACCAGGACAGGTGTGGCTGCTCAAACCACACCTCCCCACACCACATACCCTCGACACCAAACTGAGGCCAGGGAGAATGGCTAGCTGAAGCCTACTACCCCCTCGACACCATGCAGAGAACAAAAAAAAGCCTGAAATACAGACTCTGACACAGGGTAATTATACCTAAACTAATAAAACACTGGACTCTGAAACATAATAATCAAACAAAAAGGTTCGCTGGCCAAACGGGAACATAAAGGATTAATCAGAGTTTGTGTGTGCATTAGGGTCCTATTCTCGATCTGGTCCGCAGGCTCTCGGATTCTGCACCACACGGCTGATCGGCCGAGTCGAAACAGCTGCGGCGGTGCGGGATGAAGCCCGTGCTGTAACCCGCAGACCCTGGTTTAACCACGCCCCCTCATCTGCCACATACCCCCACCACCCAACTTAGGCCAGGGTGGTCTGGCCGCCAGCCCACCATCCCCTGCCACTCCAGAGCGTGAGAGGAAGTCGACTACCACCTTCTGTGCCCACGGAGTGTGGATCACCTGAAGAGCCAGGTACCAACAGATGATTCTTGCATTGGTATCCTTCATGCAGTGGAGACACTGCAGTGGGGCGTGGTGAAAGGACGTCCCAGTAGCTAATACCGGAGGATGGTGACAAATCCTTTCCCAGATACCATACCTCCCTCCGCACAGTTTTTAGGGGTGGTGGTGAGCCCCGCCTGTCTCAGGGACTCGAGCACTGCCTTCACATGCTGCATGTGCCGCCCCCAGCTTTTGCAATGAATAATTACTGTATGTCATCTAGGTAGGCTGTGGTGTATGCTGCGTGCGGACACATGAGTCTCTGAAAGATGGCTGGGGCCCCAAAAAACATGAATGGAAGCCTGACAAACTGGTACAACCCGTGCGGAGTGGGGAAGCCGATTTTTCCTTGGACTCTGGAGACAAGGGAATCTGCCAGTAGCCCTTGGTTAAATCCAGTGTCTTGAAAAATTGAGAGGTGCCTAACCAGTCAAGGAGTTCATCAACCCAGGGCATCGGGTGCGCGCTGAATTTCAACACCACTTTCACATTCCGGTAGTCTACAGAGAGCCGGACCGACCCATCGGCTGACCTACCAGCACGATGGGACTACACCAGTGACTTGTAGACTCCTCTATCACCCTCAGGTCCAGCATGGCCTCTAATTCTGCCCGCACGACTTTGTGTTTACATTTGGGCAGGTGGTACGGCCGGAAGCGCACTTTGTCTCCAAATGATGGTTTATGAGGGACGTGCGGCGGGCAGGGGGGAGAAGAGAACTGCTGCTGTTACGCGCCCACGTCTATGCTCTGCCCGCCGAGAGCTGATTACTGAGTGCGTGACCATGAAGGGCCCTTGCCACTTTGCAAGTAATTTAGAGATGGATGTAGGGAGCAACACTAACACCTTGTCTCCCGGTGCAAATTGTCTGAGTTGGGCCCCTCTGTCTATAAGTGGCGCTTACGTTCCTGGGCCCGTGACAAGCGTCCCAGCGCGCTTAGTTTTGCTCGCAGGTCCACAACATACTGAACCTCATTCTTACTTGTGCTAGGCCCTTCTTCCCAGTTTTCTTTAATAAGTTCTAACACCCCCCAGGGTCCTATCAAAGAGGAGTTCAAAGGTAGAAAATCCCTTATGCCTTACACAGGATCTCCCGCACCGAATCGCAAACAACAGAGGATCTACCACTTCCCACGTTCCAATTGTGTCTATCGTCGTGAAGGATTTACGAACCAAGATTCAAGATTCAAGATGTTTATTTATCACATACCTATATATACGGGCATACATATATGCAGTGAAATGTAATTGCAATGCACCTGGAGATTATGCACAAAAGACACAATAGCTAACTAATTAAGAAAATTTACTAACTAAGCTCACTGAACCAATAAGTACAAGAACACAATAGCTTAGCAAATTAAGTAATTAAGTATGGCTTGCGGGAAGAAACTCCGTCTCAGTCTCTCTGTTCTTACTGTGTGACAGCGGAGGTGCTTGCCTGACCGCTGCAGCTGGAACAGTCCGTAGTTGGGGTGGTGAGGATCCTTCATGATCCTGTGGGCTCTGCTACTACACCTCCTGGTGTATTTGTCCTGCAGGGAGGGGAGGGTAGTTCCGGTGGTATGTTGGGCTGAATGCAGACCCCACCTGTCCTGAGCAGTGCAGTTCCCAAACCAGGCAGTGATGTTGCCTGATGTTGTCTGCTGCTCTCAACTGCTCCAGAGTAGAAGGACTTGAGGATCCTCACTAAGTAAGTCCTAATCCATCCTCAGTAAGTATTCAACTTACTGTACTACGTTTTAGGAGTCAGTTAGTCGGTCTATTAGAAAGGAATTTTTTACTTATTTTTTTCCTAGGACATATTGTGTGCTATCACCGGGTGCGTTGCATTACATTTCACTGCATATATGTATGAAAGTATGTATATGTATGTGACGAATAAAAATCTTGAATCTTGAATCTTGAATCTTGAATCACCCAAGCCCTGAATTTCTTCAGCTGCCTGAGTTGGTAAAGACCCTGCCTCGCCATTCTCATCAGAGTGTCTGTGTGTAAAGTCCATGTTCAGTCCTCTGTTATGTGGACTCCCAGGTACTTGAAGCTGCTCACCCTGTCGACAGAAGGCCCATTAGATTCAAGATTCAAGATTCAAGAGGTTTATTTGTCACATACATATACATACTTTCATACATATATGCAGTGAAATGTAATGCTGGGGCGCCGGCGCAGGCGACCGCAGGGGGCGGCACCACTATCGCCACTCACCAGTGCGTCGGTTGTAATCCTCTCCTAAAGTCCACAATCATCTCCTTGGTTTTGCTGACATTCATGAGGAGGCTGTTGTCCTGGAGTGACAGGTCAGCCTCCAACTCTAACTCCTCACAATAGGCCTTCTCGTCGTCGTCAGTGATCAGGCCCATCACGTCAGTGTTGTCAGCAAACTTGGTAATGGTGTTGGAGCTGGACACGGCTGCACAGTCATGTGTGTACAGGGAGTACAGTCGGGGGCTGAGGATGTGTGCCTTCCTGCCCTAACCCCCTGGGGCCTGGCTGTAAGGAAGTCCAGGATCCAGGCACACAACAGGGTGTTCCATGTTCTTCAGAGTCTTATAGAACCGCTCCACCAAGCTGTCAGTCTGGGGCTGGTACACAGGCTGTAAAGTTCCCGCAGTGTACATGACATAAAGGAATTGCCCCAGTCGGTCAGGATTTCATTTGGAATCCAGGCTCGGGAGAAGATCTGAAACAGTGCCTGCACCAACTTTTCGCCGTTATACTGCACAGAGGCACTTCTTTGGGGTACCGGGTTGCATAATCCACTAGGACCAACACAAAACAATACCCGCAGGCACTGCGGTCTAACGGCCCAATGAGGTCCATACCGAGTCTTTTACCAAGGTCCTGCAGGCTCCCCCGTTGGCCCTGGGAACGAACCTCGTGCAGGCTCCCCAGCAGACCCACTGGGCGGTCCTGGCTGGAAGCTCGAGGAGGAACTGCACCAATGCTTGACGATCTGGTCTGGGGACCGGTCCTAAGGTCGCGGCCAGGAAGGTGTTGTGCGAAGGGGTGGCCTGAGGTGGCGTAGTCCAGTCCCTAAAACCGCAGGCGGTGCCCCACACAGTCCAGGATTACTCTCCTGATGGTGTGGTAGTCCTGGCGGCCGGGTGCTGGTAAGCCGTGCCCCGCTTGCTGTGCCTCCCCCGTCACGAGGAACGCCTTGGCATCGTTGCTCCGCCGTCATCTTCTGTAGGCTGCTGCTTTGGCACGGTGGCACAGTGCATTGCTGCCTCACAGCAATAAGGTCGTGGGTTCTATTCCCGCCTGGGGCACTGTTGGCACCGTGCTCCAGCGGGTTATCTCCCAATTAGGGGCCTTTCTGTGTGGAGTTTGCATGTTCTCCCCGTGCTCACATGGGATTTCCTCCATCTAACATCAATAAGGATCCCCACCAAAAACATGAACACATTATTGTCTGACCAGCGATGGACGTATGGAACCAGTTCACCGGGCACTTCATTGAATGCTGCCCACTGCTCCTGGCTGCTCCCCCGAGGACGGACAAGCCAGGATGGGTCAAATGCAGAGGCCGCATTACACCGGCCACCATCCAAAAGTATATGCATGTGTTGTAGTGTGGCATCTCATGTGATGATTAAAGATTCTTCTTCTCACAAGGGGGGGCGACCAAACGTTCCTCGCTCTGGATCCCTGCATCAGCTCAACCATTGCCTCCCAGTTCAGTGCCCAGTCCCTTGCTATCTCCTCAAACTGGTGAGCATGCGCTGTCTGCATGGTGGTGAGGGCGGCGATCATCTGCTCAAGCGGGGACAGTGCGCTGCCTTACGCGCTGCCTTCCGCGCTGCCTTCCGCGCTGCCTCCCTCCATATTCCCTGTTCAGACGTCACTTGTCTAGCTCTATCCATAGATACAGGTTCAGGGAGGGAGATGGAGACTTCCTGGCAGTGGGGTGCCGAAACCGGCGGGTTTATTATTATAATTAAATAAAGGCTCACCTGACAAACAGGAACATATATGATTGATCAGAGTTTGTGTGTGCATTAGGGTCCAACTCACAATCTGGTTCGCAGGCTTATACTGTATTTATAATATATATAACTGAATATATATATGCATATACAGTATATAGATACTGTATATGTATATATATATATATATATGCAGTTATCGAATCAGCCAATCATGTGGCAGCATTGCAATGCATAAAATCATGCATATGCGGGTCTGCAGCTTCAGTTAATGTTCAGCCATCAGAATGGGGAAAAATCTGATCTCAGTGTTTTCGACCGTAACATGATTGTTTGTGCCAGACGGGCTGGTTTGAGTGTTTCTATAACTGCTGATCTCCTGGGATTTTCACGCACAATAATCTCTGGAGTTTACTCAGAATGGTGAGAAAAACATCCAATGAGCGGCAGTTCTGCAGACGGAAATGCTTTGTTAATGAGAGAGGTCAACGAAGAATCGCCAGACTGGTTCAAGTTGCCAGACAGGCTACGGTAACTCAGATAACCACTCTGTTCATCTGTGGTGAGCAGAAAAAACATCTCAGAATGCACAACACGTTGAACCTTGAGCTGGATGGGCTAGGACAGTAGGAGACCACGTCGGGTTCCACTTCTGACACCCAAGAACTGAAAGCTGAGGCTGCAGAGCGCGCAGGCTTGCAAAAACTGGACAGTTGAAGACTGAAAAAACGTAGCCTGGTCTGATTAATGTTGATTTCTGAACACAGATGTTGGGTCAGAATTTGGCGCCAACAGGACATGGACCCAACCTGACTTGTGTCAACAGTCCAGGCTGGTGGCGGTGCTGTAATGATATGGGGAATTTTTTCTGGGCACCCTTCGGGCCTGTTAATACCAATCAATCATAACTTGAATGTCACAGCCTATTTGAGTATTGTTGCTGACCATGTGCCTCCCTTCATGGCCACAAGTTACCATCTTCTAATGGCTACTTCCAGCATGATAATGCACCATGTCACAAAGCAAAAGTCGTCTTAAACTGGTTTCATGAACATGACAATGAGTTCAATGTTCTTCAGTGGCCTTCCCAGTCACCGTATCCAATAAAACACATTTAGGATGCAATAGAACGGGTGATTTGTAGCATGAACTTGTAGTTGACAAATCTGCAGGAATTGCGTGATGCAATGTCAACATGGACCAGAATCCCAAAGGAATTTTTTCAACATCTTGTGGAATCCATATCAAGAACAACTGAGGCTGTTTTGAGAGCAAAGGGAGGCCATACCCAGTAGAAGTTTAGTGCTCCTAATAATGTGTTCAGTGAATGTATATACAGTATATATAATCCCTTTTCCATGAGATTTTACAGATTACATATAGAAAAACGCTAATATTACAATTCACCCAAGATTCAGAGTCAGTTCAGTTGGAGTTAAGACTTTTTTTAACTCCAACTCTTTGCAGTTTTTTGGAGTTAATACTCAAGACAGATACTGTAAATAGCATGCACGCACGGACACGCATACACACGGACACACAGACACACACACACACACACACACACACACACACACACACACACACACACACACACACACACACACACACACACACACACACACACACACACACACATACACGCACATTATTCCAACATGATGTAGGAGGGGGCGGATGCCCTCTGCATGGTAGTCACAGAATTGATAAATGCATACACTGACATCCAAGCTAGTCAAAGCGGGAAGCTGTGTACCGACCGTGCAAGGACGACTTACAGCTGTGGAGACCACTAAGGCAATCATATTTAATCTGCTCTCAAAAGCTTTTTAGTTTGAGCAATTTGTTAATTTGATGCTTATCAAATTAGCAATAAAATTAAGTTTGCTCAGTTGATAACCATTTTAAACAA
This sequence comes from Zeus faber, assembly GCF_960531495.2. Lineage (NCBI taxonomy): Eukaryota > Metazoa > Chordata > Actinopteri > Zeiformes > Zeidae > Zeus > Zeus faber. Next base: position 23,988,465 of record NC_137189.1, read on the forward strand.
CCATTTCACAATGAAATGGTTGTGTTATCTTACAGTATGTGATTACATTATTTGTTGTTGAAGGTGCCTCCACTCTGTTTGGAAGGAGGTGGTTCCTCAAATCCATTGCCTTTTTCATGTCACCTCCATTGTTGAGGTTCTCCCGTAACAGAATTCACATAGTACGCAGACAACATGAAACTGATGACAATGAGATGCAGAATTGATTTATTGCATCTACAGAGCCTTTCACTGAAGGTGCTCCTCATCAGTCTAATCTCATCGTAGCGATACTCTCTATGATGAGAGATGAGAGCGATTCTTCAGGATGGCGTGCATATTCGTCATCATCCTCTTCTCTGCAAGTACCTCCAGACTGTCCAGTTTGAGCCCAACAACTGAGCGGGGCCCCCTCATCACCAGCCTTGATGCCAGCTCTCCAGCTGTCACAATGACAAAATGACAAAGACGAGTCCACTGGCTACCACCTGTACATGTTGAATGACCTGGATCTCATGAAGGTGGGATTCTGCTTCTCCGTCTGCACGTAAATGTACGTGCACTGGTGTCGTTCAGAGACATTTTTTGAAAACGTTACGGCTCAAAAATATGGATATATATTTCCAACGCGTCTCCCAACAGGAAGTTGGACAATTCAACCAATCAGCTTGTTTGATGCGCAGGGCTCTGCAACGTGTGGTTTGAGATTTGAGAGGTGTGCGCGTCGTGTCCTCCACGAACCTCTGCCGTAGGGTTACCCATAACCCCCTTCACTGCGTAGGTCCCGCAGAGACGTTGTGTATAATTCAGCCTACAATGTCCCTTCCTGTAGAGGGCCTTGGTGGTCAATACCAGTTTATTGATTTATAATAAAGTCCTGTAAATGTAAAGCCCAGTGGACATTGCAGCGTGATTATATGGACAAAACATTTTAAAATATTAATTGCACATATGTGACTTTGCCCGAGAGAGCGCGCAAGAGGGAGACATGATAGAAAGCCTCGCTGGTTCATTGTTGTACAATAATAATGGAAATTGTATTTCTTATTTAAATATATATTTTGGTTTTCAAATATTTTTCAGTCCAAAATATAAGGTTGTGTTCTCATATGTGTTGTTACATATCATTAAATGCATGGGCTTATCATGCAACCAGTGGAAAAAATGACTCCTTGTCCTTTGTGATGCAGCCAACAACGGTGATGCCATCAGAGAACTTCTGCAGGTGGAGGGTTCTGTGGTTGAAGTGGAATTCAGAGGTGGAGACAAAGAACAGAAAGACTGGAGGGACAGTTCCTTGGGCTGTGTTGGCAGTTGAATGCCAGTTCAGTGTCTGGAGTACAGATGCTTGACTTCACAGGTATTCAGTATGTCCGTGGTGACACCATTTGGAGTACATCTTCCTTCTCCTTACCTCCGTGTTCCTCCCTGTTCTTTCACACCAGCGTGAAGCCGCCTCACTGCGTGCCCAGCAAGCAGGCTGGCTGCACGCCAAGGCGAAGAGTTTGTCTGTCTTGGTGGACAGTGACACTGGCGAGGTTTGAATCTCCTTTTCCCTTTTCCCGCTCTCTTTCCTCTGAGACGTCCCTAGAGATGCCCGCTTGGATGAAGCTTAAACCTGAAGTGTGAGGAGTGCTTGCTGAGTAAAACGTAGTCCGGCCATTGTTGTAGCCCGGTTCAGTGTTTTTTCTTTTTATTTGTTTTTTTTTTTATTACTTGAACTAACACAAGCACACATCAAAACATAACCAACTCAAACAAACTAGCCTAACCTTACTTAAAATAGATTCAATGAAGAAAGAAAGCAGCAATGATTTAAATAAAAATGTGGAAAAGTAAGGAAAAAGCAGGGGGCTGCAAGCACTTAAAGCACACTGTAACACACATCACCCACAGTACATAGGACTGTACAGTCCTATTCCCTTTTGTATATCCAGGCCTGTGTTAGTCATGTTGCTAGTTTGCTTGAGTATTTGTTCATGGCAGACCTAACTCCCCATGAGCTGTTTATTACTTATTTTTATTTTACAAGGTATATACAGTATGTGTGAATTTAATGTATATCCTCTTGCTCTTATAAAAATAACATACAAATATTATTATGACGGCAATCTCACTTTTCAAACTTTTGCAAAGGTGAACATAAATGGAAATATTTTAATCTCTAGGATCAACTTCTAAATCTTTCCACAGTTGGCATTGGCACCCGCACCTAAAAGCTCCAATATAAGGTTGACATACACCTGTAGAAATCTGATTATCAGCTTTATGTCAAGTAACGTCAATCAGATTTTTCAGACAATCAGACATTCACAGAACATGCCCATTATGTCATCAAAGGAAATTTGGAAACAAAAGGTCTACCTTTCTCTCTTTTTGGATGTATGTATTTATGTACTGTATGTCTATGCATGTATCTGTCTCTCTTCCTGCTTCTTATCGATTTGTCCTTCTCAAGCTTTAAACACGACATTCTGCAAAATCGCACGGTAATCAACCATTCAACGCTCGCAGCTGACTATCCAACCATGTTTCCCTTTCCTCATTTTGGCCTCATCAGCTCTTTCGACTCCCTTTCAGGAAACAGACGACAGCAGTCTCTATCTCTGCCTAACTCCCTCCGGAAGACGAGATTGGAAGAAGAAACTCCGACTCCAGCAGTTTAGTGGTTAATTAGTATAAAGATGAACAGGCACTTTTCAAAGGAGCTTTAGATTTGATTGCGTTTTGGGGTTCAATTTGGGGAAATGTAGAACCCTGTTTGTTCGGTGATGTCGATTACTTTAAATATAGCTGTTTTTGTTCAGACATACTGCTTGGTTTTCCTCCCTCCGGAAGAAAGAGACACCAAAAATGCTTAAATTTCTACTCGCAAACTCGCTATCAAGCAACACACCATCGTAGTTTATTAAAAACACTCAATCTCCCCAACACACGGAACACAGAGAGACAGTGTGTGACGGAAGTATTCGCATATTTTCTTAATAATTTGTTTGATTTCTGCCAGGATAGAAGGGGAAATGGATTGCAGGGGAGCTACCAAGTTCCAACCCAATTAGTGACCCCTTTTTAACCGAGGACATCTTTTTTGTTTTTTTTCCCCTGCTCTTACAATCCCTCGTTCTATTCACCATTGCCCCCTTTTCACCCTGTCTTTTCTTCTCGCTTTCTTTCCGCCCATGTTTCTCTCTCTCTCTCTCTCTCTCTCTCTCTCTCTTTCTCTCTGTCTTTCTTTGCACAAATGACTCGGGTTTGGCCTCGGGGATGAGGCCGCGGTGGTCCAATCAGATTGGGCTATAGGTTATATTTGGACTGCGGCTTTTGCTGGGAGAAAAAAAACAAAACATGGCACAGGGAGAATTAAGAGGAGGCCAGAGAGGACAGAACACGGTGACCGTCTTGAAGCGTCTCATCTTTTCTCGGTGTTGCGACAGGAGGACGTCTCACAAGAATGGCTGCAGAGAGGCCAAGGTGTTTAACCCTCTCGAGAACCGTAGATCCTAATATGTAGAAGACTGGATTAACCGCGAGGAAGCAGCATTAACCAGCCGGATGACAGTGGTTTGGCCTACTTCACAGTGGGAAATCCCACAGCATATTGAAAGTTAATATTAGTAATATTGGCCGTCTGTCATTCGAAGCCGCCAAACCAATTAGTGTGAACTACGCAGCGAGAGCCACGTCGTGTTATTAACAACAGCCTGCGTGCATTTCCTCAACTGCCCCAACAAATTATGTTTTGGGATCTAAAACCAGTCCAAATCAAACCTCGTTCCCAGGCTTTCTCATCTCCATGTATGAAGAAGAAACTTCTTTGACACCGTTGTCAAAAGGGAGGGAGCGTGATGGTTGACAGGATAGCGGTGTGCCGTGGGATTATTTCATTGTAAAAAGGTGCCATGTGGCAGAAAAAAAAAAAAAAGAAAGGGTGGGAAACACTGGTTTCGGAATAAATAGAGATTGGGCTTGGGCCAAAAGTAGTTAAGGTCAATGAACACTACAATGCATCAGAGTGACTTTATTTTGCCAGGTGCATTTACATTGAACGAGGAATATTTCATGGGGATTATTGGTGTGTGTCATTTTAAAAAGTTTGACAGTCTGAGAATGAATAAATAAATGAATAAAAATAAAGTAATAAAGTAAAAATAAAAATAAAATAAAATCTGATAAATATAGTAGATAAATAATATACACATAAATATAATACACAAGTAGCCAGGAAATGCAAAACAGTACACAGAAGGCTTAGTTAGGCTGGGTATCAACTAAAATTACACAGAGCGAGCCATACAAGTGGCATCTAGTGGCACATTATCAGCACTCTCAGTATTTATCGCCAACATCTCTTGAACTTGAACTTGAACTTGAACATTATGATGTACCAGCAGAGATAAGGGGATAGTTGTCAAAAATAGTGAACAGACAAAGACACAATACTGGTTCCGCAAATTGAAGTGCTGCACAAAAATAGAATAACCTTGACAAACGATGACGATGCTAAATCAGGATTTAAGAATCAAAACTTTAAACGTTGCGTTATGAAAGCATTGGACATTTTATGAACAAGGAAGCATTATATTTATAAGTTAGACACCCAAACCAGCTGTACTGCAAGCGAACAGTGAAGTAACAGAAAAATCAATATCATATACTGTAGCATGGATAACATGCTATTATATTATAATTTATACATTGTTATATATTATATAATTAATCAATAATTATATATTTGTGTTGCCATGAAGCTGTCAGCTCTCCACCGGTCGTCGCTCCGCCCGTTGCAGCCGGATGTACCGGATGGACTGCAGCCTGTTGCTCTGCAGCGGCCTGTCGCAGGAGGTGTGACCCTACCATGAACCAAAACAATTTTTTCCATATGGTATTAGAAACTTCACACGTAAGAATTCACTTTGTCCTGTCTTGTTCGAGCCTTTGCAACATTTATTGATTTCCTGGATTTGTGTCTCTAATTTCTGATTTTGTTTTTCTTCTTATAATTGCATATTTGAAGCGCAAGGTTTAAACACAGGAACACCTCCCTCCCCTCACAATGGCCACATAATAACTTGACCAAACAAAGTCTGACCTCCCGTCTAGCCAGTGAAATCCCTCCGGTTCCCCTGTGGTTCTCAGCAGCGGGGCGCGTAGTCAATACACTTCCCGAAAACAGAGAAATAACAATGACTTCTTGTCCGTCAATATAATGCTCTTTTCATGACATTTATTATTATTTTATGAGAGTGCGTGCATGTGTGTCTTGGTAAATGCATTTTAGAGCGATTTAATATACTTCTGCGGCACTCCTCTGAAATTGGTTCAGTTGTGCGTCCAAGTGTCCTCACCGCTCTAAAATAAATAAATCAATAAATCCTGGGTAAAAAATGATATGCATGGGACCTCAGACAACTTTGAGGGAGAAAAAAAAAAATCTGAATTTTGTGTCAGCCATTAGGGTGAATTTCAAGAAATAATGTCGGAATAACTATAATAATAAAGTAGGAGTTTAAAGGTTAATGTAGAGTTGTGATTGCACAGTTTTGACTGATAAACGCGGAAGAATAATTCAGCTCTTTGGTTCTACTTAGAAGCAGAAATGGGCCTCCTCCATCCTTGTCAATGGCTTTAACTTAACCATTTAATATAAGAGGTCAGTTAAAATGGTTTCTTACATTTCCCAGACTGACAAAGCTCATAGATTTCCTGGTGGGCGGGTGAGGGGTCTGGCCACAGCGGAGAGCCGTCGACAGATATTTGAAAACACTAGAAAATGAATGCACATGTGCACCAGGGATTTCTGTGGCAGCTGCACATTTCAACTGATGTCTATTCCAATTACAGCTACTTGAGGACACCCACTGTTCCAAGGAACTGATTTTTTCTTTTATGATAAGTCAACCAACCTGGTGACCGTGATCCAATGAAACACTGGGAAAAATACAAGTCATGGCTGCCAACCTAACATTTTTGGTTATAGCGATGTGACTACAGCATATGTGCTGTGCTTTGAAATTTTAACTTTTTCCGACTTACTATTTCACATTTATGAAATGTCAGTAAGTAGGTTACTTAAAAATTAAAGTAGAATACTTATGTTGTGCCATGGAGCGCCATTCCAGATTTTGCCATTTGATTCAAAAAGCAGTCTTTTCAGTCTTTTCCCCGCAAAACCATAAAGTAGCAACGGCTACATCATGAAACACCGAGGTTATTTAAGGTGGTCTGAATATGGATTTTCTATTTTTTGTCTAACCTCTTTGTTTGACGTGTCTGGAGTTCTTGTCCTCTAGGCAGCATTACCATGGTTGTCTTGGCGTGTGCCAAAACATGCTGTGTCCATGACCTGGCTGATCCATGTTCATTAAATCTGACCCTGGAAACATCTCATTTCTATGCCAGTTGTTTCAAGGAATTTTGTGATGAATGAGCGCGATTTTTGTGTTGTTTTGGTTGACACACCTATTTTATAAATCTATTTAAGTACTCTATGAAAACATAAATTAAATACTTTGGGAAGGGTAAAACGGTTTTCAATGCAAAATTGCATACACACTTTTCCCTTAAACTTTTGATACGTCTGCGAAACATTCACTAAAATCACAATCAATAAAAACGTTTCACCAGTACCTACTACAGCCGCAGATATTAAATAAAAAAATAATATCCTTACATATTATCATACATATACACACACACACACACACACACACACACACACACACACACATATATATATATATATATATATATATATATATATATATATATATATATATACACACACACACACACACACATATACACTACTCACAAAAAGTTAGGGATATTCGGCTTTCGGGTGAAATTTCAGGATGAACCTAAAATGCACTATAACCTTTACAGGTGAACTTCATTTGACCTTCTCTAAACTTTTGAATGCACATGTCCAACTGTTCAATGTTTCAGTTCTTTTTGCACAACTTGCTTTTCTATAACAAGGAGCTGAACGGCAAAATTCACAACAGGTGTTTGATCCATGAATCGACCAATACATTTCCTGGTTCAATTAGAATTGGTATTGAAACAGTCCTCTTCATCATGCTGTTCACATTTTGACATCATGAGACCAAGACGACACCTAACAACAGATCAACAGTACCTCGCCATTGTGAGGCTTCAAACAGGATGTTCTCAGAGGGAAGTGGCCACTGAGCTTAGAGTGTCACAGAGTGTCATCAGCAGGTTCCAACAGAGATACAGAGACTGGAAGAGTCACAGAAAGGCATAGAAGTGGACGTCCTTTGGCCACATCCCACACTGATGAGCGCTTCATTGTGAACAGTGCCCTGCGGAACCGGATGATGAATGCCACTCAACTCCAGGCACATTTAAGGGAGGTGAGAGGCACCCAAGTGTCACGTCAGACCATTCAAAACCGTTTCCATCAGAGTGGTCTGCGTGCTAGACGACCTGCAAGGGTACCTGACCACACCACCAGGCACAGGCATCATCGTCTTGCACGGGCCAGGGAGCATTTACGCTGGACGAGGGACCAGTGGCCTCAGTGCTGTTCTCTGATGAAAGTCGATTCAGGTTGAGCAGAAATGATGGCCGCCAACGATGTTGGAGACGTCAAGGAGAGCGCTGTGCATCAGCCACTGTCACCAGACGAGCCTTTGGTGGTGTTACAGTGTTGGCAGGTGTGTCTAGTCAATACAGAACTTCCCTACACTTTGTGAATGGTACAGTGACAAGCCCATACTACCTGAATAACATCATTCATCCAGTCATTGTGCCCCTGCATGAACAACACAGGCCTCATTTCATCTTCATGGACGACAATGCTCCAACTCATGGAGGTGGCATCATTAGGGAACGGCTGCTGGAGACTGGGGCACCTCAAATGGAGTGGCCTGCACTTTCTCCAGACCTGAATCCCACAGAAAACCTATGGGATCAGCTGAGTTTCCGTGTAGAGGCTCGTAACTCTGTACCCCAGAACCTCAACGACCTGAGGGCCCTTCAAGAAGAGTGGGGGGCCAGGCCTCAGCAGACAATAAGTCGACTTGTGAACAGCTTGAGACGTCGTTGTCAAGCTGTAATTGATGCTCGAGGGCACATGACAAGTTATTGAGACACTGACATTTTTTCGTCGTGGTAAACCCACCACTGTTGTTGGCTTTTGTCTCAATAAATTGGTGAAATCACCATTGCATGCTTCTACTAAAATGCCCTACTTTCATGATATAATATCACTGAAGCGTGAACTTTTTACATTTTCCATAAATTTCACCCGAAAGCCAAATATCCCTAACTTTTTGTGAGAAGTGTGTGTATATATATATATAACTCCCAATTGTGTAAAAATCAGCGTTTTCACTCCCAAAACAGTTAAAAGTAAAAAAAAAAAAAAAAAAACTAAAAAAAAAAAACACCGCTGAACAACGTCCACGCGACCCGTCACGTGACGCGATCACTTGTGGAATGTCCGACCTTCGCCCCCGGCCGCCGTCCGTCCGGTTGAACCGCTGACACAACTTTCCGTATCTTCGCATGACCGTCGAAACCCGAACGCGACTGCAGGACAGCGCCGCCCCCCGCCGTGTCCGCCGCGGGGCCGCCCCCCCCCCCGTCCTGGCGTCCGCCCTGAACAGTGTTCGCCGCGCGTCGCTCGTCGCGCCGCTTCGTCGCCCCCGGGGCTCGCGAATAGCCACGCCCCCCCCCCCCCCCCCGACACACATCGTTCGCCGATTGGTGGAGCCGTCGCCGTCGCTCGCGCGCGGCCGCCGCTCCTTCCGCCCTGCCGTTGGCCGCTCCGCTTCCCGTGCAGATGTGTCCGGGGCATGGACGCCTAGAACACGGCGCCGGGGCGGGCAACGACGGAGGCTCGTTCACTCTGCAAACTTTTTCTCTCTCTCTCTCTCTCTCTCTCTCGCTCTCGCTCCCTCCCCGCGGGTGCTTATCACTCCGCGTCCACGCCGACCCACGGAGCCGCGATGACGGATCGTTAAACCAGATGATCACTTGCCGAAAGCCGCGACTTTGGCAGTGCGACGTAAGCCGTGTTTGAACGGAACAATAATAACAACAATATTAATACATATATATTTTTTATTTTTATTTTTTTATTTTCGAGTTGTTTCGCCAACATGCCAGCCGCAACTCTCTCGGCTTTCACCGCCACCCCGAGTAGAAAGTCCGCCGGACCGACCTCTTTCAGGCTGACGGAGAAATTCATCCTGCTGCTGGTGTTCAGCGCCTTCATCACGCTGTGTTTCGGGGCGATCTTCTTCCTCCCCGACTCGTCGAAGCTGCTGAGCGGAGTCTTCTTCCACTCGTCGGCGGTGGAGACCAACACCCGCACGGGCACGGACGGCGGCGGCGGCGGCTCTGGCTCGGCCGCCGGGAACGAAGAGAAGATCCTTGCCAAGATCCGGAAAGACCACGAGAACGCGCTGGTGGAAGCCAAGGACACTCTGCAGAAGCACCCGGAGGAAATAAAACAGGACATCCAGAAGGAGAAGGACAAACTGGCGAGGGAGAACGCCGTGAAGGACAGCAATAGTTTTCCGCCCATTGAGTACAAGCGGCCGCCCGGTACGACCGGACGGGAGCCGGCGGATCCCCTGACCAAGGAGAGGCGAGCTAAAGTCAAAGAGGTAGGCTTGTTTTGTTTTGTTTAGTTTAGTTTAGTTTTGTTCTGTTGGTTGCGGAGGAAAGCGAAGGGGCAGCAGACGTATCCATGCTCGAGTCATTCGTGTCAAACCGGTTTATAATAAAATCACCTGTGGGCCAGGTGCTTGCGCGCCCGTTTCTGTTCATATGCACCTCATTGCGCGCACACACACACACACACACTCTCTCTCTCTCTCACACACACGTCTTTTTGTTATGTGCGATTGTCATCCTTCTTTTTCAGACTGGTCAAGGGCCCTGAATTAAATTGTCTCTGGGATCCCCATCTGAGGGAAAAAGAAAAATGTTTTTTTGGATGGATATGATTCGGTCCAAGGTTCCAGACCCGTCCACACTGAGACAACAGTGAAGCGATAATCAAAACAGGCGTCGTTTTCTACGCCCTCGCTAAAGGTGGCAACGTCTGGTCGTGTGTGTGTGTGGGGGGGGGGGGGGGGGGGGTCTTGAAGGGCCCCTGGGGGTCCCCCCACCCCATGATGAGAGACCTGTGGATGGGTGAAGTGAATAGTGGTCTCATTACACCGCCTGCTTTTATTCTGTATAATACACCCCCACAGGCCTTTTTAAATATTAAATGGGAGCCAACAACCCGCAATTGGGGAGGTGAAATGCACTGTCAAGTAGGAAGGCCCATGAAAATTCCTAGCTTAATATGAATAACTTGCTTATCATAATTATTATGGTATTGGGCTGTTCTTCAAATAATAAAAAATAATAAAAATATAAATATATATATATATATATTTGCTCACTGGTCATAAACTGTGCCCCATTAGGGTGGCAGAAATGTACTGACCTGATTATGGGGGTTTGCAGCTTTGGAAATGTTAAGGTGGGGTGTGTCCAGAACTGCACCACACTGTCTGCCAATCTATATATTTAACTTAGAAACCTAGATTTACCGAGCAGAAATTGGTCTCGATTTTTTCTAGATTCTGCTCATGATGGCTGCTCATTATTTGGGGGGGCTGGTGTGTACCTCTCCCAATGTACAATCTGCGACAGGATGACCTTTGACCTTCCTAGAGATTTGCTCTTTCTATGCAATGGGGCAAGTGAGACAGATTGCTCCACTCCTCACCAGGTATTGGATGACAACACTGCCGCGGGTGTTTCCTCTCACTTCTTCTGGTTTTCTCCTACTTTGTAGGATCTTTTTTTTTTTTTTACAGGCAGCAAGAGCAAAAGTACGGGAAATGTGGGTATTTTAAGTTTGCACGTAAAAAATGTTGTGTAAGTATTTGAGCGGATTTTGGATAAGTGGCTGACATAGAGGAACTGTGGATGGTTGCACAGTTGGTGTGGCTGACGAATGGTGTTAACAATGCAAAGCATGTTTACGGTGCATTGGAGACCAGTTGTATTTAGCAAGCGCTTGGTTGGCTGATAGTGGGGTGTGGTGGATGTTGCTAGTCAGAACAAGGGTGAATTTTAACATACTCACTGCTGAACTATGGAATGGACAGACAAGAGCTCAATCTATTTTATGGATTTCATCACCTGTCTTTTCACTTACCCTACTTCATGTACTATAAATCAGGGCAGTCAGTGAGAGTGTAGCGCTGAGAAAGCTTTCATTATTATCAAACAGTGTTTGCCACGTGTGACTATAATGCAAATTTCCTGTTTTCCAAAAGGAAGGGTGGGGTCTATCCATGCTGCATCTTTCAGACTTTCTCGTGAAACTCCCGATTGTTGTATCCTAACCCCCAATTCACACAAAGAGAGTCACGTCAGCATCACATCAGTGGCTCTCAATGATTCAGATATGCTGCCATGTTAATCAATGTTGGAATGCACACAGCTCTGTCAGGCGCGTAACTGTGCATCGGGTGCCTCGCGTCGTGCCGCGAGTCTCCTAGACCCCTCAGGTTTTTTTTTACACCTTTGCTCTATATTCCGGGCTGCACGCCTAAACTGGAGAGTAAATTAAAATAGAGGTCCACTCAAAAGATGTATTTAGAGAAAATATTTAATTACCAAGCCTGGTATGCATCAACCACATACAGTATATATTATCACTGATGTGCGGACCTAATGTGGATTACTGACGGATTACTGTTAAATTAACAAACTAATACATTTTTCCCCACAACAAATTAAACCTCACTTATGTAAAGAAAATATTATCAGTCCAGCAAGAAAACAAATATCACACCCTGATTAGACTTTATATTTTAATTCATACTTAGGAAGTAGTTTTAGAAACTTTATTTTTCTGGTATACCATACCTGTTCAACATGGGGGACATTGGAAGGGCGTGGTCTCCTTGCTGCTTGGAGTCACTATGTTTGGGCTCTAGTCAAACTGACTTGTCAAGCAATAGATTTTTGTAGTAAAGATATCTGTCGATTTATTTATATGGTGCTATTAAAGCTTTATCAAATGTACAAGGATTATATCCATTTCATGTTTTTCTTCATTTAATAATTGAACCACAAATAACTGATAATAAAAAAAAAAAAATCGGAAAACACTTTTTTACGGAAACAGCTCAATAAATACACATATACATTGTGGAAACTCGGGATGAAACGTTACAATGGGCTCCCGGTTCGGTATGTATCACGATTTTGGGGCCACAATATCGATATGGTTTTGGTATCTTTACTTTTAAGAAAAATAAGAAAATTTAAAAGGTGTAAAAAATATTTTTATACTGGTCAGCCATAAATAACTAGTGTAACGCTCTGTGTGTGACTGTTGGGGTGTGTGTGTGTGTGTGTGTGTGTGTGTGTGTGTACAATTTTCACTTAAACTTTTGATACTTCTGTGAAACAGTCACTAAAATAACCATCAACTAAAACAACGTTTCACCAGTACCTACTACAGCCACAGATATTAAGTGAAAAAAATTATATTCTGACATATTATCATATATATATATATATATATATATATATATATATATATATATATATATATATATATATATATATATATATATATGTATATATATATATATATATATATATATATATATATATATATATATATATATATGTATGTATATATATATAAATTAATAAAATATTTAAAAAATGTTTCACAATAAAAAAATAAATAAAACCAGAACTAAAGTTGGTTATTTTTGCGTAGAAAAGGTATAAACAGTGTTCTTCAGACATAAATAATAATAGTAAAATAACTTATTGAAATAAAACATCACAGTCAGACTAGTGCATGTGTGCAGTCCTTCTCCTCTGGCCCACGGAGAAGAACTGGCACTGCCTTCCTGCTGTTAATAGCTGCAATGTATATATATAGATTACTCATTCCAGCAATAAAACGTGTTGTATTTAAAGATCATTATTCATTCCAGCAATAATTGTATTCAAACCAGAAGCTGATGTGTGATGTATAAACAAACGCTAAAATCACAAACTAATCAGGCTATGGTAATAAACAAACAGACACCAAATGTGGATAAAATTAAACCAATGATTCACTTGCCTATTAATGGTTGATACATTCCACAATTTGTAGTTCAGTGAGGCTGCTTTCGATGCCTGTGGTTGACTGAATGAAGATGGAGCGGGTGTGAAGTGACGAATATGCGAACCGTGAGACGCTGACGTGACGTGTCACTCCCTTCCAAACGACAGATGCACTTCCCCATTTTCGGTACCAAATCTTCTTCTCTGCTGACATTTTCAACTTTTTCCATCCATTTTTTGTTATCAGCAGTGATGTTTTCACATGCTGTTATTTTTATCGCGCTCTATGCTTATGTCATTGACTGGAAAGGCCTCGGCCCAGGTCCCCTTTTGATTTAATAAAATAAAAACTAAATTCCTCGTTTTGATTTAATAAAAAATAATTTTGCAATAACACAAACATGAATCATCGTGTAGCGCAATTGGAATGTTCACCGGTAGTTATTTTCCAGAAGTTGTTTCTTCTTTTGGGATATACTTATCCCCTACTCTATTGCTGACTGCTGAGTTGATTGCCTGAGGGCTCTGGGATTTAAAGCCTTGGTGGAAAAAAGTTCTGTATTCAACCGGATTCAACAGTTGGGCTGTGCTGCTTATGGGTGGTGATCATTTAGATCCTGTGCAAGCACTACAGTGTTTCAGCTTCTTTCCAAGTCTTTTATCGTAGTTCGTCTTTGCTTTTGCCATTAACCTATGCATTCTAGATATTTATTATTTCATTGCCCTCTGGACAGACCTGACCTCTCATACCTTCCCATGAACACACCTTGAATATCTTTCATGTGGGATTACTATTCTACCATATGCTTTGAGATATTTCCCAATCACAAGTCAGATAACTGGCTTAAGACATTAAACAAATGCACCTGGCGGTCTTGGCGGTTACAACTCTTCTTAAAGTTTACTTTGGAATCACTCATCCAGAGAAGAAAACCCAATTTGTTTCCAGCTCGTCAGTTTGTAATAAGAGTGTAGTAGTGATTGCTTTATTTTACTGTGCACATGCACCATGTTTTTTTTTTTTTTTTTTTACACACTTTGCTGTCTAAATTAAATGAAAACGAAGAATTCAATTAACTGTTAATGTCTGTTAGTATGTTAGTATAGTAACTCAATCTAAATAATGTGCTGTATAGGCTTTGGTTGGCAGTGCCTTTCCGCAGCAGTAGTCCTGACACTGTCAGCGACTTCACCTTGCTGTTGCAGCATTGAGTGTTGAAGGTAAATACCCAATACCATGGCTAAACTGGTGTTTTTAAAATGAAATTGTCTAATACCATTTTACACCAAAATAAGCGGGTTGACCCGAGTTTTTTACACCGGGGGAAACCTGCTAAGTTGAGTGATTGACACCTTTCCCATTGCCAGGAGAAATTACTTTTTTTTTGTTTTTTCCTGGTGCATCATGTTGAATGTCATGAAGACGCTGGAAAAGGGCTGTGTCATGGCGCCAGTGTGATTGGGAACAGAACAGTAGAGGGGATGGCAACTTAAACATACGACAAAAAACTGTAAAACTTGAAAAAGTAGTATTTTGAGCCATTCAAAAGAATCGGATCGTTCATGAACGACCTAACACTACAGTAGAAGCAGCATGGAGCACAGGCAGCATGGATACTCCATGCGCCGTGCAGCGGGGAGTGGGGACTTGTTTGGGGCGGGGCAGTGCTGGAGTGGCTTGATACCCGGCGGGGAGCGTGTGGGTTCTCCGCCGTGCTCCCTATGGTGCGATCCCCACACTCAGAACATTTCATGGTCCCCCATGCAGGGAAAAAAACACTATAACTTTTGATTTTGGATTCTAAATGGGATATGAACTGATGGAATGATACACGGATATATTCCTGTCTATTTATGCCCCACCGGAATTTCAACGCCCGTCACATAGCGCAGGTAAAGGGGCCAAAATTTGCAGGTTGACCCCGGTGTCCTGTTCATATCAGAGCCAATCGGAGGTGGAGCCGATTAAAACCTATGTCTATTGCAGGGTCATTTTATCCGTGACTGAGACCCGTGTTTTTCCTTTCCCACTGATGACAAATGTAAGCGGGTGTTACCGGGTGTTTGGTGCAGTGGGATAGGTTTATATTAAATCAATCAATCAGCCACGAGGTAGAGGTAGCGCGCCAAATGTGGACCAAGCATTAGACTACATGTAAGCAAAAGCAGCATGGGAATCAGATTTTACATGAGGAATAACATGATTTTACCTATGCTAAAGGTTGAATGTGTTGGATTATCTAGCGTTGCACCTCTAGCAGTTTACATTGTGAGTAAAAATTGTGTACGAGGCTCATTACTGAGTCAAATCAGAACATGTTTGCTTTTTGTTAGCACTTAAGAGAGTGGAGCGAGTGAGCGACAGGTCAGGATAAACATAGAACACTATCTGGGCCGGGCGTTTGAGCCTTATTTATCAATATTAATATTAATTACAATAAACATTTGGTTTTATACTGGGGAAAAAGGGAGAATAAATTGAAGTATTATTATTTTTATTATTATTTAATATTTTGAAAAAACTAAAACGAATTAAGAACAGAATTAGCACCCCCTCGAAAAATGCAGAGGGAGAGGGAGACAGGGACGCAAATTGTGCATTACGTGCTGCTGTGCCCCCCCCCCCCACCGGAGCCCTGGAGTTTCCCTCTCCTCTCCTCTTTGCAGTAGTGGCATTCATATTTCAGCCAGTGTACTGCTGCTGCTGAAATATGACCAAGTAGCGGTACATGCATACTCACTGCACTCACTGCATATATGTATGAACGTATGTATATGTATGTGACAAATAAATCTCTTGAATCTTGAATATAGGCGAAACGCTGTACACAGACTCTCTGAAGTAAGACCAGTATCTACAATACATTTTTTACATTGAACCCATGTCAAATGAACTCATTTAATGATCTAATAATGAAATAACCTCAAATGGTGATCTCGAGTAAATATCCATTTCACAGCTACAATTCACAACTTTCTAGCTTCCCTTTGATGAAGTAAATAAATGGTGTAATGCTGTATTTAAAAAAAGAAAAATAGTGAGATATTTGCTGGGATTCTCTTTTAAGTTTGTTTATTATTTTTGTATTATTATTTTTATTATTATTAATAATAATAATAATAATAATAATAATAATGATTAATTTTTGATTTTACAAAGAGATCCACTGCCCTGCACATGGTTTGGCCATCTCTAAGCCTGACAAAGTTATTTTAGATTAGAGTTAAGCAAACCTGTAAGGACAACTCCCTTGTCCCTCAGCAGTCTAGACCGGTGCATTGTAGGCCCAGCCCATGCCGCACGTTGGCTGAGCACTACTCTGGTTTAGACAGCCTTTATGGTACGGCTTAGGATGCAGCTTAGGGCTTGACAATGAGCAAAAATGTCCACTGGCCCTCAGATAATTTTTTTTTTTTTTATATTACACAACAACTAGAGCTGTTGTGTAATATAGGGTATATTAATAGGGTATTTTTGACAAATACCTTGATAGCAATAATTTGAAGATATCTTCAATGTCTGTTGGTGATTTCACAAGATATTTACACACAAGAAATAAGTCATAACAAACCATTAGTAATGTGGATGCTATGACCAAGGAGGTGGAGGCATTTATTACTGTCTATGAAGTTCAGAAACTGCATTACTTTACTGTAATGCATGCTGAAATATATTACAATATAACACTAACCAAAATCCCAAACAATGTCTCATGTCATATCAATAATATAATTGGTTTAATGATGTTTTCACTACAAATGGGCTCTTCAAGTGGCACAAAAATGATTTTAAGCTTCTTGAATTACCTTTGATCATATTTGCAGACTCTGGTACAGAAGAGTTAATTGGGGGCTGTTGAGGGGTTAATGTTAAACCCTGTAGTAAGTATACCCTTAGATTTGCCACCTCACCAAGAACATTTTGGAGTGCAGGGTCAAAACCAACTTAACCCAAACAAAAGGTTTGTTTGGTTTGTGTGATAGGTGAGACAAAGTCGGCTGCCTGGTGTGGAAAACAGCTTATTTTGCGAGTTTGAAAAGTGACAAAAGAATTTGGAAAGTGTTTCAAAACTATCGTGGCAGATCTTATTACCATTAATAGATGTATTTATACATGCTCTTATTTAAGACATTTGTTTCTATTTGCAGCAATTTTGCTGGGATTAGCTCTTATTTGGGATTTCTATTTCATTATTTATTTCCATTTGGCATCGCAAACATCCCTCCTCACTTCATGGTTCCACAGAACAGTTATTTTACACGCAATGTGCCACGATTGCGTCCTCTCTCTTTAACCGAGGCGTTCACTGCCACAGGCTCTGGGAATCTCTGTTCCAGTTGCCAGGGCTAAGAGTCATTTCTTTCTGCTGGACCTTATTTTGTGGCCGATCAGTGTTTCCCCTAGGATGGAGTTATAACAGCGGAGGTGAAGCATGCGCTATTTTTTTTGTGCGCTTACTATGCGAGGTGACCCTCACTCTTATTGTTATAATAAACAGCTAGCCCAAATACTTGTCTTCGGCAGCTTTGGGCAGTTAATACGCATTCCAGCCACCAGGTGGCCCAATCTTGCGAGACTACCGACCCTGAAGCGCTGCATGTGCTACTGTTTGTTTACACTTGCAGCCGGCAAGCTGCTAACACTTAGCACCTGCTCGCACTACTCCCCCACAGCCTGCGGTTTTTGAGGTCTGTGTTGGGAGTTTAAGGTTGTATCAGGCTTTCAGTTGACTATCCACGGCAATGATGCTCACGTGAAGTTGCAGAACTGTTTTCCCTTCGGCGAATGATAATCCTGATCAGCATCGCTTGCTTCATTGTTGACATCTACCCACTGCTTGCTGTTATAGTTGTTGTGCTGATATTATCAGGTACAGTAAGTGCAAATGTTCTTGTTTATATGCTTTACTCACAGATGTGTGAATTGGTAAGAGTCACAGGGAAAGTGTCCCCATTACGCACTGTTTCGTTCCATAAGGAAACGTAAAATAAAATAAAAATACACTCTTCTGGTGCACTGATGGCTGACACTCGCATCTTTTGGTACCGTCAGAGGGAGACGGGTGCACAAAATGTAGCCCCCCCCACCGCACACACACACACACCCCGCACCCCCTCAGGATGGCTAGGCGGCCGCCTAGCTCGCCTACAGGAAGAGCCGGCCCTGGACAGCTCTATTGGTTAGATTGCGTAACATGGAGAAAATCGCAGCCCTTGCAATTCAAAAATTGCTTTCTGTTACATTGCGGTGTACATTTGAATTTGATTAATCGCTCAGCCCTAGTGTACAAACCAGAGGTCACGTTAGAAATTATTGGTGCCGGTCAATGTGTCCTGAAAGATTTCAATTTCCCGGACAAATGGGAGAGATTCCGGTCAAATATTATGTGTTTGTTGAGTTTAAAAACAATTGATAAGCAAGCTATATGGAGAATGACATCATGAAGACATGTAGATGTATAATATTTTTTATTGAATATTTAAAAAAAAAGTCCCGTCAGTTAACGATATTTAAAAAATTAAAAAATAAATCTTATGAATGTTACTACTTGAAATCAAATGATCTCTGGTCGTGAACAATAAGTAACTAGTGCAGCAGCTTTAATTAACATTTCTCTGAAATACAATTTTGATGAAAACAAAATAAATATGCCAAGTAGGTCTAAATAAATTATAGAGTTTAGTGTTGTCCCTCTTCGTCGGGATGTCCTGTCGACACAATCAATATTTACAGTCTGCTTTGGGTCGGAACTTGGATATCCCAAAAAAATGCCAAACTATGGACGTACAGTGGGGCAAAAAAGTATTTAGTCAGCCACCAATTGTGCAAGTTCTCCCACTTAGAAAGATGAGAGAGGCCTGTTATTTTCATCATAGGTTCACCTCAACTATGAGAGATAAAATGAGAAAAACAAATCCAGAAAATCACATTGTCTGATTTTTAAAGAATTTATTTGCAAATTATGGTGGAAAATGAGTATTTGGTCAATAACAAAAGTTCATCTCAATACTTTGTTATATGCCCTTTGTTTGCAATGACAGAGGTCGAACATTTTCTGTAAGTCTTCACAAGGTTTTCACACACTGTTGCTGGTATTTTGGCCCATTCCTCCATGCAGATCTCCTCTAGAGCAGTGATGTTTTGGGGCTGTCGCTGGGCAACACGGACTTTCAACTCCCTCCAAAGATTTTCTATGGGGTTGAGATCTGGAGACTGGCTAGGCCACTCCAGGACCTTGAAATGCTTCTTACGAAGCCACTCCTTCGTTGCCCGGGCGGTGTATTTGGGATCATTGTCATGCTGAAAGACCCAGCCACGTTTCATCTTCAATGCCCTTGCTGATGGAAGGAGGTTTTCACTCAAAATCTCACGATACATGGCCCCATTCATTCTTTCCTTTACACGGATCAGTCGTCCTGGTCCCTTTGCAGAAAAACAGCCCCAAAGCATGATGTTTCCACCCCCATGCTTCACAGTAGGTATGGTGTTCTTTGGCTGCAACTCAGCTTTCTTTCTCCTCCAAACACGACAAGTTGAGTTTTTACCAAAAAGTTCTATTTTGGTTTCATCTGACCATATGACATTCTCCTAATCCTCTTCTGGATCATCCAAATGCTCTCTAGCAAACTTCAGACGGGCCTGGACATGTACTGGCTTCAGCAGGGGGACACGTCTGGCACTGCAGGATTTGAGTCCCTGGCGCCGTAGTGTGTTACTGATGGTAGCCTTTGTTACTTTGGTCCCAGCTCTCTGTAGGTCATTCACTAGGTCCCCCCGTGTGGTTCTGGGATGTTTGCTCACCGTTCTTGTGATCATTTTGACCCCACGGGGTGAGATCTTGCGTGGAACCCCAGATCGAGGGAGATTATCAGTGGTCTTGTATGTCTTCCATTTTCTAATAATTGCTCCCACAGTTGATTTCTTCACAACAAGCTGCTTACCTATTGCAGATTCAGTCTTCCCAGCCTGGTGCAGGTCAACAATTGTTTCTGGTGTCCTTTGACAGCTCTTTGGTCTTGGCCATAGCGGAGTTTGGAGTGTGACTGTTTGAGGTTGTGGACAGGTGTCTTTTATACTGATAACGAGTTCAAACAGGTGCCATTAATACAGGTAACGAGTGGAGGACAGAGGAGCCTCTTAAAGAAAAAGTTACAGGTCTGTGAAAGCCAGAAATCTTGCTTGTTTGTAGGTGACCAAATACTTATTTTACCGAGGAATTTACCAATTAATTAAAAATCCTACAATGTGATTTCCTGGATTCTTTCCCCCCATTCTGTCTCTCATAGTCGAAGTGAACCTATGATGAAAATGACAGGCCTCTCTCATCTTTTTAAGTGGGAGAACTTGCACAATTGGTGGCTGACTAAATACTTTTTTGCCCCACTGTATGGGTCCCAACGATGCATCATCTTTCTGTTTCTCCTCAGAGTTGTAGACACCGGGGCTGTGTCTCCGTGTATGTGTGTTTACAAGTGCAACCTGTCCACAAGGTAGGGGGCGGGGCTTAGATCTATATCGACATATGTGATTGGTTAGAGGTGAAGCTTTCAGATAAGCTTTAGATCGTCCAAACTGATTGGCTTCCCGTTGTAACTTGCCGAGTGCAGAAACGAACAGATCTGCAGACTTTTATTTTTTTATTTAAATGATCATCCAGCTCTAATTCAAATTGTGCTTGGAAGGAATTATTTTCCACGGACATTATGACCGGGGAGATTTAAATATGTTGGACTTCAACAGATTTTCCCGGTCAAAACTGACCATACAGGTACACAACCACACAGACAATTGGGTGCATAAGAGTATGCATTCTGCTCCTCTTCCTCCCTCCTTTAGCCACAGTAAAGCCGGGTTTATGCTTGCTGCAAGTGTGGGGTCCTGGCGCCTTGTCCCTTGCGGACCTGCGCAACGTCGTGGTGCGAGGTCGCGCACCTCCTAGATTTTGTGACTTGGCGCAAGGAGCGTTCCCTGGAAATGCATTGGAAGCAATGGGAGATCAGTGTTTTGCTGTTTTATTTCTGATAAGTTGGCTACCAATTACTTTTTGATACAGAGACAAAATGTGGAACCCACCTTTTTAATAACGAACAGGTTGAGATGCTGAAATATGGAGATGTTTGTCTAATTATGGTTATCCCTACTTATAGGATGTATTAGTCATTACATGCACAATGCATTTTACTGTTGTCATTATTAAGTGATAATCATTGATTAATCTGCATAGCATCATATATTAGTGAAATCTCTACGTTTATTTTGTTTTATTTCATTATGTGATTCTTGATTATTTTTTGTTGATGTTGTGTTTGCTAGTTAGAATTGTAAGATGGCCACACAGGATTTTTCCTCTGTATGACCAGGGGTTTTTGTCCTGCGTGTCGTCATAATATATTAGGTAACCCTTACTGGTCTTTTACTTTTCTCAAGCCAAATGTGAGAAGAGAGGTTTGGAGGTATCCTTGAATTATATCTGGAATTGAGTTTATATAGTTAAATTTAGTATTAGATGCGGATATTTTACGAGTAGATTCCAATAAGATAGTATTGAAGTATAATTGTATTCTATCCAATTAACATTATATGGAATTTTTACCATTATTTCATTTTTCCTTATGGTGTTGTTCCAGTAGGAACAAGAGGAGGAAATGTGAGAGAAACATGCATACGATCAACTATTTTGAATGAGGACAAAGGCCTCTACCTCCAGAGGGGGGTTTTACCGGGCAGATTAACCTCACTGATCTTTGCAGAAAGGTTTTGTGATTTTATTGTGAATTAACAGGATGGTTGTAAAGTTGACAGTCTAAACATAAAAGTTGTTTTTTATTGGTATTTATGTGTTTGTACACAATGTACACATTGTGACTCCTGTTGCGCAGGATATGGGTTTAAACCCCCTGTCCCGTCTCTAAGTGGAACAGGCCGACAGACCAGTTCCCTTTCCGCGCTTTGGTTGGTTTCACCACCATGAACAGCAATTCCTCCTCGGCGTAAACAAGCTCCTATGCCCTGTGTGCAGCCATGTTTGCTATTCAGTGTTCTTCTTCGTTTACTACTTCCTGCTTCACACGGTACGTTCTCTCTACTCCCACCTGTGGTTCCTGAGAATACTGCAATGGACAGTGTGCCACTTTAAACAGTTGGGCACGGTATCCGCAAAGGACCCCGCATGAAAGTACAACCGGTCCGTAAAGGGCAGACTGTTAATATGCTGTCAAGACTCTTTCCCTTCTCCAGCTCCGCAGTCATACATGTTCATAGATGGCTTCATGTGCACATCAGAGGTGTGGAAATTTCTTGATTCTAAGATGCATCGCGATGCGGATGTAGACGATTCTGTATCGATACAGTGATGGAACATAATCGAAAGATCGGAAATATAATTAAGCCTAGATGGAAAAAAAAAACAACAAAACAAAAAAAAACCCGGACCCTCCCATTATTTCTGATGAACAGATTATATTGTGATTAAAATAACAGCCTACACAAAATTGAATTATCTCCATTGTTTTCGGGAAGCTCCAGTGACGAAGTAGATTGGGTGCTGGACCAGCCAATCAGAAGCCACGCTGCATGCTGAGTGACGTCGACTGGGCCGCGTTTCACTCCACCTCCGATGGTGTCAGTGAGTTTACGGAAGCGGTGAGGAACTTCCTTGCTAAGCTAGTGGAAGATGTGGCTCCCATGGTCACGGTGTGATACCGTGGTTTGACAAATCCATACAGGACACACTGAACACGCGCACCGTCGTGGCTCGTGTCGGGCAACATGGATGATGCCAAAGTGGCGTCTTACCAACTGAGGAGAGCTGTGAAAGAGGCAAAGCGTCGGTACAGGGAAAGAGTGGAGTCTCAGTTCCAGCTGTCTGACACCAGACACATGTGGCAGGGATTACGGACTATTACGGACTTCAGAGGCAGAGGTACCAACACAGTGAATGCTGATGCTTTCCCATTAGCCCCCTGGTTAGCACAACAGAACCGAGTTCGGCCGCCGGAGGTGAGCACACACTCAGCATCTCAGAGCACGACGTGAGGAGTGCACTGAGACAGCTGAACACCTGGAAAGCAACCGGCCCAGATGGCACCCCCAGACAGGTTCTAAAGATCTGTGCCAACCTGCTTCCCCAGTGTTTACCAACATATTCAACCTCCCTGGCACAAGCCTTGGTGCCCATATAGAAAATTGGGGATGCGATACACTGCACTGCGATGACAAATAAAAATCTTGAATCTTGAATCTTGAATCTTGCATCGAGAATCGTTGACAGGTGAATCGTAATTGAATCGTGAGGCCAGTGACGATTCACCCCTCAAATGCGAAGGTGTCCAATGGCAAGAATTTCTAGCCAATGAACCAAGCTGGCATTCCTAAACGTACAATCCTATTCTATCTCAAAGTTGCCCATTGTAAGTGTGTAGCTACTAGCTAGAGAGCTTCTCATTCCCAAAAATGGTAACACAAGGAAAACTGGAATGGAGCACCCAATGGGAGCGTTCATGTTTTGTGCAAACAATCATTTCAGTGTCCCAAACGACAACTATAGCTCTACTGTTTATCATAGATTTGGTTGGCTTTAGGCACAATTTGCATCAAAACTACATTTAAATGGAAATGAATGTACTTGTATCTAACTTGAGTGATGATCATTCACCACTCTAATCTTTTCTTCTTCATGTTTTTATATAGAAAAATACTACCTGTCCGCACTTGTTTTTTTCACTCTTGTTTTCAACCACCCTCTTTTTCCCCAGTTCATTATACACAGTTATACACCTATTATATGTAGTTATTTAGGTTTCAATGCTGGGTTGTTTATATGCATGTGTGTATGGACTTCAAAGTGAGCGTGCAGAAGATTTTGTTTCATAAAATGTCCTCCCACATCATCTCCAACCCTTTCAAACTTTGTAGCTTAAAACCAATCCAACCTTCTCTTGTACCCGTGCTCTGTCACACACGCATGCACACGCACGCACTCCCAACGCTGGCCGTTTGTTCATGCTTGTGGAAACTACCATGAAGGTATTAGTGGGGAGGGATTGAGCAGAGATTGACAGGTCTGTGGGTGAGGGGCATTTTCTCCTAAACCGAGAGTTTGCAGGGGCCATGGAGGTAACAGTGGACTGGCTGGCATTGATCAGCAACATTTGCAACCCCCCCCCCCCATTTACTCCACACCTCAACCGCCCTCAGTCCAAACACTGGCCTTCTCACGTTTTTTTAAATTGTACATTTTTTTCAAGTTCCTTCCATTTATTTAGCTACAGGTGACTAACCACTAACAGGTGTCGACTAATTTTGAATCATCATATGAAATCGTCACATTTTACTTTCACAAACAAACAGGTGTAGGGTTTCGACGTAAGTATTTTAAGACAAAAATATAAAGATGAGGAACTGGATCCGGCCCTGGGCCCTCAAGGAGAGGTGTGTGTGACGCGGCACGGGACAGTGGGAACACACAGGTTTTTTTTTTTTTTTTTTTTCTTTTGGAACAGGACAGAACAAGACAGTCCCTTAACGCAGTTGTATTTATAAATGTTGTTTCATACAAGTAGGAAACTATCAAAAATAATTACATCTAAGCTAAAAACACAGGAAAACCGGCATGGGAGTGGGGAACCGGTAAAGCACACTGCTGTCTGGAGAAGAGAGAAACAAAAAAAAACTCTGCTCTTATTCTCGGTTAGGTTTACATTTTTAATTTTCCATACAATTAAAAAAACAAGTTAACAAAATAAATTGAATTATATTATATATATATATCTATATTATAATCACAATATATTAGATTTGCATATAGAGTGGGGAAGTGTGATCCGATCACAGGTCACTTGAGAAGCATATGGAGATGCATTCTAATGCCAGCGGTAAACGGATGTACTTGTTTACTAGTAATGTCACTGTCACACTCCATTTCTCTGGTGGTAGTTGATTCGGACAATACACTTCACAATGAAGGTTAGAACAACAAGAGGGGAAACATCACAGTAATTGTTTTACACAGAATTACAAATGATCAATAAATCCAAAACAGCTCTGAGCGGAGAGGGAGAGAGTCCCCCTCTCTCCCTCTGATCGATTTAGAGTGGTAAACTGCACTTACACCGTTTCAATGCTCAGATTTTTCCTGGTGGATAATAAATAAATAAATAAATGATGTCGATCTGCCCAAGCCTATTTTGATTCGTATGTCAACATCGCTGCCATGTTGGAACGGTCGTGGAGTAGGAAAAAAAACTTTTGGAAAACTTTTTTTCTCAACTTTTTCTACTCAATGTAGATCATAAACCCTTGAGTCGAAAAAGGACTCA
Source organism: Zeus faber (assembly GCF_960531495.2). Classification (NCBI taxonomy): domain Eukaryota; kingdom Metazoa; phylum Chordata; class Actinopteri; order Zeiformes; family Zeidae; genus Zeus; species Zeus faber. The sequence goes on from NC_137189.1 coordinate 24,013,875, forward strand.
CTGCAATTGGTTGAGAAACTGAAACGTTATAGTGCTTTTTATCCAGAAAAAAACGCAGCTCCCCCGTTTACTTATATTTGATTCCAGGCCAGTCTTACAGGTTCTAATATGGCAGCGAAGTTGACATAGAGTTATTTTGGTTTTAAACCGGAGGCAACTGGCAAGCTGAAGGACGTATCTGTGTAGTTTTTAATCGTCATCTGGTGATCGATTTCAGTGTGGTGCTGTACGAAAAGAACTACAACTCCCAGTAGCTCTATGGCGGCGCATATTATATACCTGGGAATCATGACGCCTTATTTTGAGGACCAACACAGCTGAATGGCTGCTTCAGTCAGTGACGGTTTGCCCAACTCCAGCTGCCTGTTCCTATTTGCACGGGTTGCTGCGGTTACCGATGTTATACGGGTTCGGGCGTACCCCGATTACATTACTTGCCCACTGCCCCCACCGTAGTTTTGCTTTTTAATTATTATTTTTTTTTATTCTTATAGAAATAAAACTCATTTAGTTCATTTTCGCGAATCGGTGCTGACGTTCATCAAATTAAAAAAAACAACTGAATTTGTAAAATACTATGCATGTTATCGATAGTCAAACGCTACAAAAGTGAAAGTGGCTGCTTGTGCGCGCAGCAGCGTCGCAGCACAGTCTGCGGAGTCACATTTCACTTACCACGGGAGGAGAGTAGAGAAGGCTATAGGAGACCTTAGACAGGCGCCTGGTTCCTTCCATCCATAATTATCGCCCGTGCATAACGGGGATACTCCATGTGCACCCCCCGTTACCGGTAACACTGGTGTTGTCATGAGTTTATTAACCGGTGGGAAAATTTTCTCACCGTGGCAGCCCTACTATTCGCACATTGCGCTTTACAGGTCAATTGTTTGGCAAATTTTATTCTCAAGGAGGCAGACCGTTAAATTAATGAAATAAAACAGTGAGTTCATGATGCAATGCAAGCCATGAATGGAATTGGGATTGGCACGTGGATCGATTATCTGATGAGTGAATGACCTTAGCCGATATTAACCGATACCTATATTGGATTGGTCCCATCTCTATTCAAGACAAGGAAACAGTTATAGGATGGGGATTTACCCTTAATGGAAATGGAAAAAAAAAACATACATACCCACCCTGGATAAGACCTAGGAAAAAATCTTCCAATCTCTCTGCCAAATATCATGCATTTCCAATGTCATGCAATGACACAAATACAAACATTGTGTGACTGAACAGTTCCTTGTGAGCGCCACAAAATAGGCTGGACCTAACCTTTATGTCTAGGCAGGGCTGACTTGTCATCACTGTCACAATACACCTTCCTGAAGACTATTTTTCTTTCCTTTTTGACCAATTTACTTTCATTACCACTGAAGTGATACTGAAATAAAGTATTTTAGAGAGATCTTAACAGAAGAATTTAGCGACGCATTTGCTCACAAGTATTCGTTTTTCTGATAACACTACAATGGAAAACTTTTCCACTTTATAATGCAAGTTGTGATTCAATCACAGAATGTTTTGATACTCGACGGCGTTCGAGCAGTGCCATATAAGCACATTGTGACACCAAGCCCCACATCATGTTTTATTAGAGAGGTTGGAATTTTATTATCTAGGTTGGAATGGATAATAAATTGAGAGATAGTGTGTGTATGGATGGAGAGGGAAAGCATGTCAGGACTGAAGAGCAGTCACGCCAGGTTTTGAAGTTTGTTGCCCCCTGGACATGGAGGATTTACAACTTTGTGGCTGACTGAACAAGGTTAGGCAGACATGAATATACAGTATACATCCATTTACTTCTAATGGCTTGCACCCATAGAGCGTCTCTTGGGTGGGTTTGTGTGCCCCTCCCTCCCACATACTGCAGACACGGCATGTATCGCCCTCATCCATCACAGCGATGCAGCAACCGTTTTAAGTGAACCAACCAAGGCAGGCAAGTAACGTGCATGTTTTCGGGCTTCCAAGAAAAAGTATGTGGATTCTTGCCATCTGCGGTAGGGCTACTTTGCAACTATTTGAGATAACTCCCTCACCAATCCACAAAGTCCAAAGGTTAGGGCTAACCCTATTCCTTACCCGATAAAACAAATGCAACAATGCAACAATGGCTACCAGCTGGACGACCCTACAGTGCTGCCAGTCTCTGATCTCAAACCGTTGCTATATTTTGCCTTGAAACTTGTGCAGTGCATCCCCGAACATAAACTGATGTTCTTAAACAAGCATATCGCAGCACCCTCCCAAATAAACCGGAGAGACACACGCTGATTCAAACCTTTCCCCCAACAAAGCGCTATCAGCACTGACAAGCTGCCCTCTGTACCCTGGAAATCCCAGAGGAAAACAAAATAAAAGAAGTTCGAGGGAGCATTGTGTTTGAGTCGGGGAGAGGTCAGTGGTTCCTGTGTGTTTGTGGTCAGTTTTCCTTTCATGGTCCACAGCAGTGCACAGGCTGGCATTTACCCGGAGAAAAAAATAAAAGGTACGCGAGCTGGGATCACTTGTACACCCTTAATTATTTCAATGCACTGCAAGCCGCCTGCGGCCTCAATAACCTTTCCAGTTAGGCCTGGCGCTTGGTATTGTGCTCTCCAGCACCTAGGAAAGGGAGTTCTGTGCCGTCCCCTGCTAGTTATTGACAGTTCTCCATCTGTCTGTGTGTGATTGTGATCTTTTTATTTGGCGTAATAGAGCTCTGCCCTGCACTGCCTCTCCTCCTATCACTAACAAACACACATATACATACAACCTCCTCTCTCTTGAATCATTAGCAGTCAGCAGTAGAATGCCAGAGTTATTAGCATTCCCTTTGTTAAAGACAATGATGTACGCTCAGTGGGGAGACCTAGAGCCAGGCGGGGCTTCGGGTGAAATACACACAGGCACATAAATTAATGCGCAGCCAGTGCCATTAACAGCAGCTCCTTCTCTGTTTGCTGTAGCGCTTAGATTTGCAGGTCCTGGGCACTTTATTCATTGTGACTGTCCTTTTGGCCTCCCAGCCCAGAGCTGACACACCCAAACGCTCCAGGCTATTAATATTCAAGGGTAACTATCAGTGTCCACACTGCTATAATAGTTTTTATCTATTTTTTATTAGCATTGCCGAAAATGTTTTCAGTTATATGGACATGGCTTTCACCCAAGTTTTGGAAAAAAATCAATAGAGCTTATACACAAATTTTGACTTGGCTAATATGATAACCTAAATGTGTTCAGGGTTACGGTTGCATTTTTATATCACATTTCATCATGTTTTTTCAAGTAAATGTTTTATTCATGCATGCACTGTTGTTTGTGAAATAGCGGAAAATGTCAATGAACCGTACATTTCTAGAGGCTTTATGCCATGGACACACTACAGGACTTTCAAAGTTGCCAGATCACTGTACTGTTCACACTCCATGACTTTCTGTCTTGTGATCGGGAATCTTGCAGTCTTTGTTGTTTCACACTACATGACTGATTGGCGACAGGAATCCGTTGGGTCTCCAAACTACGTTTTGTCACGAAAACACACAGGAGAAGTGACAGCAGATATAACCCAATAACATGACAGGATTATTTATTTTTGAATACATTTTTGATCACTGTAAAAAAAACAAAACAATGAAAGCAGAATTTAAATAAGAAATATAATAAAAACGTGAAAGAAAAAGAGAAGAAAATTAAAATAGATATGTGTGTTTCTTGCTCCAGCTCTGTGCATTCCCTTCTCATCGTCTCTTCTTCTCGACTACTCCCCTCCTGCTCATTCTGTGTCTGCTCTCATGGGCTGTAGCTCGCTGCGTCACTTCCGCGTCGATCCCGACAGGACCAGATATTAAACCTGCTTGATATCTCGCCGGCGTCTGCAAGCCCTCGGTGAGCAGTCGGATCCCATTGTGAGAAGTTCACACCACACTCTTGTCGCTCACTGGAGCGAGCTATGATTTTCCTCCAATCTGGGCCTTTGGTGATCTCCAAAAGCTGTAGGAGAGTGGAAATCAGGCCAGAATCAAGTAGTCTGAACTCCACATTAGCTGTCCCAATCAAAAAAAAAATAGAAATTTGTGCATTTAAACCAATATGTTGTTGATTGTTTGAGATGATCTTATTCAATTTCATCTCAAATCTTTTTTGGCCTGTAGAAGCAACACCGGCGTTGCTATTAACTTGGCTTAAAAATGTCATCTTTTCAGCCTTGTGTTCGACATTGCCCTTTGAAAACTCCCCACGACTCCTGGTTCACAACCACTTAATGAGTAGCTGGTGGCTACACACCAATGTCAGGGTGCTTTCCCCCCATAATGTGTTCAGTATAAAGTAGACTTGCATGTTATACCGGTTTTATATGCAGGACCAAATTAATATAGGAAAAAATACATAAAAATACATTACAATTATTTAAGTCATAAAATGCTTATGTATATAATGTCTCATAATAAAATATTATAACAATAATAACATAATAATAACCACCCTCTCAAAGAAAGGGGGGTTTCAAACCCATTCAAATTAGAGTTTCAATTAATTGTGACTCTTTATAGGACCAAAATCTAATTCTGTACCGCAACCAGCCTCCGCATCCCCTGTCACAGCCACAGATATAGAACCGCTGTTGAGTATTGAATAGTCGGCATCCCAAACGCAGTGGTGACCGAGGTCAACCGAATCAGTCTCTCCAAAAAATCCAATCCAATCTAATGCCCACAATCATAGGCTGCCAATCAAACACTCCATTTATTTTTCAATCTCTCTCACACTCTGTCTCTCTCACATGGACTGGTGTATTTTATTTATTTATTTATTTTTCTTATGGTAAGCTCTGTCCTTGTGCATATTGCATTAGCTCTGACGTGATAGATCCAGCCCTCCCTAGGATGTGCGATTTAAGAACTACCCGTCAGTCCGTCCTTTCTGTCTGTCTGCTTGTCTGTTTGCAGGACAGGATTTGGAAATTGAAACGGCTAAGCAATCACACCAGCCATTATTGGTAGGGAGGGATAGAGGGATGAGGAGAAGAGTAAGGAATGCCCAAGAGGAATAGAGAGATGCCACGACAGAAATGGAAGGCAGGAGAGACCTAACTGAGGTCTTTCTATATATGGAGTTTGCATGACCTCCCCATGTTCATATGGGTTTCCACCAGCTACTCCTTGCTGTTTTCCTTCCCCACTAAAGGACAGAGCAAAGCAGTGGCTGTACATTATGCTTTAATGCAGAAGACATATTTTTCTATGTGGATCAATAAGGTTATTATTCATGCATCGTCATGAATACACTTTGATTATTGTTTGGAGACATGATTGCTGGCGGAACACTTTGCTGTGGGTCTATTCATCCATCAATCCCATCCTATCCGATCCGGAACCTGGGCATTGCGCGGCTGCAGACAATGAAAGTTTATTTCTAAAAGCGGTTCAGACGGACCAGGGAACCACACCTCACACCTAAAATTCGATATTTTCTATGTAATATTATTTTACTGAAAATAATTGTGAAATATCACAACAAATTTAATTGCAATACTTAATGTATCGCACAACTCCCCATATCGTGTGTTTTCGTACCGGAACCTTTTTCATAGTTTAATAGCTCAGGGAGTATGTAGTTCTTAGGGACCTGTCCAGTTCCTAATTCCCCTTAGGTAGTCCCCAGAATGGTGTTGTATTGTGAGGTCCCAGGTGATTCCGAGCCCTATTTGAGATATATATATATATATAGTCCCACTTTATTTATAGAGTGCATTTCATACCAGGGCAACACAATGCGCTTTACAAAGAAATACAAAAAAGAAAGAGAGAACGTAGTTGTCAGCCAGTCATTACAAAAGAATGCCCCTGAAACAACAGCAACAACAAAAGTAACAACAAAAACAACAATAAAAGCGACTCCAACTACAGTGGCAGCAACAGCAACAGAAAACAACAGCAGCCGCAACAACAGCCACAGAAACGGCAGCAGCAACATCGACACCAGCAGCAGCAGCAGCAACAACAACAGCAGCAACGTACGCGCAAAGACGTCGCCGGAACCGGAAGTGGTAGCTCTCACCGAAACTGGAAAGATCACTCAGGTTAGAGATGGTTAAATCGAGGTATAAGGTTACGTTAAGTTGAGGCATAAAGTAAGCGGGACCGGAAGTGGTAGCTCTCACCGGAAGCAGAAATCTCATCTGTATTGAGTCAACAGTGTGTACCATCTCATCTCAACAAAGTGTGTGTGTGTGTGTGTGTGTGTGTGTGTGTGTGTGTGTGTGTGTGTGTGTGTGTGTGTGTGTGTGTGTGTGTGTGTGTGTGTGTGTGTGTGTGTGTGTGTGTGTGTGTGTGTGTGTGTGACGGACCAGGGAACCACACCTAAAATTCGATATTTTCTATGTAATATTATTTTACTGAAAATAATTGTGAAATATCACAACAAATTTAATTGCAATACTTAATGTATCACAATGAGAAGAGTTACATCGCAATGTAACTCCCCATATCGTGTGTTTTCGCACCGGAACCTTTTTCATAGTTTAATAGCTCAGGGAGTATGTAGTTCTTAGGGACCTGTGTGTGTGTGTGTGTGTATATATATATATATATATATATATATATATATATATATATATATATATATATATATATATATATATATATCATGTTTTGTTTGGACGAATGAATGATGGCTGCAGTACACTTTTTGTTTGCACTTAATGGCCAATCATTGTGTCACTCAACAGGTCTGGAAGCCCACACACCTAAACCATGCATAAGCAAATGCAGACCTATTGACAAATCTCCACATTCTAACGGAGCAGTTGGTAATTAATAGTTGATTTATTTAATAGTTTGCAGCTAATCTGTGAAGTAAACCATGGAGTTTAAAATGTATCAACAGTAAAACAATCTTGAGTGTTTTGAAAGATCCATGCACTGTTTCGTCTCTTTAACGTTTGTACAAATTATTATTATATCCCTGATGTTGTTTTTATTCTATTGACTTTTATTTATTGTTTTTTTTTTTATATTTTATTGTGCCAATGTCGTTTTTTGGAATTTGGAAAACCAATCTATTTAAATCGGGGGTGATGGGGACTGGTTCCCCGAGAGAGAGAGGCCCAAATGCAAAATTCTGTTGTGATATTTCACAATGATTTTAAGTAAAATACAATGACATAGTTCAAAGACCCTCATTTCGAAATCAAATAGTGAATTTTGTAATTTAAGAAATGTAATTTAAAAAAACCAATCTATTTTGAAATTAAAAAGCTGTGCAACATGTAGATTACAATAAAGCTTAAAGACCTGTTGTCATTCAAATGACAAAAAAAATGGAACTTTGAAAGATGACCTCTGGTCAGGGATATATCTCAGGTCCACTGAAATCTCTCTCTGAAATGTGATTTTGTTTTTGTGAAGTTAGCGCCATCTCATGTTGACACACTGCAATTGAATGAATGGCCGTGTTTGCAGTTGAAATTAAACATGCCCTGTCAACACATGAGAGGGGAAATCCCAGCTGTTTGGTAGCCGACTGGTAATTGACTGGGAACTGGCTGGAACTGACTGCATGCTGGTTGCCATTCGGCTATCAGCCGAAAGACCTCTGACTGGGACAGCCCTCTTCAAGTGGTTCCTACTGTAGGAATCTCCCTCTGTCGCTTTCCATTTGCATTCAAAATCAGCCGCCTATATGGGACTTGGCTGACGGATACACAATGGCAGCCATCACAATGTTTTAGAATGCAATGTGAAAGATGGTAGTTAATTTTGATACGACTAAGATTGTACACTAATCAGCCACAACATTAAAATCACCTGTGGCAGTTTCGCCTACCACACGCCAACCAAGTTGCTTGTTCAGGGCCTTCAGGCACAGAGACACAGACGATGGGGTTTAGAAAACGCAAGTTTATTGTGGAGAGGGTGCTTGATAGAACAACACTGTTTGTAGGTTACCTTTAGTGTAATGCTGCCAAACAGCCCTGACCCATCTAGGCATGGACTCCACAAGACTTCTGAAGGTGTCCTGTGGTATCTGGCACCAAGACATTAGTAGCAGATCCTTTAAGTCCTGTAAGTTGCAAGGTGGGGCCCCATTGATTGGGCTTGTTGTTCCAGCACATCCAACAGTTGCTCAATCGGATCGGATCCTAACCCCGGCCATCCACATGATGTAGAAGAAAACGTTATTCGTCAGACCAGGCCACCTTCTTCCATTGCTCGATGGTTCAGTTCTGACGCTCACGTGCCCATTGTAGGCACTTTAGGCGGTGGACAGAGGTCAGTTTAGACACTCTGATAGGTCTATGGCTACGCTGTCCCATATGCAGCAAGCTACGATGCACTGTGTGTTTTGACACCTTACGATCATAGCAGCATGAACTTTTTCAGCAATTTGTGCTGCAGTAGCTCTTCTGTTGGCTCGGACCAGACGGGCGAGACTTCGCTCCCCACGTGCATCAATGAGCCAATGAGCGGCCATGACCCTGTTGCCGGTTCACCGGTTGTCCTTCCTTGGACCACTTTTGGTAGGTACTTTTCCGCTGCAAACCGGGAATATGCCACAAGACCTGCTGGTTTGGAGATGCTGTGACCCAGTTGTCTAGCCATTATAATCTGGCCCTTGTCAAAGTCGCTCAGATCCTTACGCTTAACATCCACATGCGAGCCGATGGGCCTCACCCTCACACGGGGCCGACCAGACACCCCACCCTCACACCGGGTGGAGTGTCTGGTGGGCCCCGCGTGAGGGTGAGGCCCGTCGGCTCGCCTGTGGGGCGGGTGGTTCGGGCGGGGTGTCGGCCTGTCGCTGTGGGGCCAGGATCCGGGTCTGTGGTCTGTGCTTAGCGCCTGCAGCCCGGGTTCTGTGCCTGCGCCTGTGTCTTCTGCCTGCACCTGGGGGTTGGTTGTATGTGTGCGCCCCTGAGGTGCGGGGTCTCCTCGTGCTCCCTGGGACTGGGTAATGCTCCTCGAGGCTGGGTGTGAGGGTTGCTCCACCGTCCTCTGGCTTCTGTGGGGGCCCGGGGGTCTTCTGTTTGCCGCAGGGCAGGGTACTCTGGGCTTTCCTGCAGCTGTAGGGTGTCTACAGGGCTGCAGAGTTTGGGGGGTCTCGGGGCCCTTTCCGCTGCTTGGAGGCGCCTCGACATAATACCGACTTTCTACACCAGTACCAATGGGGATAAGTCATGTACACTCACTGGTGGGCATCTTACACACACACACACACACACACACACACACACACACACACACACACACACACACACACACACACACACACACACACACATACAGGCAGTCCCATCACACACACACACACACACACACACACACACACACACACACACACACACACACACACACACGCACACACCACCCCAGCACTCTCCTGCTTGCATTCCTCTCCTTTTTCCTCCCTCATTTGCTGCCATAACTGTGACAGAAGGAGGCCACATGACCAGTTGTAGTTCCAGTTTTCCTGGACCTAATTAATTGTTTTTCAATACATGTTGTAACCCAATGTTTATGTTTTTGTGTAAATGTTGTTTGGTTCTATGTTAATTTGTCTCACCCGTGGTGATTCTCCCCCTCTTGGAGTAGTGATCAGTTGTTTATAGATTCAAGATTCAAGAGGTTTATTTGTCACATACTGTACATATAGATACTTTCATACATATATGCAGTGAAATGTAATGCAACGCAGCCGGTGTTAACACACTATGTCCTAGGAAAATTTCTTTCTACTAGACCAACTAACTGATTCCTAAAATGTAATACAGTAAGTCAAATACTTACAGAATAAAATAAAAATATATAGAATAAAATAAAATAAAATGGAATAGAAAAGGGGAATAGGCTTATGGGATGGGATATCATGTTTGGGTCTATCTTTGGGATAGACCCAAACATGATACATAGTTCTCCAAAGAGGAAAAGAAAACTGTGCTCTTGTCATCCTACAGGTCGTCCACAGGACAGAGTTATTGCAGCAGTTCTTGATGATTTAAGAATGAATAAAGAGTTGCATTGCAGATTGAGAACTTGAACTCCACTTGCAGACTAACTCTGTCCTAGATGCAATGGCATACAAATACTCTGCTGACAGCATAGGTTAAAAAAAAAATAATTAATTAAATGTTACCATATTATTAGTAGACATAATTGGAAAAATTAAAAACTTTTTATCAGAGATGCATGATCGATTGGCCGGTGACCGAAATCGTTTTTCAGCTTTATCGGCCATGACTGGTGACCAGCCGATCAGTGTCAAATAGATCAGATTCCCGGCTGGTCAAATTTACAGGCATAGGCGCCAACATGATGGTTGACATCACGCTTGGGATGGGCGGTTTACTGACTTTTTACGATATATTGACATATTTTAAAACAAGATATAGGATGAGGCAATCCCATTTATATTGATATAGTTTGATGTTGCGTTGAAATACATAACCCTTTTTTTTTTTCGTAAAGCCGTGCCAGTGTTTGCATCTCCTAATAGCCCAATATTGTTGATATCCCTGAATACCAACCTTAGGAAATAGATTAATTAACACAGCTTATTTGGCATGCACTCAGGATACAGCCCACAATGGCAACAAAGATTATTATCTAGCAGAATGTGTAAACAAGTTATAAACTATATAAACATACTATCTTGAGGCTTGTATTTGCTTGATGATCGAAATATCTTATTATTCAACTAAACAATCATAAGCATGTAAGCATCAAAAGCTTAGGTTTGTTCTTTAACTCAGACAGTACAGCAGTGTTGATTCAATAGCACTGCACCCTCCTCTCTGACTTTGCGGTCAGTGAGAGTGGTGGGTATACAATATGGCATAGTAAGAACACAAGTTCGAAATGAAGTAAAACGTTTGGTTTGTGCTACAACCCTGTCTTTACAAATGAAGCACGAGAGTTCTTACCGGTGGCCTCACTGACCAGCTTGCTCAAGAGCTGAATTAATTTGTCAGAGGACGTATGACAGGAGGTGACCCAGTATATATACGTTCTGGGGGGCGGGCCATATGATGGGTGTACAAGTGGCCCAATCACAGCCTGTCAGGGCCAAGTTGAGTCTTGGTTGGTTTAAAGGTTCATTCAGATTTATTCAGTGGAGCTGTCTGGAGACAGCTTAAGGCATCGTAAGAACTCTCATTCTTCATTCGTAAAACCAGCATTGTAGCACAACCCAAAAGTTTTTTACTGTGTTCTATCATGCCCATCAAATTGGCTTTTGGGGATTAATACAGTTTATTTGAATTGAATAATGTCTGCTGAATTCTTATACACAGTAATTAGATGCCCTGGAGCTCTTGCAGGGACATCCTTGTCCCTGGATTTCTACCTATCTTGACTTTCATGTTCACTTTGTCAAACTCTGTATGTATTTTTTTGTCAGTATTCTGTTGGGAATGTCCACATTTATTCAAAATGCTGTTGTAGAACATTATTTATTTATTTTGAGATGGCAGAGGAACACTGGGAAGGCCGGTGATGCCTGCCTTGTGTTTTTTGTCCATCTCCTCCACCCTTTCACAGTGAGCTCCATAGAATAACAAAAGGTTTTATAGGCAGAATATCAAGCACTACGACTTGGTAGTAGAATCCCAGACAGAATTTGCATCTCTCTGGCTAAATCAACTCTGCCATATTTGTCCTGTTTCTCCCTCCCTTTCCTGTTCGGTTCTGTCCTGAAAACTGAACTGTAATGCTCCCTCTTCTTTGTACTTGAATGCAAAGTTTTCTTTACAAGTCTTTCCCAGTCGCCTTCTTCCTTACAGAACCAAGGTTGTTGCTGTGTAGAATTGAGTCTTTTCCCTTGCACTCTTATTGCTAGCGATGTACGGTTAAGTGCGACATTTGAATAATTTTTACATTATTACAGGCGATCATAAAGAAATGCAAATGCCAGGGCCTTAGTGTCCTTCCATTATCCCTGTGAACCAAGCCAGAATCAACCTGGAAGTAGAGGGATAGAAGGTCGAGGGAGTGCAATTGGAGTGAGTATAAAGGAAATCCGATTCTGCAGGCAGGGGGAGGGATAATAAGAAGTGTCTTGAACAGTGTCACGTTGGTGTCTTTCAAACTCCAGCAGGAAATCTATATTTGGTATTTTATTGTATTGTTTTATAACTATTTATTCATTCATTCATTCATTCATTCATTCATTCATTCATTCATTCATTCATTCATTTATTTATTTATTTATATAAATTATTATTATATTTTGGCTTGTAATGCTTTTATTAGTTGAATAAGACACATGTAGTTGATGAGGTGATATGGTTATTTGCCTTCTTGTTCGGATCTTTACAGATGATTACCGTACTCATTGATATCTGTTAAAGACCAAGCAAACACATTTTTTTGCAATTGCACTGTAAAATAACAGTTCTAGTTCAGTTCATTAGGTCCCTAGAGTCTTCTTAATTGGAGTTGGTTCCTTTTCAGTCTTTGTAATAGTTATTATACGCCTACCGATGAAGAGAAAGTTAAGTACATACACACCAAACGATGAATGCACTGAATGAATGAGATCTAGACCCAGGTTGTTTTTGTTACCAGCTATATGAATAATATAAAAACCGATGTCCGATAATTTTTCCCATGGCTTATGTCCCTGCCTAATATTCTTCACAGGCCTAATTGGGAAATGTAATACTTGGTTAAAGTTTATTTCAAGAGGCAATTACGACCAATAAATTATGACAGAATATTTGGATCTAATTTGGTGGGACAACTGCATATATCCCCATTATGTGTTGCTCAATTACTCACAGAATTTTTTTTGGACTTAACCTGGTAATTAGGCAAAGGAATTTATCACTAATCTTTGTAAAAAGTTTCCTGGCAAAGACACAAATGACGGTTTAACCCTGCATCAAACTTGGCCCAGTTAGATCTCAGAGTCTGGATGTTCTGGGTATTCTGACAAACCCTTCTCCTTGCACCCTTGCTTACGTGATGGATGGGTGGGTGGGCGGAAGGTGGTAAAGGGAAGCTATTGATTTAGTCTTCTTCTCATTGTTAAAGTTGCAGTTATCAGATACACCAAGAGTCACTAATGGATGGCATTTTGTTTTGTACATCTTTTCCCTTCACCCCGAGAGGGGGAATGTTCACATTTGTGGTTGCCAGGGTGTCAGCGGCATTTCTGAAAGCCCTGCTTGGGTTCCGAATGCCGCACTCTGGGGGGGAAAAAAGACTGCTCAATGTGACTTTGTCTGGTTATTTGTGCTGTTTGTGCCAGGTGGTAGTGCTTACAAATCCACTATAGTGTGACGCCCCTGAGAACAGGAAAAATGCTGCAGTGGATAGAATGTTAATCCTCAATGGGAATTCCCCCCCCCCCCTTTTTTTTTTTTGTTTTTTCTTCCTAAAAAGAGATATCTAAAGATGGATGTCTGGATATGAAGAGTAGAGCATCATTTAGCCCACTCACACTTTGGAGATTAAACTCAGCAGGTAAAGCCATAGCAGATTTGCAAGGTTATATCTGATGCAACATCCTCAAAATTATGAGGTGTAGTTCCTTTTGAGAGAACTAGTTAAATCCTTGCTGGGTACATTTCAACCCACCGGTCACCAAAATCTCTCAAAATGTGACAGCAAAGAGTTTGGTTTCAAAGGTCTGAAAAATAGCTTTTATTATGGTTCTGTCCAGGTGGGCCTCAGAGTGGATGATTCATAATCCACATGAGGTCTTCATTCAGCTGCATTGTCTGGCATTCTCTGCCAGCCTGTTAAACAAATGAGCGATGCCTTGGAGGGAGGGAGAGAGAGAGGGAGAGGGAGGGAGAGGGAGGGAGAGAGGGAGGGAGAGAGGGAGAGAGAGAGAGAGAGAGAGAGAGAGAGAGAGAGAGAGAGAGAGAGAGAGAGAGAGAGAGAGAGAGAGAGAGAGAGAGAGAGAGAGAGAGAGAGAGAGAGAGAGAGAGAGAGAGAGAGAGAGAGAGAGAGAGAGTCAATCCAATCTTTCACAGAGTCTTCATTAGTTCGCCTTGTGTCAAGCGGCTGGGTCAAATCCAATTCTGATGCTCCCTGGAGCCCAACAAAAAGGTCAAGTCAATAGGTGTGGGTGCGGTAGGCTGCTATTGTGTGTAAACCACCCTGCTGCTGAGTTTTGGAACAGAATATGTTGCACTTCATAATCAAATTAAATCAAATTCAAAAGCACCTCCTATGTCACTCTCCTCTCCATCGTCTCTATGTGGATGTGGGAGCTTGGTTGACACATCCACATCAAGCTCCAGTATTTAATGAAATACTGGAGCTTGATTAATCCGGCCTGACTCGTGGGTGATTGCTGTTTGGGCTCAACTATGTTAGTGAGCAGATAATGAAAGTGTTCATATCTCTAAAGTTCCCGGAGTCATGCTTTTGTGACATATTGCTGTCAATGAATGTTCATGACAGGATTGCATATATGTATGTAGAGATATTGTGTGTGTGTGTGTGTGTGTGTGTGTGTGTGTGTGTGTGTGTGTGTGTGTGTGTGTGTGTGTGTGTGTGTGTGTGTGTGTGTGTGTGTGTGTGTGTGTGTGAGTGTGTGGATAGATTTTTTTTACGATATTTATTTTTTCTTACTGCCCTGCTCCCCAGACAGCTGGCAACTTCCATTGATTAGTGTGTAATGTTGTATTGTCCTAGTTTGTTCGACCCGACTGTATTATCAACGTTTACCAGCGAGTACCAATCATGCTATTGGGAACGGTGTATTTCATGGCCCCTCTTGCCAGCTTCTGCGGACCTGGCCACAGCCCTGGCTTGGTAGTGGCTCGTGGGTGTGTAGGATATGGCCCAGGCCTTAAGGGAAATTCCTTTTCCCTGTGATTTATTGACTTGAGTTTTACTCAGTGGGCGATGGAGAAATATTATTTGGTTGGACCGCCCTCTGTAAATCGACACACAGTTTCATCATAGCATTACAACTCAACTACCATTCATTTGCCCTTGTACGTCATTATTTTGCATCTAATGATTTCATTCATTAGATTTCAAGGGAATCCCTTCACCAACAATTAATCAATTCATTTTAAAAATAGTGACAAGAAGCTGTTATTTAAGTGGATGTGGAAGAGCTAAAGAGCTCTTATTGCACAACTAATTGCATGCCAGAACAGCATATAGTAATAATAATCATTCAGTCATTGTCTCTTGTCTCAAAGCCTTTCTAACCTTTGGCCTATAGCTAAATTCCCAATTATATATTTTTTGGGATCATTCTAAAAGCTGGAGCTGTGTAAGATGAGTTGAAGAGTATACCAAAGTCGGAGTTGCCCAGTACAGCGACAGTCTTCCTCTGTCGTCCGCTGAGAAGCTCTACCGGAGCTGCAAAGGGCTTGCACACATTGCTTCCAAAACTCCACTGGGATCGTAGTTCTTGAGAACCGTGCCAGTCTGCACATAATTTCCTTTGGCTTGGTTTATGGATTCAACAAGATTGCCACATGGTGCCCTTCTCTGGGAGATTTTTTACTTGCGATCACCACCACCCCCCAGGAAAAAAAAAAATAATCCATCCCCTGTTCAGAGAGTACCTATTTTCCCCAGGAGAGTGACTCTAACCTGAACTCCTACCTAATCCCTTAATCCTTACTTAACCCTCATCCTACCCCCACCCCCACATTTTAGCATAACCCTAAGCCCTGGTAACATGCTGCACCCAGCGCCTGGTGCTCTTGCCCTTTCCCTGACGATGCCACCATAAAGCAACCTGAAATGTCCTTATTTTAATCTGCGGAAGCTTTTACCCAAGTTGCCCGAACACTCACTGGTTATCTGTGCTTTTGTAATGGGGCAAACACATTGCCAAAGCCTGATATCCAGGACAGAACATGTCTGAAGAAAGTCTCCACGTATTCCTTTAGTTTATGTAATTTTATCAGCCTAAACTTTCTTTCCCCAAACCTCTCAGGCAACCCTAGTTTGTTGTTTATTCATTTTCTTCACCCAGGCTCGGATGGGAAAAGTATAAACGGTAGTGATAACAGAAATAGTGTGCTTTTTTTTTTTCTTTTTTTTTTCTTCTTCCTTTGGATGCTTGTTTTTAACGTCTCGATCATAGTGAATGTTTAATATGCTCTTACTCCCCGGTCGACACCCTCCTCCGGTGGAAGATGGTGCGTATGCACTTGACTGCGTGCGCCCGCATCCCTGCTATGTCTGCCGCGGATGTCTGGATGTATGGTTAAGAGACGGAACAAGGTTTTTACAGAGGTGAACAGCTACTTACTTAGGTCAGACAGAGGGAGAGAGTGAGGGTTCAGCCAAGAAGGAGAGAGGAGGGGAGTGAGAGGAAGAGATATGAGAAACGCATCAAAAAATAAAAACAGACACGCCTGGTAAACAAGCCCTGTTGCAACCAAAATTTACGAATCAGCAAATCAACCTCCAGGAAAAAACGTCTCGAGTCGTGAACTCTTTTCAGCCAACAAAAGCTGGTGCACATTAAGTTGTTGATCTTGTACTTCCTTCTTATACATTTATTATAGGTGTGTGTGTGTGTGTGTGTGTGTGTGTGTGTGTGTGTGTGTGTGTGTGTGTGTGTGTGTGTGTGTGTGTGTGTGTGTGTGTGTGTGTGTGTGTGTGTGATTTTTTTCTCTCTAAATTAATTAATTTTATTTACTTATTTAGAAGGGGGACAGCTGCTCCCTCCCTTAGGTTCACAATTTGGCCAAATAAAATGGATCAATATAAAAGTAGGTTCATATTTTCTGAAACATCTCTCTTGACACGCCCTGCGTGTAGATGTCATGCAGCTGAGGGAAGTGTTGGGTGGTGGCATGACGGTGAAATCCGAATGCGTGAACATACAGAATGTCATCACGAGTTCTGAGTCTGAGACACGTAGCAGCGAGCTTATTGGGCTTACGCTGCTCATCACTGTCACTGGACGGTGCCTCGTATCTGTGTCTCTATGACTTACTAGAAGATCACACCATGGGTGGACCTGCTACACAGCATGGTAAACAGATGGTAGCAGACAGATGGCACGCTTGCTGGGCCTCCAGCCACTTGATAAGCAAATTTTCTTTGGGGGGACGTGTGTTGGTCGACCAGTTTCTGATGTCCTTCTGGTCATTGACAGTGACCTATAGAATTCTACAATTTTTACACTAACACTGTTTTATTTTTCGAGTGTTTCTCAAGTAAAGACCCACTTGAGACACCTATTGTATATCAACCCATGGACAGAACCATATTAAAAACTATGTAACCACCCAAGTTAGTCTTCTCCTTCAATTATTTCCTCTTCCCTGCTCATTATTTCTGCCATTATAACGCAACACTTTCCATTTTCTATGATTTCTTTCTCACTGAATTCACTTTCAATTTCAAAATGGCATGACGGATGATAGATTTGTATTGCCAAAACACAACACTGGGAAGCGTTACCATCTTGATTCTCTAGTTCTGCAGGTACAGGATGTAAAAGCAAAACAAAGGCTGTTTATTACCTTCTCTCTCTCTCTCTCTCTCTCACACACACACACACACACACACACACACACACACACACACACACACACACACACACACACACACACACACACACACACACACACACACACACACACACTTATAGATCTTATATATGTGAGTTGAGGTTGGTTTTGATCAGACGCTGACATGCAGCTACACACTGAGCTGGACAGGAGGGCGGAGGCTTTGTCCCACACTAAAGGGCACATCCTCTCCACCGGGCATTAGGCGTGTCATGATCCACTTAGCTCACTGATCACACATATACAGGGTCTCATACACACATCGTACAGGGTTCGCGGTTCGGTACAGTCACAATATTTTTTGAACAACGTTTGAATGGAAACAAATTATGACTGGAGAGGATTAAATGTGCAACTGCAATGAATTCAAGTGTAACCGTTTCTCATAGTTTCTTCTACTAGTTTTTATTTCTTATAGCTTTCAGTGCAAATCATACAATACCTCATGTAATTAATTTTCAAAAGCAGATGCTTGTCTACGTCATGTAATTTCAATGAATTTAAAATATCTATTTTGACAGCTGCCATGTCACTGCTCTCCATTTCCCCGCTGCTACCATATGGATCTATGGCTGCTATGCACCACACACAACAGGTCCTGGGTCAATGAGGGTGTGGCGTTGGCCCCATGATTTCTTTTACTGTGAAATGTTGGGCCACAATATATCACGAAAGCTGAGAGCTTTCAAAATGAACTGACTACAGGTTAATCTGTGTTTCACCGATTTTGCAGCTTAAAACGCTCTCACTCTCTGTTTGGCTCGCTCTCTCCCCCACTCTCTGTCTGTGTGTGTGTGTGTGTTGCTGCCCCGATCTGTTGCGTATCGAGCTGGCAGGGTCTGAGGAAATTGGGCAGTCTGTACACCCAGGCAGGCAAGCAAGCACCAGTGCCATCTTTCCCTCTCACACTACTCAGCTGTGGGCCTCAGGCACACCATGGGACGCCCTTTGGCAGGCCTCTGCGTGTGTGTATGTGCGGATATCCTGTTGGTGTGCTGTCTCTGTCCAAGTACTCATATTCACACACACACTAGCAGACTTGCATCACAGTCGTTTCACCTGAGACATGATGACTTATTCACACCTAGAATGACTGATGACTTAAAATAATCTGTGTTTGGACAGCAACTTCAGTCAATGTAAAAAATTTGCTCATAGATGATGTCCCCATGACCAATTCCTGCACTGTGTGGACTGGACGACTCTACATTAGCTGGGGAGGGGAATGGGCAGAACACACACCACTGTTACACACATTCCTTTGTTTAAAGATTACTCTGCCAGCCGCCTTAAAATAAACAAGGACATTAATCCCTGTATCTTTGCACAGCAGTCAATAATGTGTGTGTGTGTGTGTGTGTGTGTGGGTGTGTGAGAGAGACAGATGTTATTGCACTGACACACAGACTGGATTGATTTCTGTTTGTCAGCAGTTAATGGGATACTACAGTGTTTTTGGGGTTGTTGAACCAGATTCAGACGAGAAGGTCAATACAAATTTCATCCCTGGCAGTTTCAGCCCTGTTTTTTTTTTTTTGGCATTTAAAACAACCAATCATTTCTATATATACTTTATATTTTTTTTACTCGTCATAAAACTATAACTCTGACTTAAATAGCTCTAAACTTTTAAGTGCATAACTTTTGAGATGCTGGAAGGTGAATTTCCGTCATTTCACAGGAGCTGGTTGATTTTCTCTGCAGCCAGTCATTGAGCTGACAGTCTTTACTTATTTCTGAGCCATACATATGTTTAGTAGTGATACTCTAGCAATAGGTTAAGACTTAAATAGAATAACCACATGGTGGCTTTGGAGAGTGCAGATAATATAATTTTGCATTACTAAGTTTAGTTCAATGTGGCATTCCACTTGTGAGGGCCTGGCAGCGTACTCTGGTAAAATCCAAGAGCTTTCAACTGAAGAGTGGAGCAGTTCATTTGAAGAGTGTAGAGCCTATGACACGGTTCTTTTACAAGGAAAATAATCCACATTCTCTGACTCGAGCATTCACAGCGTCCCCCACAGTTGCAGGCTGTGCATTCACTGGACACGTACGTGTAAGAAGAAGAAGAAGAAACAGAAAGAAGAAAAGAAGAAGAAAAGTCTAGTAGAGAGGTCGGGTTTGGCATAGGAGTTAAAACACTGATACTTGAGTGGGCCGCTGTGAGTGGACTAGATCACACACACACACACACACACACACACACACACTCTCCCGCACAAGTTGGTTCTCTTTCCACCTCACAGCAGTGAATGATCCGCCAAAGAGATTTTCCGTCAGTCTTCCTTGGTGGTTGAGGTTTACTCTTGTTTGGCTCAGTCAGGCCCCGCTGTTCTCTGTGTGTTTCAACAGATTATTTTTTGCGGCAGCCCAGTTCTAAAAATAATATCAGCAGGAAAAAAAACAAAACATTTTCTTTTTCTTTGCTCCATGTAATCTCTCTCTCTCGCTCTCGCGCTCTCTCTCTCTCTCTCTCTCTCTCTCTCTCTCTCTCTCTCTCTCTCTCATATATACACACAAAATCCCTTTCCCTACTGTTTCTCTTTGCTGTGGGTTGACTGCTTTCTCCCGTTTAGGTCTTGCCTTGCCAGCAAACGTGCTCACTGGCTGCAGAGCGTCTTCTCTGGCAGTTTGAAGACTTCCACTCGCGATCAAAGTTTGGGCTGCTTTTTATTTGATTAAGCTGGTTTAATGCGCAGTGAGCGAGGCAGGACTTCTGGTGAATGATCAACCAGAATCCAACAAGTCGGTTGGCTCCGAATTTACAATAGAATTCTCACAGGAATAATTTAATTCTGTCTAAATTGTTTATTAACCCAAATTCAATATGAATTATGCCAAATGCCTTGTTTTCAGTTTGTGAGTAGCAGGACTAACTTGACAATTCTTTTGCCGGAGTACCCCCAGACTCCAGACCCTTCAGTACCTTGCCAAATGATTCGCGAGTCATGCATTACTGAGTTCCACTGTTAAAAAGCATCCAGGTCTGCTGCTCGTCTCAACACAAGCCGAAAGGTTTTTAACATGGAGCCAACTGCCTCACATGGTAGACTATGCAGTAGACTACATGATATACAGACACCTTGCATATGATCTCCAAATGTTCTGTCAGTCGCAATTCTAAAATACAAAAGCAAAATGTATTCATTTTCATTATCAGTGATTGTTAATATCATCTAGCCTGTCCGACGGTCTAGCCTGATGTAATATTATCTATATTGGTAAAAGAAAATATACGTTCGAAACGTTCCGGTATTTGGACTGAAACATTAGCTGTGGACGTTGTGTTGACACGGGGCACCCGTCAACCCGGCTATGCAGCTAGCCTGAGATTACGTGCTGAGGATTTGATATACAGTACAGCCGGGATACGCTTCAAATCACTGAAACGTCAATATTCTGCACATTGTCAGCCACCACCACAATGGTGCGATTCGGCCTATCAATTTCCATTCCACTACTGCCAGTTTAAGCACAAGCTGGCAGTAGTGCATTAACTTCAGATGCTCTACAAACTTACACTTGAGTGTGTAGAGCATGACTCACCATCTCCAAGTCCTTCTTCATCATTTGGGCTGTAGCGGTGACGTCGCGCCACAGTTTAGATTTCCGACCACCCTGAAGGAAATGCAGTCATCCTTCTGAAGGTTGCCTCACATCTCTTGGCAGAAATGTGGTGCCACAGTGTGGGCAGTATGCGTGAGATGGGATTGGATATTTACACTTATCGCTTTAGTCTATACACTTAAGGGTTGGCTTGATTGCAAATCATTTTATGAGGGTAGTTAACCTTTTGGAGGAGCTTCGTCACCAGGGCCTTGTTTTTGTGATGTCGTAAAACATTCTGGTTATTATTACTTGTGTTCCATGGTGTCGTTTGACATTAACTTGCAAAGTTTCAACATCATTTGGTGTTGCCACACTATAACTTAGAAGAAGTGGAGAATCCTTGATTGAACTTCCTGGTCTTCCTAAAGCTACGTGATTATTATGCAATAAGCCACAAGTGTCTTTCTTTGCAGGCTAAAATTATGATAAAGTAGTTGTGTCACTGACATGTTTTCTTTCTCTTTTTTAAATTTAGCCTGGAGCACAAGCAAATACGCAAAGAGTTGAACGTTTTTGAAATCTGCCACAATACACCGTGTCAATCTGTTTGTATTTGCATATATGCTTGTTTTATTTGTTCAAATATCTCGAGGAAAAATTGAAGCTGTTCTTAACCGGCCCCACAGATAGAGCTCGGTGCTAATAAGCCCTCTATAAAAGGTACGGTGGACTTCCAGGGCTTGGGCATTAAGGCCAAGCGCAGTGGAAAAAGCCACTCACACACACAAACACACACACACACACACACACACACACACACACACACACACACACACACACACACACACACACACACACACACACACAAGTTTCCTGCACTCCTGTGGGCAGGGATATAGTTATTAACTCCTGGCAGGATTTGTAAGGCGCTAATAATCACCTTAACTCCTACAGATCTTCTTTCTCTCCCCACCCTCTGCTACTCGATTCCCTTAATCTTCTTGCCTTTCCTGTTTTCCCTGCCTTACTTGTGTTTTCCTTCTTCTCTCTAAGTCTCTTTTTATTTATTTATTTTTTTTATGCTTAACCATCTTTCTCGACCCCTCCCTCTCTCCTCCCGGTCTATCAATATGCTTCTGTCTTTTCAACTAATGACGGCTGTGTTTTTCAACGTCACAACACGGCTTGCGTGCGCGCGCACACACACACACACACACACACACACACACACACACACACACACACACTCTCCCTGAATGTTAGTCTGGTCAGCGCCCTGACCTCTGCCTCTTCAACCTCCTCACTGTCCCCGAATTCCTATTCCTATCCATCTTTCCTGCTGTCCTTTCTTCTCTCCACTCCGCTCCTGTTATAGTGCCATGAAAAAGAATTTGTACCTCTATTGTTGCATAGGGAACCTGCGTCAAATAACTTAGTCTAGTGAGTCACATTGGCAGGCTTTGGTAGGCTTTCCATGCGCCCCAGTCTTCCTCTCCCTCTGCAATCCTATATGGGACTATCTTGGTTTTAAACCGGACGCAACATGCAGGCGGATGGACGTAAGAGATGTAATTTGCCATCTTTGCAAACGCGGCCCAGGATGGAGCACTGGGTGTCACCGGCCGCAGCGCGGAGGTTTGGTTAAAACAATCGCTTAATTAGGTGTTTAAAAAAGGATGGCAAAATTAAAAGATCAAATGGTGTAATTATCCCAGAGAAAGCCTTTCTCGGTCTGCTCCCCAGAGGAGGAGGAGGAGGCGGTGGCTGCGGTAACAGGTGTGTGTCTGAGTGCACCCTGTTCCTCCAATATCTGAACCGAAATGGTACTGAACCAAAGGAAGAAAGAAGGAGAGAGAGCCCATTTCAGAGAGCCCATTTTACTTGATTTATTTCTTTTTGAGGATTTCTCCAGACGGCGAGAAAAGCACCAAGCGGGGGTTAGAGCGGCGAGGCGGGATACTTGTTCCTACTCGCGCACGCTTTGAATTGTTCTTCACCGGTAATTTAATTAGCAAAATAAAAGGACACAAATCGCCCCAAAAAAATCGCCGGTTGTCGATATGTTCGTCCAATCGCTCAAGTCGAGTCCCATTATGTCTGCCGTAAAAGAAATGCAGCATTTCACAGTGCAATCACACAAACAGTTTAACATGGTGGATGTAGTGTGCTCAGTGGCTTTGGGACCTGGACCACTTGTCATTAACGAAGTCTGAAGTCTGTGTTGAACCCGAAAATTAGGAGTGTCACGATTCCCTCAATCGATGGAAATGAGCGTTGGATTTCGAGAGGAAAAAAAGAAAAAAAATCACAATCAGGTTTGGGATTCTCCCTGTAATTTTGTGGGTAAAATTGTCCAACATGAATGTGATTTCTAATGTGAGCTTATCTGAAAACAAACTGTGTACCGTGTCGTTGAAGCAGAACTTTTGGGAGGGGGGTCGAACCGAAGGCGAACCATAATGATACATCAAACAACATTTGGCCAAAACAGCACCACACCCTAACAGATTCCATTCACGAACCACCAGAGTCCCGACTCTCAAAACCGCAAATCTCCTCCGATCAAACGTGACTCGAGAGTAAACAAACATGGCCGACGACGGGCAGAAAAAAATCACGGGGACTTCTCACTGCTCCTCACCATTGCCGGAAGGGGGGAATGGGCCCAAAATGGGCTTGATTATCTTGCAGTGTGTACCCGAGGGAGAAACCTGGGTTATCTGTAAAGCTCTGTGCTCTAGTGACTCTATCATAACAGCCTAAGTACCTTTCAGTAGAACTAATGACTCCGATTAAGACTGCAACTAACAATTTGTTTGGTAATGAATTTATCTGTGATTCATATATTGATTTGAACTCAAACTACTTAACATATTTTGCTTGACATGACACCCCGCCCCCGCATATGTTTCGGAACCCTAATGGAAGCCTAAGATCACCGTTTGTCCAACAACTTGTTGATGAGTAACTGAACTGATTCTGATGGGCTACGTAGCCTTGACTTTATAATATATATCTAATTTTTCGAACACAGTTTTGAAAATATGTTGATAGATTGAAATCAACTTGAGGAGCATATATCTGCTATAATATCATTTCGGATCAAAAGGGAAGTTGCAATGTTTTTCACGCACAGCCGATAGTGCGGCGCTGCGAAATGCACCCTTTTGGGATGTGGTGGGTCACACATAATCAACCATATCACGTAATGTAATCATAATCATATAACCTACTTTTTAAGTAATTTGAGGATTATGATATGTCATAATATTCTCTTTTGGGGAAAATGGCAATTGAGATCCCTCTTCAGAGACTATTCATTGCCACATTTTACATTTAATGCACCCATCCACCGCTGAAATGCACCAGTGTCTGGCCTTAAGTGACACGCTGGGTTGGGTACCTGAGTGCTCTCTGTGTGACACACGCACACAGGCCTAGTAATTATCAGGCTCTCTTGCTCCAATTAATGCTCTTAATGGAGGGAAGCTTTCATTAGCTGTCCCTTTTTTTTTGGGGGGGTTTTTTTTCTCAACATAAGAGGGAGCTGTGTTTCCCTCTCTTTGAATAAGTAGTTAAAAGTACAGACCATTTGTGATGACATTTTTAATGCCTGTGCTTTACCAATGGTATAAAAATGTATATTAACACAATTATTCATGAACAATTATTTATATTTTGCAGAATGTCTTTAGCCATTCACTTTTTTCTTAAATTCGGCCTATTGATACGATAAACTATTGTCTGTCCAGTATCACAGTGAGATCACCGGTAAAACGGGATTACAATGTTATATGGCAGATTATGGGGTCAGATTTATCCTAAATGTAATAAATTACTGCACGGTAATTAGGGGTGGAACGGATCACAAAACTCAGGGTTCAAATCATTTCACGGTTTTGAGTCATGGATCCGATCATTTTTCGGATCAGCAGAAAAAAAGAGAAAAGGAGACAAATATAATTTTTCTTTACATTCATTCTGTAAAACACTTAAAGTAAGAAACTTTTGCCTATGGGCTTAAATGAAAACAACATACTTGATGTCCGATGTTTAAATAAAATCTTAAAATATTAAGATATTCAATAATCAATTGTTAAATTAAAGTGCTATATGAGGCATGCATGATACCCCAGTAACTGGGGTGGACCATGTACAGCAGCGACCTGTACGGATCAGCTACGTTCCCCTAATGTTACAAACTTTCACAACTAACGATAATAAATAAATGCTGCTACAAGATTCAATCAAAAGACAGTCAGATTTGAGTCAGACTTCAAGCTGAAGCTTCAGCTTTAACTTCAAGTGGATATCCATCAGATGGTCTGTTGGGTGGATCTCATTACAAGTCCTAGAATACCATTCGAACATACTGTACATAGGCTTTTACCCGAGTCTTTGCTTTTATTTATTAAAAAATGTTTTGGTCACTTCGGGCGGTGGGGATATATATTTTTTTTTCATCGGAGAATGCTTATTTTTCGGTAATGTTCATCCATATTGACTGTTTACTGACCACAACTAACTACGCTGATTTGTGAAATGCACCCGGCTGCCATTCCTTTCTTGCGCATGCCACCTCAGTGCATTCATGTCAGGAAAAGTGGACTCTGCCACCAACAATGGAAACATAGCGAGGAGCACATGCATAATGCAAATACTAATGAATGGCTGCATTAATGCTTACTCCAGTTACATAAATATGATATGAATATCAAATATGACATTTTATAAAATCCTAAAATGGTCCTTTAAATCCTATGAGCCTATAAGAGAACCTCGATCGGCCATTTTTAGTGTCTTTGTACTCTTCGTTGTTCGAGGTCATTTGGTGTCCTCTTTCCCCGTGGGTGAAAATAGTGTCATTTAATCTGGCTCATGGGATTGCCTGAGTTGGGTGTATGCTGTGTGATTATCTGACTGGCTGTCTGGATCACTGCTTGTTGGGTAGCTGTCAGGGTGTGTTTATGATTGATTGCTTGACTCTAGATGTTTGATCGATCAGCTGGTTAGTTTTTATTAAATTGGTCTCCTGGGAATGAGCGCTACCTGTTGAGCAGGCTATTAGTGTTAGACTGCCCTCTTGTCTGGACCTGTGTGTGTGAGTTCACTGAATTGCATTCTCTGCATCAAAAATGTCTCTTTTCATGTTAATGTCTACTTTTTCCTGTGCTCTCTAAATTGCGTTCACATGACCATAAGTCAGGGCTCCAGACTGCGACCATTTTTGGAGACACTGCGACTACATTTTATGATGAGGAGTACCAGCGCGACTCGCAAAAATGCAGACCCTTGTTGTTTTTTAAATGATCGTATATCATGTGAAACGCGAGGAAGGAGCGAGAATTGGCGGGTGAGTGAGAGAGAGTGATGGAGAGAAATAGAGAGCTGAGACTCTCACAGTGTCCATATCAACATTGACCACCACCTATTGATTTTCTATTTTCTTTTTTTTATTTATTTTTTTCATTTTTTTTTATTACTATTTAAAATGGGTAAAATCCTGTTTAATTGTTGACCTGAGCATGACTCACTCACATACACAACAGAGCCGTCTGTGAATAGCCCCTCCTCTCCGTGCACACTTTGAATCAAAACATGATCATGCGTGGGATGTTTGGGTTGGGTACCAAAACCCAGTGTCACTATGGCACCGGTTCCTGTATGATGGATATCTACCACTTTCATCTCCTGTGTGACTCAAGCCAAGCGAGCAGCGGCGCTTGTCAATATCACATAATGGTCGCTAAGCCAGTCAGATAAAAGTGGCGTGTCGCAAAAGTTTTCACTATCAATAACGTCGAGTTCATACAAACTGTCAGTTATTTCTTAACCTGTGAAAAGTATATGAAAATTAATAAAGGACAAATGGGTTCAGTTCATAAAAAAAAATCTCTAAAATAGCACCAATCTAAAAAAAATATATATTAATTAATACATTTTTTCTGTTTAAGCACTACTTCTTTCTGCCACTTTTTCCTTTAAAATAAAACAGGACACTGTTATTTCTGTAAATTGTCTATTTCTTACCAAAGCATTTATCAGTTAAGATGAAAGAAATTTGAATGTATTGCCCTGCATGTCGATTTCAATGGTGCTCCTAAATGTTATGCTGGTGCTCCTAAAATGTTCAGTATGGAGCACCAGTGCCACTAGTAGAAAAGGTTAGTCTGGAACCCTGTATGTACTTTCTGTTGATACAAACTTTACAAAGTCACATTAGCACACAACTGTCCATCCCGTGTGACACACAGTTTGATGCACACGCTGGGCTAGACTAACTTTCGAGACAAATTCATAAATCAAGAGCTCGGAAGTTTCAAAATAGCATGGCAACAGAGAAACCATTGAGAGGGATTATGAATCCGATTGGAAAAGTGTGCGCTATAAAAAAATCCATCCCAGATGAAAAGCAATTCAATCGCTCCCGCAGGCTGATTTGTTGGGGCTCAGCACAACTTCTTCTTTTCAGACGTCTCTGACACACTCAGACACAGTGGTTCACCTCATCAGTTCAGCTCTCACCTGAAGTGCTGACAGAATGGGATCCAGAGACCCCCAACCCATGTCAGCACTGCTCCTTAATTTCATTTTGGATTTGATCAGAATCAAGTTTTAACATCTAACCATTCACACCAATTTTTTTTTTGTTATGACAAAGATCTGTGATGAATATTCCAGCCCCGTCTCATGTGGTTGCCATCAGAATGTATCACAAACAATGTTATTTGTCGAAGATGATTTTCAATTCATGCGGACTCTGTCAACAGGGGCAGAGCCTCAGAGGAAGTCCTTCATATTCAATAAGCGCTGTTTGGCAAGTCAAGAGAAGGGACGAGCATCACTGGTAGCGTGATCTCAGCATTTGTATGCAATCAAGCATTGACAGTATAGTGATATGATGGTATATGACGTGTCCATCCACTCTCACCGCCCCCCTTTTAAAATATTAGTTCCTATTAACTTAAGTTCTTACACATCTAAAAATCGAGAAAAAAAGTATTTTAGTGTTTAGTGTTCCGTTAAGAATGGGACTGATGGGGACAGATGAGGTTGGGTGATGTTTATTACATGCATTCATGTAGAACCAAGCAGGAGCCTAATAGGTCCTTAGGTCATGGAACACCACAAGGGAACAGTGTTTGCAAGCTGGTCTTGTAGAATGGCCTTATAGTTCTTGGCAGATATACTACCCTACAGAGAAAATATTGGACCCACTGACTGGGGATGGGTCAAAGGTCCCCCAACAGTTGGCAACAGACATTGTGAGTGGAAGGCATACTTTCGATTTCTCTTTAGGTAAATCATCCATTCAAAAACACTCTAATTCACTGGTGAAAGGTTCTTGGCCAGGCTGTCTCAGCCTTCTCTTGCTCTCTCTCATTTCATGTATTTTTCTCTCGCTCTTTCTCTCGCTCTCTTCTCACTCTGTGTTATCCCTCTACCATCTATGTTCACTCACAGAGAAGAAAGGGATTATCTCCGAAACACAGAATCTTAATTATACCTCTGTCTTCCTGCTGTGACTCCATTGAGGTGTGTGTGTCTGTGTGTGTGTGGGGATGGTAGCTCAGGAGGTAGAGCTGGTGGTCTAGTGATCTAAAGGTTGCTGGTTCGATCCCAGGCTCCTCCTGCTAGCATGCTGTAGTGTCCTTGAGCAAGACACTTAGGTGTTAGACACGCGGTTAGATACTGTAGGGGTTGTTATCAATAGCAGGATAATCTTGCCCCCTGAAGGAACGTGGTATCAGTGTGTACCAGCAGTCCTCACTTAACGCCTCAATCTTGTTCCTGTAGTCTGTCAATATTCACTACACTACCCCTGAACGACCTGGTCCTAGGAACGGAACTCAGTCGCTAAGTGAGGAGTACCTGTATTTATGGGCGACGGTGGCGCACGAGGCTTCCTGGTTCAATACCTGGTTCCTCCTGGCAGCACGTCAAAGTGTCCGTGAGCAAGACACTGAACCCTTAAGTGCTCTCGATGAGCTGACGTGCACCTTGCACTTTTTCTGCTGCCTTCGATGAATGAACGTGTGTGTGAATGTGAGGCATGTACTGTAAAGCGCTTTGAGTCATCCCATATTAATGTGTGTGTGGCTGTTTCAGATTGACAGCAAGGTGTATCTTGCCTTACAAAGGTAATTGACATTTCTTGTTTCTTCATTGCTCTCTCTGTATGTCTTTCTCACTCTTTTATGTACATCACTCAAGACACGCTTAGCCTCCATAGGTGATCACCAGAGGCAGCCTATTGATTTCTCACTGTGGTGGACTACATTAACACACACACACACACACACACACACACACACACACACACACACACACACACACACACACACACACACACACACACACACACACGTAGCCATCCTACTTTCCGAGACCATTGCCCAGACATTGATGGTAACTTAATATTTACTGTCTAACAAGCTTTCTGACTTAAATTGATACGTTTTTGCCCATATATTTGAAGTTGAACTTGAAATTTCAATTATTTTAATCGGTAGCCACCAATCTGACCCCTCGTGTTTATTTTTTCCCCTTCCTTATCTCAACCACACCTATTGTGTTTAAGATGAGCTCGCTACCGTCCTGTTATATTTTTCTTGAACTTGACTCGAACATTCAAGCTCAAAATAGTTACAGCAGTAATTTGAAACGGCCCCACAAAAGATTTCATCACACTTCAACTTTTTAACTGTTACGTTTTATGTGGTTAAATGTCTGCGAATATAAATGTAATATTTAGCACCTGCACTATTTAGTCTTTCATGTAGCCAACCTTTCATTATTTCCATGCAAAAAACATTTTAAAATATTAAAAAAGCGTCAGGAAGGAAGCAGCCTTGGGTCAGGTCTCCCGATTTTCATCAGGAAAGCGGCTTAATGAAGCTTCTCGGTACTGAGCAGAAATATCTTTGAATCGGGTCTTTATAAATTGTCGTCAGTTGGACCGGGGACCAATTTCTGAGCAAAAGAGACCAAGTCAATAACTATTTCCAAGCCCGTTTTCAAGTGGCAACAGCTCAAGTGGCAACAGCTCTGTGCATCGCCTGCCTATGCAGTATAACAGTTTTTGACGTCAGATGTACATTTGCAGCTGGTGTCCACAGCTGATCTTGCCGTGATTTAAGCAGGACACTCTTCATTGTATATTAATTAAGTCAAAGTGGATTGTGGACCTCACTCTCTCTCTCTCTCTCTCTCTCTCTCCCTCCCCATCTCTGCAGATGATGAAGCATGCGTGGGATAGCTACAAGCGCTATGCCTGGGGATTCAACGAGCTCAGGCCAGTCTCTAAACAAGGCCACTCCAGCAATCTATTTGGTGAGTATGAAAGAGGGACACACACACACACACACACACACACACCCACATACTGACACGGGGTGATTGATCCCTAGTCCCTGGCACCAACAGCCTTGACCTTTAGATTAGCAGCCAAATTGGCCATCAGCTGGAATCATCAATCCATGGAGGTGTGTGTGTGTGTGTGTGTGTGTGTGTGTGTGTGTGTGTGTGTGTGTGTGTGTGTGTGTGTGTGTGTGTGTGTGTGTGTGTGTGTGTGTGTGTGTGTGTGTGTGTGTGTGTGTGTGTGTGTGTGTGTGTGTGACACACAGCAGGTAGACAGAGTTATGGAGAAGGGATTGGCATCTTCTCCCCCTGCGGTAGTCTTTCAGTTCTCATTCTGCTCGGCTGTGCAACTCACATTACTGTTGGGACAGAACTGCCATGTTACCGAGGGGAGACGCTGCTAGAAGGCTTTTTGAACTATAGGGCTGGAGACCTATATGGTGTTTCTCCCTCTTTCAATCTATCCTCCCCTGTCTGGGTTGCCTGTGCAGTCCTTAGTTGTCAGTTTTCCTTTGCAGTTTTTACTTCACCTCTTTATCTAAATCATCCGTCCTATCCCTTCCTAAACTCTGTCTCATAATTATGGTGACTGTTTTTCTGCCTGCCTTCTGTCTCGGTCTAAGTATCTATCCAGATTTATCTTGTCTGTCTATCTTAGCCTACCTTCCTCACCTCTGTCCCTCTTTTTTTGCTGGCTGTTTTCCCGTCTGTCTTTGTGTCCCTTTTCAGTGTTATCTTTCCATCATGCCAGGCCGTCCCGTGTCACTCTGTCTTGGCTTCATTGCCTCCTTCTCTCTCGCTCTCTCTTGTGTTCGCTGGTGCCTGATAATTGTGGGCGGGTAATGATAGTAATGCGCCGCACCAGCTCAGTCAGGAAACTGCCCTGGCAGCCGTACAGCTCAGAGATACTTGCATCACAGGCGTATTCAAACATTACCATTTAGAGAAGAAACCGAAGATTTGTTGTGGAAGTATCCCTCATCCTGCTTGATAAAACTGTATTATGAGATGCTGCGAAAGCCCATGGTAATCAGTGATTCAACTTTGTTTCTGGGAAGTCCTGCTTTTCTGTCAGTTGGGTATCTGTAGATACACTAAAATACTACAGTACCAATGAGCTTCATCAGCCGTTGCTATGTTGATAGCAGACCAACCGGAACCATCGGTTCAAATAATCCTTACCCTCCTTTGGTCCAACCAGTGGGAGAGTTGTGGTGGTTTGTATTAATACTGGAACCAGTCCGTTGAAATCTGTTTCTGAGAATAATCGAGGTAAGAAATAAATGCAGTTTCTGAATGAAAGAATTCTACAATGGTCGGTATCTTTTTCTCTACACGTTGCTCATACAGCTACCATAATCAGGAGGTTAATTTTGACAGTTTGCATCCTCTTGCATCATAATGATAGTGATGAAATTACCATTTCTCATTTTTTTATTTTTTTCAATCTGTCTTCCTTTGCCTGGAATGTTGAATGTTGTTGAATTGTAACTCGAGTCACCCTGTAAAAAAAGTTCCTGTAAACACATCCTTTTGCGTTGTGCAACACAGGAATATAGCCTAATCTTTTTGTTTTTAACTCAGCCACATCATAATTTAACGGTATGATTCATTGTAATCTTGGTTTCACAAGAGAAAAACTTTGACAAATAATAACGCCACATTTTTGAAAATGTATAGATTGTACACGCAAATCACCTGGACTCCAATATGTGCATCAATCGCCAGTACCTTTTGCAGATGCGACATTGCCTTTGTGAAATTTGAATAGCAGAATGGGTTATTTTGGGCCGTTGCAATGCAGCAACGGGGAGATTGGTCTTTCTGTAATATTTCAGCCCATCATCACCTCTCATCATTTGACCTGCTGGTGTGATGAACGGACTGACTCCTGATACACAGTCATGGCCTTACTACTAACCCTAACCCTGCAGTGAGGCTTCTGTGAGACAGAACACAGAGCTATGACTGCTTCTTATTTGAAGCCGTATTTACCAACAAGCTGATGATTTGAGAGTGATAAGTTGAAGCAATATGAGCAAGATAGATTTTGGCAAGCACAAAGTACTAACATGATACTAGAGTACAGTACTACTATTGTAGTTTGTGCGTGAATCCTGCCTTCCCCTACACTTGCAAAGTATTGAAATTGAAGTCCATCTAAATGCAGTGATTTAATGACACTAACAGTCAAATTAGAATGAGTTGCCATGGACATGGAACCACAGCCTACAGCGTCCATACTCCTCTCCAAATGCTAAAGCCTTAAAAAAACATTCAAAATCTCCTTTAAAATACACATTATCCACATTATTTTCACGTGTGTAATTTTTTTTACATATTTTGAATAACTGTAATATCACATTTTATTTCAAAGTACTTTCTGCAATTGCCACACTACATCGAAAACATAACGTTGGTTATAATAGCTTCCCGGTAGGAATTAGGAAGGAAGCCTGACTAACAATAGTGTTGGCAAGTTGTACATTTATGTAATGGTTAATTGGAAAAAATGCTATGGTGTCAAATGTTATGTGAAATAAAATCAATACAATTTAATGAAACATCAAATAAAATGTAATCAAACAAATTATTGATGTTAAAACAACCCCAAATTTAATAATCAGTGATGAAATGTTTTTATTTATAAATAATTGTATATGATCGCCTGAACCTTTGTTTATTTTCAAGTAAGTTAAACAAATTCAATTTTCTGCCATTCTGATCACCGCTTATTCTCTAAATGTAATAATGTCTAATTGCCACTTCACTTGTGTGATTAATTTAATGCTGCTTTCAATGCCACTTTATTTGATTCGAAAACAGTCTGACCATGCTGCAATCAAATGATCACATCCAGCTCATCATCATACTGTAGCAATTAGTGATGCACTCTGAATACCTCAGGTTGAGACTATCCAGCCATTAGGATAATTCCAATGTCATCCATCGGGTAATGTCAAGGGCCAAAAGCACAGTGACGTGGATAAGTTGAGGTAAAAGGTTTAAATGGTTATGTTTAGGTATAATATTAGAGACCCTGCACATCGATACTTTGGCACCTACTCTTCGTTACTTTTGCTACATTGCATAGTCAGTAGATTTGTCGAGCTGTTCATTACCTATTTTTAATTTTGTCTTTCAACGTGGCACTGTGATCGAATGCCACCTTACCAACAAAGCAGTTTGTCAAATTTCTGCCCTGCTAGACCTGCCCAGTTCAACCCTAAGCTCTGTTAATGGGAATCGGAAACATTGAGGAGCAACAACAGCTCAACCAGGAAGTGGTAGGACCACACAAGCTCACAGAACGGGGCTGCTAATTGCTGACACACGTAAAAATTGCTTGTCCTCTGTTGCAACACTCGCTACAGAGTTTGAAAGAAGCCTCAGATCACCATGGGCAATGCCAAGCGTCGACTGGAGTGCTGTAAAGCAGGTTGTGATTGGACTCTGGAGCAGTGGATATGCGTTCTCTGGACTGATGAATTACACTTCACCATCTGGCATCTAATGCATGAATCTTGGTTTGGCGGATGCCAGGAAAACGCTACCTGTCTGAATGCATAGTGCCAACTTTTAATTTTATGGTCTGGTGCTGTTTTTTCGTAGTTTGGGCTATGCCTTATTTCCAGTGAAGGAAAATCAATGCTACAGCATACAATGAATTTCTAGAGAACTTTGCACTTCCAACATTGTGGCAGCAGTTTGGGGAGGGCCCTTTTTT
Organism: Zeus faber; assembly: GCF_960531495.2. Lineage (NCBI taxonomy): Eukaryota > Metazoa > Chordata > Actinopteri > Zeiformes > Zeidae > Zeus > Zeus faber. The sequence goes on from NC_137189.1 coordinate 24,048,008, forward strand.
GTTTCAGCATGTGCACAAAGTGAGGTCCATAAAGAAATGCTTTACTGACTCTGGTGGAAAGACTTGACTGGCCTTCATAGAGGCCAGACCTGAACCCCATGGATCACCTATGGGATGATGCCGACTGCGAGCCATCAGTGCCTGACCACACTGCTCTTGTGTCTGATATCCACATACTTTTGACCGTGTAGTTATGTTTAGGTGCTCAGGTAGAAATGCTTATGTTTAGGTATTAGGAGGGGGGTGGATGATCCTGACAAGGTGGACAGTCCAGTTTGTAATCTTTCCAAATTTGTGTAAATAGTGTAGTGTAAAACTGACTACTCCCTGTCCCTTTCATTAAACATATCTTAAGTATAATCTTTTAAGGTTAGTGACTGTTGTAGCACACTGTCTAGTATTTCTCTCACTCCAGTGGTCTGCACTTGTACCAATGTCTCATTGTTCTCACTTTTCTGCCCTTCTGTCTCCATGTATTTAAGAGGGGAAAACTTTTTTTCTGGATAACTGCCTTGATAGATCCGATCCCAACATTTAATCTGGGCAAATGTTGGAATGAAAGAAAGAAGAAAAAAAGCAGGGCTTGGCCTGAGGGCCTTTTCTCACTTCCTTTCTTTTGTTGGGTACTTATGCAGGATTTGTGCATTGGATTGCGCTTCCTACACTCGCCCGAGGTAACTCCCCCTTGCCATGTGGAGGAGTTAATGTCACCGTCGTTTCTATACATCTCCCTCAAAACCTTAAAAAGGTGAGATGCAATTAAATAAAAACACTCTTTTTGTCAGTGCCGTCAGCTAGATTGGAGAGTGGTAGAAAAAAAGAGATGCTCCCGCACAGGGAGAGGGAAAAATAAATCACAGAAACAGAGATTATTTAAAATCCATCTAATTCAGCAGTTTGTATGAAAAAAGGAACGACTGGCAGTGTCGTATTAACGGCATTACACCAAGTTAATGTCACTTTACTGGAGCCCCCGTCGGTTTAGTCTAAATAAAACTGGCTAAGCCGTCTGGCCTTACCTCATATTCTGCTTTGTGCATACTTCCATAAGCCTGGCTTTCTCTCGGCTTGCCAAGGTTAGTAAACCATGCAAGTGCGGATGTGCCGTGAGTTTGACACTGAGAGTGAGACACTTTGATAACAAGTTCAAGGGAGCGATTAGGGTTCTTATTTTGATTCAAAAAAAAATAAAATAAAAAATAGCTTGCAAACCATGGTTAACATGCTTATATACTTGCTTATATACTTGCATGTAGTGACAAGCCAAAATAAGGAAAAGTTAGAAGAAACAACCAGCTCAGCTAAAAACAAAAAGAAAGCTGCATTATTTCTTTACAGGAAGATTCATCAGTTGGATTGGAACATCACAATATACAATTAAAAACTCCCCTGCCCTGTTAAGGCTGCTTTATAGTTCTGCGTCGAATAGCCGCCGTAAGTGTCTATAACGGTGCTTGTGTTTATGGTTCTGCTTTGGTGATTACGCACGTAGACCACAGAAGTCTATTTTAGCACGGACGTAATAGAAACTGATGGCAGATCTTTCACGCCACGAATCGTGTGTAATTTGTTGGTCTTTATAATCAGAAGATGATATGTTGTATAAATTGACATTTTCTCCTCAGCTGTCCGCTCTTCGATCTGCTCCATTTTGTTTTTCACTATTGGCGGAAATGAACTTGGAACACGGGGGGGGTGGACCGATCACAGCTCTTGCGGTCTTGACTGCCCTGACGTGTAGTTTGATTTCTGGAGAGGTGCGTGTAATCTACGGTGGCTGCTTCTGCGGGCTACGTTGGTGACGTAGAAACCCGCGGCGTACCGAGGACGACTATTCGATGCAGAACTGTAAAGCAGCTTTTTATGCTTGTCCTCTCTTATTGTTTCTCTTTCTTTTCAGTCTCATCTCCATAGTAAGCTAACAAGCCTCTCCCCGTGTTTCCTATAGACTGACTCTTAAAAGTAGGCATTTTAGCATCACCAACGAGCTGAACAACTTCTACGAAAAATAACTGAACATGTTAAAACCAGCTACTAGAAACGAGCTACAGCAATGTCACAGCTCTGAGGTTCGGTGAAGGCCAAGAGGAAACCATTGCGGCCAAGTGTTGAATCCATTGCGATGTGCTAATGGTCCCTAGATGCTTCTGCAGAAAAACACTGACTGAATGGAACTCAATTGAAAAAGAAGACATTTCTCGCCAGACACAGGCTTAAACAGCGTAATATTTGGTTTCCCTGATTAACACATCTCTGGTTTGTATTTGAGGAAGGTGGGTGTATTTCTTCCTCAGTTTTTCTGTCTGGTGGTTTCACCCCCCACCTCAGTGCACTGCTGCGCAAATGTAGAAACCATTGCCTTAGTTTCCTGCCTATATGGCAGCAAGAATGATCCAAACCTGAGGCTTCAAATTGTCTTTTAAGAAACTATCAGGTGATGTCACAGACTGTCCATTTTTGTCCAGCCCCTCTCCATCTCGTTGCCATTTGCTACCCATCCATACCCATTTATATTCATAAATGGACTAATGAATGCGTTGATGTGATTAGGCCATGGAATGAACTTTGACTGCTTTACGAGGCCGATTTACATGAAGTACATGAAGTAATGATGCCATCAATGACAGTTGTCCATGGTAGGCAGAAACAATTGTGTGCGGAATACCTCGTATATACCAATGAACTTACACTTGGATTTTCAAGGCCCAGAGAAATGTTGAAGATCGTAAGGGAATCATAAGTCAAGTCAAGTCACACTTAATTTATAAAGCGCATTTCATACCAGGGCAACACAATGGGGAAATCTTGTCTTAATTGTCAAATTTGACATAATTCTTGTGATCATTCTGTCTACTTGAGCCTCTTGCGAAAACAGGTTGGGATATACTGTATTAGGCAGCAAGTGAACAGTTCTTGAAGTTGATGTGTTGGAGGTAGGAAAAATGGGTAAGCGTACGGATCTGAGCATCTCCAAAACAGGAGGTGTATTCTATCTATCTATCTATCTATCTATCTATCTATCTATCTATCTATCTATCTATCTATCTATCTATCTATCTATCTATCTATCTATCTATCTATCTATCTATCTATCTATCTATCTATCTATCTATCTATCTATCTATCTATCTATCTATCTATCTATCTATCTATTGTATAGGGAAAGACATTAGGACAATAATGACATTTAAATAAAAGTATAAATAACGATAGTAATGATAATGAATGAATGGTGAAATATACAGTGATAAAAATTGACCATGTCGACAAGACAAAAAAATAAAGGTGAAACAGTGCAGAGTTGTGCGGTCACTCAGTGTCTTCTTTTCTGGCGGGCTGTGATGTATTTTGCTGCCCCAATTGAGCATCCTGCTTTTTCTCCTAAAATGTGGGAGATGGCCTGGTTCGTATTGAAGTTGATTTCATGTTTTAGGGTTGTATTCAGTTTCCATTTGTAGAGCTGTATAGCTGATGTCCTGATGTGAGGAAGTTCTGCTGCACGTCTCCTCTGCTGCAGTGGGAGCGCAGCCTGGCCTCTCTGGGTTGCCAGGACTCTCACCCACATGCCTTAGATAGACGGTGTTACACTCCACTGATGAGATTGGGAGCTATTTTCTTCTCACTCTTTAGTCTTTATCCAGCCAATTAGAGTGGGAGCTATTTTCTTCTCACACTTTAGTCTTTATCTATCCAATTGGGGGGTGGGTGGGTGTGGGTGTGTGTGTGTGTGTGTGTGTGTTCAGTATATATACTGTGTGTGTGTGTGTGCAGTATATATACTGTGTGTATATATACAGTATATATACTGTGTGTATATATACACAGTATATATAAATGTGTGTATGCCAAATATCTTCAAAATTCTTGGAGTTATTATGTGGGCTTACCCCAGCTACACTCAGAGCCTGTTTGGGGCTGCCTCTTCTCAATTTTCTTTGAGCCCCTGGCTGCGTTTGCAGGTAAATTTGAGAATCTTGTCCATTGTGCATTATGCATCATCAACCTCAACGGACGTCATCAACTTCTTCCGTTGTAACAACAACAACAGCCGTATCGTCAGTCTCCTCCGGTGGTTCTTGAAAATATTCTGTTTCATGATCACGTTCAGGTCGAAGTCCGCTGTTTGAAATGTTCTCCAAGTCCGGGATAACGCCGGTATCAGATGCAGCGTTGCTGTCGGAGAACTGACTATATTTAACTCCACGGTTTAACATTTTTCTACTATCTATAAATCAAACTCGGTTTTGCAAATACGGTGAGAGATAAAAAATAAAAAAATCACAAAGGAACACGAATCTAGAAAAATCGAATTTTCCTTCTAGAAAGGTTTTTTCAGCTTATTTGGCTGCTCCTGGCGATTTTAGAAATGCGCGACGATGCAGGTTTTGCTGCAGTGGGTCACATATGGTAATACTTGTAGTGCTGACCGATTAATCGTATTGACATTGTCGTCACGATATGAACATGCGCGATAAACACATCGCAAAAAAACTGAAACGGGATGAATAAAAAGAGTGATTTTTGTTTACACATGCCCTGCAATCACATTCAGCACCAGCCTTTTTTTATTTTATTTTATTTTTTCCCCCAACAAAACGGTTCATAACTAGGGATGTCTGATCCGATATTCATCATCTGATTAATAATCCCCGTGAAACGCCACGGTGAAACGCTCATGTTGTGCTTAAAGCCGCTGCATTGTATCCACAGCTCATTCATGACATGTTGTAAAGTAGCAGCAACACAGCGCTAAATGAAGGGAAGTCCTGTGGTAACCAGTGCAATAACATGGAGTGAGCGAGACGTGTCTGCTGTGTGGGATTATTTGAAGAAAACACATTTCTAAAATAGAATGTTATGTATGCATTTATATTTTTTTAATCATTTAAAGTTGTTTCCCCCTCCAGATGTTTTTTTTTTTTTTTTTTGTTTCAAGGGATTGTTGTTGAGTGTAGAAGAAACTATTTTAAAAGTAGCAGGGGAAATTAAACTTTAATTTATTATAGTTATAATGTATTATTTAATGTTCTGTTTAATTGGTATTCATGTGCAATTTGTTCAATAAAACGATGTATTAAATAATTACATTTTTTAATTAAGTTTGGGGACTGTGTTACCAGTGTATCTTTTAAAGCAGAAAGACATAGGGACTGTATATCTAATATGCACACTATTTGCTAATTTGTCGCAAGTCATATCGTCATCGCAATATTGAACATTGTTATTGCACATTGCAAATTTTTCTCATATCGTGCAGGTCTATTACAGTGATGTTGACCATAGTAAGCAAATAATCACTATCAAACCATAAATTGGGAATATTTATGCGGGGATGAAAGGTCTGAATGCGGGGTGGGTGTGGGGGTGTGGGTGTGTGTGCGCGCAAAGGAATGGTTCTATTTGACAGAAACAAATTTTTATTTAGAGGTGTCACTGATTTCAGCCAGAATATCCGCTGGTAGAGCAATGAAAGTAGGGCCTCTGGGAGTAGACCTGCATTGGGCATGAATTACACATTCAGCTTTTGCAATTTCACAGAGAACAATTTTCAAATTGTAGAATATTTATAACCATTCATATTATTGTATTATGCATTCTCATTTTTCTCATGATGAATTAATTGTCTGCCTGTGTAATGAAACATGTCTGGTTCATGTACTCTACCTCGAGCAGATTTGTGGTTTGTTTTGAATAGAGACATTTTAGAAGTTTTTGATTTATGGAGAACGATAATCAATGTGCATGTTAACATGGAATAGTTGCTGTGGGTGCCGGAGGGATGGGGGTGACTTTGGGACAGCAGAGCTCACACACACACTGTGGAAGAAATTCTTCCGCAATGATCGGTGAGGTTAATCTGCCCACTACAAGAAAACAAAACTGAGAATATTCAAGATTATTTATTCTGCAGAATAAAGAGAACGGTTCGGTACTGCTCCAAAGCAGTGTTCAGACCAGTGTAATATCATTTCTGATCGAGAGGGCTTTATACACAACACAGGGTGTGGCTTGGGTCAGAGGTCCCTTACAAGTCTGCGTCCGCCAACTGTTTCCTTGGGTGCCACCCTAAGACAGTGAAATGCACAGGTACTTGCAAACTTGACCTGGCAGACACGGATTGCACGACAATGCACCTCTAGGCTCCCCTGTTGAGTTTCTTCATCTCTATAGAAGGTAAACAAGGCCAAATCCAATCTGTTTTTTTCATGTTAGAATTGACATTGTAGGGAGAAAAAACATTTCTGTTTACATAAACTCTGGGGGGTTCCTGGGGATACAGAGATAAATATTTTAAACCCCCCCCTCTGTAGGCATTCATCATCATTCATCAATTCATCACTCATTCAAAATCGTTGATCGTAAGCATTTTTCTCTCACACACACACACACACACACACACACACACACACACACACACACACACACACACACACACACACACACACACACACACACACACACACACACATATATATTTATATATATATATTTGGTCAATGTCAATTGATTACAATGTAATCGCATATTTCTTATCTTTTCAAAATGTACCTTAAATGGATGTTAAGTGTTAAATATTCTTATCAACATGAGAGTGGACAAATATGCTTGCTTTATGCAAATTAATGTTTATTGGAAATCAATTAATAACCCAAAACAATGTCTAACATAAACCCTCAAGGGTACAGAATTTAGCCAAAAAATATGCTTAAATAATAACACAGCAAACTCAATGGTAGCAGACAACAACAGAACAGATGGACATATTGCCCTGCAGCAGCTCTGTATGTGTAGTGTGTTCTTTTACTCTTTTTTCCAACTTTGTTTTAACTTTTTCGACTTCACGCATATCTTTTTATCCTATGGATATGGCTTTTTCTTACCTGCAAGACGGTGACAGAAACCTTGTTTATTTGAGGGAACAGCTGCTCTCACTCAATGGAGCACGCCAGCATTGTTTTCCCCATACCGGAGGAACTCAAACGTGAACTCACTGGCCAACCAGACGGACGAGCTGGCTGCTGCCTTGGTGAGGAACTAGAAGATGGATATGGATGGAGTTGTATCAGTGCAGGTGAAGCTTTTTTTCGTGTGCTTGCATATGCGTACTATGCTTGCTGGCCCTCGCGCATATTATGGCCCGCCTCCAGGAAGAAGAATTGTGCATGTGGAATACCTACTATCTTTAGGAATACTTTTACCCAAACGCATCAAGATGGATCTTCTTAATGTTGTTTATTTCAAAGATTGTGAAGGTTTTTACGATACTACAACCCTTACCGATACTGCTTATATGATTCTCCAGCATTCTGACGTCTTTGTAATTTAAGTGTATCTAAAATGTCTTCTAAAGTGAGAACCAGTGTGGGTGCTGGCTTAAATAACAGTAAGCCATTAACGACAGCAACCACGTGTTGCTTTAAAGATGCAGTGATCAGGTGCTTCTTTGTATGTACTGTCAAACAGGGCTTCAAAACATTGAGCAAGCACTATATGGCAGCATTTGGCGCCGTTCTAAACTTTGCAAGTCTGTCTTTCACTTAAACTCACTTGGAAGCGACAGCTTCTTCGTGATGGAGACCAACATGAGACATTTGTCCCGAGATTCGATGAGAACAAACAATTCATAAAAATAACTTAATACATGTAACAGTTTTTCCCGAGATATTACGGAACCAACCCGGCGTATGTCCGAACCTGAACCCGTGTCCTGGGTCGAGCCTGGGGCGGCCAAGTTCCGGTCGACCCATGAAAACCTCTACACCAGACTACTGCTTTTTTTATGGTGTACTCTGCTATGGTATACTTGAGTACTACTAATACTGATCCCACTATCAATTTAAATACTTATTTATACCGTTATACCATAACCCATAATTCCATCCTTTCATTCACATGCATTTTTGTGTCTGAATTCCTTCCATGTGTGCATGGGCATGCGTCAGTGTGCTCCGTCAAAAATAAGCACACTTGACTGAGCTGCGTCACATCAAATGTCACAACTGAAGTCTTCCGGGGGGGAAAAGCAGCCACGCAGGGCTAGACAGAGAACGAGGGCAAAATACTTGTCCATTACAACCATTCCATTACCCAGGCCATGCAGCCTGTTTTGACCTAAAATGAGCCAAAGGAGTAATTAATGGGGCTTGTGTGTTTAAGTTGAGAATAAGATCTGACCAGGGACCTCTGTCTGTTTCGCCTGCGTCCTTTCAGGTGAGGATGTGGTGAGATATATATATATATATATATATATATATTTTAGGATAGAACAGCCAGCATAAAGCCAGCCAGCACAAAGTCGCTTTAAGGAATTACTGCTGTCAAATGATGGATGTGTCAACATAGTACCAGTACAAGGTTAATAGAGGAGCTTCATCTGCAGTGTAAAGAAATGGTGAGGGGACACTAGTGTTTATTCTATCCGGAGGGACTGACATATCGATTACTTTTTTTTTTTGAAAGCAAGCAAAAAAAGCTTCTTCTTAGCCTCAGAATGTCCCGAGCCTGCATGTAACTAAGGAAAACCCCACCTATAACAGCGAGTTTGTCCTGAAAGCACAGGCAGTCTGTCCCGAGTGGCCGTCTGCCAGGCAAATCTTCCAGATTCAACATTGCTACTCTTCATATCGCTTCACACGTGCCACAGCTCAAGTGGCTTTTCATTCCGTATGCGGTGACGCCGAATATGCCATTAATTTCCAGTCTGATCTGTGCAGGGTGAGTGGAGAGCTCTGCTATGGCACTGCAGCGAACCAAGCTTGATCATGTGAAGAAGTGGCCAGAGTGCTTTGCTTGTACTCCAGTTTGACTACAGTTTTATTTTAATGCCTGCTTTTTTCATTTAACAAAAAAGGACCGTCACAACTTCCAAGAAGAGTAGGGAGACTGCTGTTGCTGATTCAGTTATCAAATGTTCACCTTTGATCCTGCATACCCCTTCTGCACATGACTATGCTATCAGTGTCTTCATTCTGGAGCTTAGAGGAATTTATGAATTCTGGCAAATGCATCCCCCCATGAAAGAATTCACACAAATATGTCCATTTTACCATGAGGGTTATTGGCCTGTGTTATTTTAGATCTGACTGATTGAAATGACACCCTTTCATGTTTGTGAAATCCTTTGTCTATGTGTGAAAACAACCAGAAATAGGACTTTTATTTATTTTTTTTCTATCAGACTCTTTAGTGTCCAGGACAGATTTAACTAGTCTCTGTGTAATGTTTGTCAATCCAGACCTTGGCCAATACTCTGATCTACATCAGGTAAACATCTGTTTTCACTTATAAAAGGAGGTTTCACCAATCTGAATCTGTTTATTATAAATCTCTAGGCTCCATATGATAAGCCAGCACACTTCTGATCAGGGGGCGGCTCACCTCTGCCATAGAAAGGGGGGGGGGGGGGGGAACCCTGCAATCACCCACCAAAATAACTACCAAAGATCCTTGCAAAACAATTTCCCGGTGTTTTTCAAAAAAATCCATTGTCGCTTTTCATTTTTTCTCACTTGATTGCAATTTTCAAATATTCACAACTTTATCGTATCCCAAACACAAATGAAGGTCACCAACAACATTTTTGAAAAATGTCACTGGGAATGAGAAATCTGACAGATTCAATATGAAAAATAAAAAGTTTCTGCACTTTTTACAGTTTGGAGGTCAGGTCTACTTCTATTCATTTAGATATTCATTTTTACTGGCATTTGACCACTGTCCAGTAGTTGACTGGCAAAATTAAAATTGTAAGGACGTTTTGTAACTGTTGTATAGTTGACTTGTTCGAGATAGGACTTGGGACATTTCATTTTTGTGCCATGGGTATAGTGAGGTAATTAAGCTCTCGGTTAGTTTCTCTCCTCCAAAATGGTTACTTGGAGTTTGTCGAGCGTGTGGTTGATTGGCTACACAGAGCACTTGGCCAGCCGCTCTTTTTCACAGCTGTGTATTTAACCACAGTCTATTTCACCATTTACAACAAAATCTCCTCCATCTGGCTTTTCGATGGGCTGCATTCTAGGATAATATACAAGAAAAAAAAAAAAAAAAAAAGACATTCCCCCTCATACCTAATCTAAAATACAATTATTTGATGCATTTACTGGCAATCTATTGTGAGCTATGATTTGCCTCTATATTTCCTCGCCATCCATCCTCCAAAATAGGATGCAAATCGTTGATAGGCACTTGTGACTGATACGGTTGGCCTTGGATGTACAGCATATGATGCGTCCAATTCATTTGTATCGTCTTATTTGGTACCCGTTGAGGAACCTTCTGACGTTCCGTACAACATCAGCAAAACTGGCCAGTCCTCACTTCTTGGTGTCTATTGAGAAAATCCACTAATCAGGCTTTGAGGCTCACGCTTGTCTTGAATGTAATTCCTTCATGGAGTGCTGGGTGGCATATGCGGAGAAGTGTTAAAGCATTTGAGGGAAAATATGTCACAATTCTGCTCTTGGGATCATTTATAATTCTGTGTTGGCAGTTCATTGGTGCATCTCAATATTTAGTTAAAATGGTGATACTGATGCACCGTGTATCCATTCAAATATTCAGATGCCATGCTAACTTACTTCCAACCCGGGAGACTTATCAAGTTGGTACCTGAGTGAATCCACTACTCTTCTCTTGACTTTGGTTAGTACGGTTTGGTTAGTATGAGCTGTGCATCCCCATATAATACGACCCGCATCCGTAGAAATCGATTTCCTGCTTCAACCGCAACACAACGGTTGGATGTCTCTATTTGCTATTAGTACAGCTGCCCGCCATTATTTACAGTTTGGCTAATCTTATGCATGGTTGTTGGAATGAGTAAAAGGTGTGTGTGTGTGTGTGTGTGTGTGTGTGTGTGTGTGTGTGTGTGTGTGTGTGTGTGTGTGTGTGTGTGTGTGTGTGTGTGTGTGTGTGTGTGTGTGTGTGTGTGTGTGTGTGTGTGTGTGTGTGCGCGCACATGCGCGTTTTGCTTCCAGTCTGTAATTGAAATGGATGGAGTAATTCTGCTTTGACCTCCCTCCAGGCTGACGCGCCCTGTATGCATGCACTCCCCACCAGACACACACACTGCACTGTGCAGAAGCCTTTATTTGATGTAAATCATGCTTCTCATAGAGTTGGCTGGGAGGACAAGAGGGCACGGTGGCAGCTTAAATCCATCTCTTTTCTCCACACGGACACACTCGGAAACAAACACATAAACCATACATCCTCCTGAGCCTTTGTAATGGAGCCTTGGCCTTATTGATTACTTACCTAGACACACACTTCAACGCCTCCAAAAACACACGTCACCAGTGCAGGTAATTAATGTCAAACACTTTATTGTGCTTGACAATATTGCCAAACATTGGTATTGGTATGTGAATGTGTACTATTTGGATAAAAAAATTAGAGTTTTTCCATAAACCTCACTCTTACAGGTAATGTCACATGTTTTGTTGTTCTATTTCCCTAATCAGACAATGTTAACTAGGCTGTTAAGCATGCCCCCCCCCCTCAAATCTGAAAATCGTCTCCTCATGTGCTGGGTGTGTTTGTGCTCAGCTTTCTGTTTGTAGGCCTGTTACGATAACTCATTTTGTTGGACGATATATTGTCCCAGAAATAATTGCGATGAGCAATATTATTGTCAATTGAAGACCATTTTGCCCCTGATATAATAATATAATGGCGTAATAATGCAAGTACACCCTTTTAAATGGCAACAGACTTTTGATTCTTAAGAATCTGCTAAATAAATAAAAAATAAATAAAATTGTGCGTGGACAGAAGCAGCGTGACCAGAAATGACAGCAAAACTTATCTTGGCATAGTTTATTTTCTGTTACATGCATTTGTATAATGGTTTACACAATGCAAGTAATACATTATTTATTTGTGGATTTAGAAATACATTTATTTCTCAGATTTTTTTTTTTAACCTTATTACAGATTTGTAGATTGTAGTATTTATTGTCTTCCTATCTGTATTTATTGCATTACATGTAATTGTGAATTGTGATACATAATTCCTTCTATAACGTATTTTTATTAACTTTGAAATGTACAATATTTTGGCTACATTACGTGATTTTGCTGACACTTTTGTTCAAAGCCATTTCCAAATATACTGTATTTTCCATAAGTTCAAATATATATAGAGTAGTTATGGATATAAAAAACAGATTGATGTTACGAGCAGCAGGTAGCAGCAAGTCGTTTGTGATTGTAAATTCCCACGTGACTTCTAGCATCGATAAAACTCAGCCAGGGACTTTGATCGTGGTCACTGTGAAAACTCCAAAATATAGATAGATAAGGAGGAGATTTCGCGATTTCGGAGGATTCTTCTGTTGCCGAGGCGTCGATCCCCAGCACTGGAAAAAAGGCTTGAGAATCAAATTCGATTTTGACTTCTAGACAAAAGATTAGACTGACTAGAGAATTAAAGATTAAAGAGTTAAATTAAAGACAGTGCTACACATTGACTAGAGGCAGGGATACAGCAACAGACTTGAAACACCATTTAATCACCCTTTTCCCATCTCAGTAATGCGCACTGTGGGAGTCCCTGCCCACAGGTAGGGTTTTAGACAGGCAGATGGAGTCTTTCTTGCTGTGGGTTGCCGCCATGAGTTTTTATTATGAAAGGGAATAAAAAAAAGGCTCGTTGGCCAAAAGGATAAATGATAAAGAATAATGCGTTTGGGCGCAGGAGGAATGACACTCCAGTCTGGCTTTTGGTCGGCTGATGAGCCTGTGAGAAAGCTCCCTGCCCCGAGTCGGATCAGTCAGCGCCGCGTGGGCGCTGGCTCGGCCGATTCAAGGCAGCTTGGCGGCCGCGGGAAAGGAAGCCACGCTGCTGTCTGCAGCCGCGGCTTAACCATGCCTCTCGGTCCGCCACACGCACATAATAGGATATAGCAGGAGCGGGTGATCAGAGGATCACACTCTTGGAATTGTAGCACACATTAGAGAAGTAACATCATGTCCAACCAACCTGCTATTCTCACAGGAGTCTCAAACTAATCTGGAACTGATCACAATAGTTTATGACCACCTCAAATCAATCAAAGGATTTGCGCACATATAATGACCCTTAAGACAGGAGATTTCCTCATGATTCTCTTAATATCTTGAAAGTTTGTCTGATCTAAATTCCTTTGGTGTATACAAGGCAAGAATCAATCAAAGGATTTGCACACATTTAATGACCCTTAATACAGGAGCTCTCCTTATGACTCTTAATATCGTGAACGTCTAATCTAAATTCCTTTTGTGTATACTACACGCAAATCATTTTGTCAGTCACATCGGATTCAGCTGTTCAATGCAAATATTCGACTATTCTGCGGGAGGGGGGGGCATGGATGAACAGAGGGATGAGGAACGGGGCACGAACACTCCAGTAAGGTACCGACCGACCCGGTATTTAGCAGGCCCTGGGGCTAAATGATTACAACTGAAGAAATTTTAAAAATTGATTTTCTATTAATTTAGTCTGTATACGCCATTTCTAACTTGCATTAAGATTAAAATATTTGTCTGAGAAACATTTTCACTATTATCAAAAGAGACATCTCTCCTCTCTCTCACTCTCTCTCTCTCCCTCCCGCTCCATTGCTGGAGATACGGAGATATACGCGAGGCACCCGGGGCCGGCTCCCTCTGCCTGGGCCGCACACACACACACACACACACACACACACACACACACACACACACACACACACACACACACACACACACACACACACACACACACACAGACAGACACACAGACACACAGACACACACACGCACACACACGCACGCACAGAGACGGGGAGACAAGGTGCAGATTGGGCCCTGATCACCCCCTCTCCATGCGTAAGGCGCAGAAAATAAAGCAGTGTTAATTCTCCTTTTAAATCCTCTTAATTTGTTTTAGTTTTGCTCTTAAAAAATAAAAGAACCGATAAGAGTAGCGTTAAAGTACCGGATCGATTACCATTAAAATAAAAATCTTAAAATCGTTAAGATACCCATCTCTACGCATGCCCCATCCCTGTTCCTCCAAATAAAACAACTTAAAACCAACTGTTTAAAGTTGTGAAGAGGCGAAGAGAAAGGATGTTCAAGGATGTGTGTGAGGCAGATGCCCACACTGTATGTGCATTTGTAGGTGATGTCTCCACCACCTGTGCACAGGATTGTTCCCAAGTTGATGCTCGGGGACGAGGTCACAGAAAAACCATTGACACCCAGCACCCGCGGAAATGCTCAGTCCAAAGGGCTGCAGCCACTGAAGAACCCACAGAGAAGCCCAGAGAACAATGCCGCCACTCCCTCCCACAGCGTGGGAAACACCTAAGCCCAACCCCCAAGCGTTAGCATAAAACACATCTGCAAGCAAAATACCTGTCGCAAGCTGTGAGCAGGGACCACAAACCGGGAACCAGGCCACAACTCACTGCATGAATCACCTACCTAAAGATTAAGCAGGCACCCCTGGTGGGTCAGGCATGATGCCCGTCCACCACCCGATGTGTCACACAAAAGCTGCACAGCCAGAGCAAGACAGACAGCCGCCGACCGCACCATGACAGAGTGCTATAGCCTAGAGGCCCCGGAAAGCACTCAGCAGGCCACCCCGTAACCCGCCGGGCCACGGAAGGCCGAATGCTCAACCTGCGCTGGGGGCGAGCCACTGGGATCTGAGCAAATCCAGCGAGGGGCCCACCTGACCGCAACCCACCACAAACAGCCCACACCCCGCTCATGCCAGAAACCGCAGCGCCCAATGTGTGTTGATCTCGTGTATGGGATTAAAATTACAGTGCATGGGGCATAAGCAGCCTAAGGCAGAAAGAAGACACATACAACCAAAACCGTTCGATTCCCGCTCTCCCCCAGACCATGGTCTAGTCTTTTAATGTTGTTTTGTTTTTTGTTTGTTTGTTTTGTTTTTTAATACTGGGTATAAATCGTAATGTGTGGGTTTCTTTTCAGGAGCATTGTCCTCTGTATGCCCTGGATAATTGTCCCGAGATATGCCCGCCTCCCGCATATCTCCATTTCTCCGGCAATGCAGGGAGAGAGAGAGGAGAGATGTCGCTTCTGATTTTAGTGAAAATGCTTCCTAGAAAAATATCTTAATCTTATTTCAAGTTAGAAACCGGTTATATGTCCCAAATAAATAGAAAAGCTATCTTCTTAACTCTCCAATAAGGTTAACAGTACCGGTAACACTGGGGGCCAGTTTGATGTTGGGTCTCGCAATTCACCTCTATAACGGGAAGACTCTCTATTTTCCAACCAGACTTTGGGAAGTATTAAATATAGAAATAGAAACCAGAATATAATTTAAAGTTTATTTTTATATATTTTTTCATTGTTTTTAATTATTTATTTTTCATTCACACATTTTATTTTACAAAAATATTTATTTTAGTTTTGATTACCTGTGGACATTTAGTTATTCATAAATGTCCATTTAAGCTGAACAATTTTGTGTCTCATTTGTTATTATTTGTAAAAAATTTTTTTACGTGATATAGGCATTATACAGTATATCGGCCATCAGCCACCATGCTGTGGCATCAGCATCGACCATTGGAAAAACCCATATCGCCTCTCCACTAGACTTAATGCCACTTGACATTAACGGTTTATTGTTGAATGGAATCATGGTTAAGCACGGTGTAGCACTGGTGTGAAATAGGTATTGTTTTCAACTTTTTAAAAGTATATACTTTCCCTATTTCGATTGGTTTTAAAGGACTCCGCTTTATTAACATGAGAACATACAGTATTTGGAACACCGAATGTTGTGAATTTTCATTGCCCAGCATTCAGTGCATCCCTGAAATACACTCTACAATAATGTATTAATCTGCCTACTCATCACGGCTTGCTTTTGTCACCTCAAAAGAGTGCTGTTTTCAAAACCGTTGCCTCAAAACTAATTTTGAGGCAGATGAAGTGAAGTACACAATACCCTCCACAAATTAGAATAGAAAAACTGCATTCTATTATCTCTAGGAATTGAAACACATTATCACTTAAAAAAATGACCGAATACTGCGGCTATTAATAAAGATAGAAACAGCCTATCAATCAAACAGATTTTTTTTATTTTTTTTAATAATTGCATTTTATGCAAGATATTTTTACCTCAGTATATTCAGTCCCACCAATGTAATGGCCTGTAATGTAATATTATAAATGTATATAAAATATGTAGGCAGAACAAAAATGTGTATTTGCAGAAGAAAATATTGTATAAAATTATAACAAATAAATTCCAATTGAGTAAAAATCTTGTTCATTATGCCTCAATGTAATGAATAATTTAGAAGCCCTTTAAGCCAAGACCAAACTGTGCCTTGGTCATAATTTTCAGCATCTCCAACACTGTAAAAAGTGCCGCTCTCTAAATAGCCTTATCCGATGAGTTTGGACCACAGTTAAGGGCTGATTGTGGCCACATGAGGCTCCAACTTCCATAGATAGATTATGTTCACGGTGGTAAATCTAAAAGGGTCTATCTGTTTTCCAACAGTGAATGCAGTGCGCGTGTGTGTGGCCACTTTATTAGGAATAGCTTTCTAGTACTGGGTTGGACGCCGCTTCTCCCTGAGATCATTTTTAGTGGCATGGATAGAACAAGGTGCTGTAAACATCATTTATAGACCTTATAGAGATCCTGGTCCATCTTGACATGATGGCATCACGTAGTTCCTGCAGATTTGTCGGCTGCACATTCATGCTGCGACCCTCTCCTGTTAGCACATCCCAAAGGTGCTCTATTGGATTGAGATCTGGTGATTGTGGAGGCCATTGGAGTACACTGAACTCATGTTCATGAAACCAACTTGAGATGTTTTGCGCTTTCTGACACGGTGTGTTATCCTGCTGGAAGTAGCCATCGGAAGATGGGTAGACTGTGGCCATAAAGGGATGCAACAATACCGATATAGGCTGTGGCATTTAAACAATGCTCAACTGGAATGAAGTGCCAAGAAAACATTCCCCTCGTCATTACACCAGCACCACCAGCCTGAACCTTTGGTACTAGACAGGATGGATTCATGAATTCATGTGGGTTATGCCTAATTCTGACCCTCCCATCTGCATGTCGCTGTCTGCAGAAAACGAGATTCGTCACACCAGGCAATGTTTTTCCAATCTTCCACTGTCCGGTTTTGGTGAACCTGGGCCCACTGTAGCCTAGTCTTCCTGTTCATACCCGTCAGGAGTGATGACTGCTGCAAAAGCCCATCCACTTTAAGGTTTGACGTGTTGTGCGTTCAGAGATGCTCCGGTTATTTGAGTTATTGTCTCCTTCCTTTTAGCTTTAATCAATCTGGCCGTTCTTCTCTGACCTCTCTCATAAATATGGCATTTTCGCCCATTTGCCATTCCACTGGATGATTTTTGCACCATTCTCTGTAAATTCTAGAGCGTTGTGTATGTACATTTTTGATAGAATGTAATTAGAGTGGAACCTATCATGCAGACCTTAAGTCAACCATCGTTCTCTTATCGTACCACTGTATAGTGACACTCCAAGCTTCACCTTCAGGTGCCCACAGACTACACAACATTCAACATCCTGACGTCTTGATGATCCTACACTCTGCCAACTACATGATCTTGTGTCCTGCAGCTCCTGAGGACGTGGGCGATGGCTCAAAAAGCCGTCTGCGACAGGTCCCTGCCAGTCGTAGACCAGTCCAAATTATACAAGTGGTGGTGACGGGAGCGCACTGCGAAAGGCGCCAATGTGGAGCATTTTGTCTCAGATTTCGGTCTTGGACAGTCAGATCCAGGCAAATATTGTGTACTCTGAACAGGGCATTAGGAAATAGTTACCATGGTTACAAGGCTGGCATCTTTTCTAGCTGGCTGTCAGGAACAATTTTTATCAGAGAAGTTAACCAGACTAGCTGAAATACCAATATGAAAGGCTGTGAATTTAAAAACATTTTTTGAAAAAATCGTTCTAGCTATTTTTTCTTCTAATCTAAACCATGTATTCTCATCTGCATCAAAGAAGCATCTGCTTGTATAACAATCTCTCTGGCCTGCTTCATCGCTTTAGTTTACCTTCCAGCCCACCAAAGCACCAGAATGTCTTCTTTAAAAGTCCACTTAGGAACTACCCTGATGTCAAGCAATTAATTGTGTTCTCTGTTATTTGGAAATTGTTATATATTTGTATTATTCATTGTTGATGCATATTGCGGACACAAAGTTTCCATCAGAGTGACTGGTGCGTGAGTGAAGATGTGTGACCTTGGAATGGACTGGTGTCTCACTCAAGGTGTCTACTTGGCTTCTACCAATAGTCGATTAGCATTGGCTCCAGCCAAGAAGATGGATGGATGCTCTCTCACAATCTCCTGAGCAATGACTTTTTTTTTTTTGACTCCTAATACAGCTCCAAGCATCTGGAATTGAGCTCATTGAAATTCTCCTGACAAGCAGTAGCACCACGTAGGCTACGTTCACACTCCAGTCAAGTGGCGTAAATCCAAATCAGCTGCTATTTTTTTATTTTGGTCAAAACCCTTTTTTTTTTTTATCATGACAGTGTGAACAGCGCAAACCACATGGAGTCTGAACTTTTCAATTTGGAATCCAGCCACTTTTATGTGGTCCTTAATTGAATACAGGTCAGTCTACTGTAGACACTCAAAACGGAATTCATGCGACTTTTACGTTACTTGAGAGCCGGACCGCAGCGCACAAAATGTTCACGGACCGGGTGTGAGTGACCGTGACGCACGGAGGAAAATAAACGCATTAATTAATCACATACATCAGCAATGAAAGAGTATTTGGGTCACGCAAAAAAAAAAAAAAGTACCCCTGTGCTTCGGGAATAAACTTGGAATTCCGTCCTCTACTTCGAGACCGGCAAACAGAGCGAGGCGCACCCCGGCCGCCCGCCACTGTTGAGCAGTTTATTCAGCGCGGGTAGGGAAAATAAATAATAGATACATAAATAAATAGACCGACCCAGCGAGGGGGCACGCTCGCTAAAGTTCCTTATTGAACGAAAGGGAAAAAAGGCGCCCCGTGCCCCTGTCTGATTTCATCTGTGATCTTCGGCCTAGGTACACAGTCCCACGCCGCCCAACAACCACCGTGCATTTGCCTGCCATGTTCACTTCCGTACGACAGCGTGCTGCGTGTGACGTCTTTGTTACCTCTGCGCATGCGGGTCAGTTCAGGATCGTGACCAGTTCCCACTGGAATCTGATGTTGGCCACATTTCAAAAATAATGTGAACAGCCGGAAAAATATGGTTCTGAGCAACGAGTGTGAATTGAGCACTAAGGGTTACAGTGTGAACGTAGCCTTAGAATCGCTTAGTTTTACAATCAGAGGCACTAGAGCAAGAAACCAGATCTATAAACATTTTAATAGACGATGCATAACATCTGGAGCTCAATAAAGATTTTTTTCTTTAGCTCCCATTTATGTGTACAGCTAATGTAAGTTGAAGTTATTTTTCCTTGGAGAGCTTTTTTGAGCTGCGGCTTAAAAACAACGATGCCAAAGCACAATTCCAAGGTCTCTTTGGGCAGAAAGGATTGCGTTAACCATCAATACTTTTTCTTTGAAATGCAGTCACAAGCATGATGTCTCGTGGATGCTCGGTGACCAGATTCGAGATTGGAGGCTGGTTGAAGTCTGATTGTGACACCTGTCTGTTGAATTAAAAAGAAATCTCTTCCAGTGAGTGCAGCAAACTCATACAAATGCGTAGAAATGTTTTTACTTTGTGCACAAAAAGGCTGGATGCAGAAAATCCCCACCCGATTCAAGACGCATGCGTACCAGCCATATATGTTCTTGCCCACGTGCATATGTTGATGAATCTGAACCATGTGCACGCAGATCTGTGCGGCACACTGTTCGAGAGTGAGACCCAATGGGCTTAGACACTTGTTTTTATAGGCTTCAAAACCTTTAATCACAACTATACCTACAGCCTCTGTTGGACCCACCCGATGTGCTCAGCTGCTATTCAGAAGGTGTCTGGAATGTAAATGGGTGGCATTAGTCTTGGCAGTCTACTCTTTTCCAAGCCTTTTTTGTTGTTTGGGGCGGTTACTTTGGTGTGTATAGTATGACGTTGTACTGCCTTGAACAATGACTCAGCCCCCAACCATTTTTTCACATAAACGATTAAAAGCTAGGATTGTGTGATTTTTATTTGTGAATCTTTTGCACAGTGCGCAACCCCAAAAGGAAATAAATTATAAACCATTAAAAAATAAATAAATAAATAAATATATATACATATAAAACTGCAATGTCAAGTATGCTTTTCTCCTTGTTCAGGGTTGTTTACTTGGTTGAACCACCTCTCGCAAGTCTATTAATTTTTCATGTGATGGAGCAAGATCTGCCCATTCCTCCCCGCAAACTTCCTCAAGCTGTGCCAGGTCAGTTCCTGAATAGCGGCGGCCTGCAATTTAGAGGTCTTGTCACAGATGTTTGATGGTCCGGACTCTGACCGGGTCACTGTAGGACATCAATCTTCTTCATTTCAAGCCACTCCACTCCACTTTTTTTTTAGGCAGTATCTCTTCCGTGCCACTTCCCGTAAAGGACCATTTGTGCCTTAGAAATTGTTGAGACTTGAACACTATGTGAGGCCCTCAGAATGCAACTCAGAGTGACAGTTGTCATCACTGTAGCCTCTCTAACAAGTGTCATTCTTGCTGGCAGCCTGACTTGGGCAGTGTGGCTGTAGTTTCACATTCGCTCCACTTCTATATGATGGACACCGCTGAACTCAGGGCCTTTCAGATGGTCTTGTATCCTTCATTTGTGGAGAATCTTCACCATACTGTCATCAGTTAATTGGAAATGGATGATGCATCAATTTCCTATTCAGGCAGAGATGATCCACCAGTTGGGGGAGTTGCTAAGGTAATATATTGCACCCGAGTAAAGTTGACCTTATAATTACAAAGGCTAGGAATACTAACCCAAAAGAATGGGTGTGGATTTTTGTACATCACATTAAACTAAATTAAACTCTCAACAATATATATACTGATTCATGACGTCAGGGCTCGCGTTGCATACGTTTCCATTCAAAATGCATTCAGCGCTCCACCACCCGACGGTAATACAGTGCCACACAGCATGATTTAGCACAGTCACTAGTCTTGCCTATATCCAGACTAAATGGATGGTCCAACACCATCAATTCGCTACTGCCAGCAAAATGACCCCAAATGTCCAAAACCAAAGCATAAAAAGAATATCTTAATTAATCTGGAACCAGATTTATCAGAAGTTATGGCTTGTCATTTAGCAGCATTAACTGAATGGGATTTGTCCTTGTAATCTTCTGGCACTTAATATAAGTGAATAATTGCAAGTAGAAATTGCTACCAGTGCCACTCCTTTAAACCGTCATGGAGGTGAATCAATCATCAATCAATCGTCAATCATCTCTCTCTCTCTCTCTGTCTCTGTCTCTCTCTCGCAAAAAAAAATGTCTGTCCACTACGATGTGTGCTGTGATGATTGGAGCCTATTCACTCATTTACAATAACCTACCATAACTTTAAGTCAAGCATCCGTCTCATATCAGACCCTTATAGTGAAACTAAGCGCTGCATTGTCAAACTAAATAAGGAGTGGTCATTAATGGCCACGGTAACCTAGCCGGCAACTTGTTTAGTTGCATCTTGTGGATCAAGTGTAGTCCAGATAGTCCAAGGTAGTCTGGAGGTAGTAATCCAGTTTGTGCTACTGCACTGTTTGGGAAGGTGATGATGCTCATCCAGTTGTCCTTAATGCTGTCCCAATTACATATCATTTGCAAGAACCTACCATAACTTAATTCTCACGTGGTATGGTTGGTAAATTCCCGCTGGAGAGCAAATAAGATGTGGTAAAGTATGAATCCTCAGTTTCAAGAATAGTGCGATCACAGCAGAAGACACAGTGTATCCGATGCTGCTATTTTCAGTAACAGATTTATTTCCTGCTTTGTTTAAACAAAATCAGATACAACATTAAAACGTCAATGAGTTTGAATTGCAGCGCAGCTGTGTCGACCCAAATCCTAGTGCATACTGTATCTGTATCTATGCGTCCCTTCTTAATAATGTACTAAGTTGTAAGAAGTTCTTCAATGGCTTTTTCTGTGCTGCTTCTCCTCCAGGCGGTCTCAAGGGAGCCACCATAGTGGATGCCCTGGACACCCTGTACATCATGGAAATGTACGAGGACTTTGACACCGCCACGGACTGGGTGGAGAAAAACCTCGACTTCAACCTGGTGAGGAATTGCACAAAAAATACAATTGCGTAGGAAGTCATGGAATGAGTCCTCGACCTCCATGTATGTCGTCGCCTGTGGTCAGGAGAGTTTGTGTCTCAAAGTTCTATGTTAAAAATGTCTATGTAAGAAAGCAAGTTGGGTAATTTGCCATCTGAATGGTATATAGATTTTATTTGTATCAATGACTTTTGAATCAATGCCACTAACCAAAATGAATGTCACCACTGCCTAGCATCAGTCTTTTGCCTGGGTTCAATTCAAATTAATATGCTGTGTCTCACTGGTATTAAAATGCAGTCTAGACATTGCTGTTATGGGCAAAATATTATGTATGACATGTGGCGTTCCACATTTTATCTTTAAAGAAATTCTAGATCATGAGGAAAATATATTTGGCTCACATTCAAAAATATCTTCCAACGTATCTTTTGTTAAATGAAGCAAAATACCGATTATATAATATTATAATATAATATAATATATAATAATAATAATAATTGTAATAATAATAATTTTTATTTTATTTTTTTAAACTGATAAATTCTGCTTAAATTGCTTTCCCTCAAAACTATCTTATTTGAAAGAAATGGACACAAATTACACTTTAGTTTCAACTTACTACTTTTTCAATTGACTCCTGCATCTTTTAATCATTCATTTTTTGATTAGGTTTTTACTTTAACAGAAAGACAGGAACTGCTGCATTTTTTTTGACACGGTATGTTCAGTCCCACTAATATAATACCCTATAATATAAATACATTTATAATATGCAGTATTTGCAACACTGTAAAAACTGTAGCTCGCTCAAAAGCGTAATCCTATGAAGGCTGCACATACAGCTCCATAAGGTTGCAAGTTGCAGATATAGATTATGCTCACTGGTTTACACTGTATGACATCATTCGATTGCCGAACTTATAATGTAGAACTAAAGTCAAGCATCTGGCTCTTATCAGACCCGTATCGTGACACTAAGCGCGGTATTGTCAAACTAAATAAAGTAAAGCATTAGTGGCCATGGTAACTTAGCCGGCAACTTTTTTTAGTTGGACCTTTTCCAAGTGTAGTCCAGATAGTCCAAGGTGGAGGTAGTCATCCAGATTGTGCTACTACTCATGAAGTGTTTCGGGTCTTGCAACGGACAGCCTCACCCAGGCGACCCAGCCGGGATTGATCAAGTCCTGGCTTGTGTCCTGGTAGCACTACCTCACCCACACCTCTCCTCTCCTAAACCACAGCCAACTTGAGGCAATTTCAGCTGCCTCTGTGACCATCTAATGTCCCTTCGCTTCCTCGCTCCTGTTATGCCAGGCATGTTATAGGCCCTACAGAGGGACTGGCCAGCAAACCCTCTGCTCCCTTTTCCAATGGCCTTACACCTCGCCCGCCACCTATTGGCACAGCACTGCTCCACCAACTCGGCATACTTATATATATATAAGGTGCGATAATAAATGATAATAAATAAGGTAATGACATAAAAATATGTTGAAATAATTCTCTCTTTCCCTCTGTATTTATTTATCGTTTTGTTCTTGAATTCTTGTCCATTTTTTGTGATTGTGCCACTGGAATCAGTACCACATGTGTTTAATAAGGTGTTTTAAAAACAACAACTACAAAAACCTCTCACTCTCCCTATACTCATTGGGTGATTTCCAGCAATTGCTGATTGATTATGGACTCCACGGAACTCTGTGTGTGCCCTTCTCCATCCTCACCCTAATAAAATGGAGGCTGCTTTTCAATTTTACAGATCATGGTCACTGAGCACTCCCATAGCTTTAGTTTTGCTTTCTGTGTGTGCGTGCACGTGTGTGTCAATGCCCTGAAGCATTTAGCAACTCTTTGGAAAAATATCAGAATTGCTGCAAGAGCACTTCTACATTTACATATAAGTCACTCAACCTGTCCACACACACACACACACACACACACACACACACGCACACACACACACACACACACACACACACACACACACACACAAACACACACACACACAAACACACAGGGTTATATCATTTTCCAAAATGAAAGGAGTGGCTAAAGGGGACCTTTAACTTATTTTCCTTCAATCCTTATCTTCTGTCATATATAATGTTACAAAGTGGGATGTACATATTAGACGTGGCCAAAGGGTCAAATAATGAGGTAAACTAATGACAAAGTAATTGTGGTGACAAAACACTCAGGCTTCCGCCCGCTCTGAACGCTTGGTTTCTGAAAGGTTTTTTAACTCTCTACACAAGTGCACGTCAGCTCGTCATGGATTTCTTCATATGGTCATCTGCTCCCCCCATCCCATGTCGTGTGTTTCTCCAGACAAAACCAATCAAAACATTGTTTTTTTTTGTAGATGTATTTATTTTATTTTACCTTCCGAGTTTTACATGAAACAAAAAAAATCACCGCATCAGAGAGTCACGGTGCGTCGCGGTGCAGTGTCCGTGTCGCCCATAAGTCTGGTGAATGGCAACCAAATTCGGAAACAAACTTTGAAATTCGACTTTGTATATTTAATATGACTAAAGATTCAGCAACTGGATTGATTATTTCTCACCTCAAATTTGTTCAGAAACAGGTTTTGGTGGACTGGTAAGGTGAAATTAGTGGATGTTACAGGTAAATAGAAGGAAACCCAGTAGTCATGCCCAAACCCCATTAGCTCCCAGAACTAGTGGCCTCGGAAGGGTGGCTCCCCCCACAAAAAACAGACTGGTCTGAGGTGGATTGGACGTATGTTAGAATCGCTCCGATGTATAATCTGAGTGGTAATTCAGCCTAAAAAAAAATCGAAAACATGTTTTTGGGACCTCAGAGACCCATATTACCTTGTGTAAACAGAGCATAAAAGGTCCACTTTAAATGACTCAGAAGAAGTCTTTCCTGCTCTGTGACGCCACAGCTGGCACCGGACTAAACCAGTGATCTTGGTTCATCTATAAAACACTGCACCCAGTTCAGTCCAATTTATGTCCCGTGTATTAGTGGTGTTGCTGCAGGTGCCGCCGCACGTCATCTAAGTGCAGTGAGAAGCTGCAGCAGAGAGGTGAGTTTCAGCAAGGTTGTGCTCTGAACAGATTAAAATAATGGGAATCAACAAAAAGGCCTGGGTTGAAAAATTTGGAAGGTATCCTTTGGAGTCCGATGGAGTCCTACAATTGGAGTCACTTGAAAATAACTATGAAGCCCCGTCTTCCTTTGGTGATAATGAGTAAGTGATTCCTGAGTCACAGAACCTGGATACTGCCGCTAATTATGACCCGACACAGCGGGTCAGTAGGAATGGAGGAACGGATATTTTCAATAAGTCCACTTCTACTACTGGTATCTGGCTTTCCCTTGCTCTGTTGCCTTCCAGACACACTATGGCAGTTGTGGTCAGCACACACACACACACACACACACACACACACACACACACACACACATAGCTGCTTTAACCATTTCTGCCTGATTTATTTCTCTCAAATCGTGTTCAAAGACAAGGAATGGGAGAGGAGTAGACTAAAGCATCGACGGTGTTAGCTTTTCCCCGTAGTATAAGGTAAGCCCTGGTATATGAATACCGTCAGTGGCGCTCGCCGCCGTTTTCGATCAAAATACATTCTTTGAAATACAATTTGTGGCCCCAATTAACACCTCATTCACTATATTTTACCATCAGAAAGGTTAACAGTTTGAAATGGGCTCTTGTGAAGGAAGCCGAGCACGGCCTAGAAATCCATAGACCCCTGTTAGTCCCCCGTGGTAGTGCAAGCTCATCTCTGCACCGGCGGGCTCGTTAGAAATTCTTTTCATCTCACCAACATCCGTAGAGTTGACGGCCGGTCCCCCGGGGGATTACGGCGATTCCCGCAAACACTCTTCCTTGACTGTTTACAAGCTCACATTACATGCATTTGGGATTGGGTTATTTTTGAAGTTGTCCTTTATGTGGGTTGTGCATGCATACGGAGACGTACCACATCTTCACAGTGCATTGTGTTTGCTTACAGCACTTTGGGAAAACATTCTTTTATCATCTTCACACGCAACAACTCGGGTCCCTCTTGTTTACAATGCAGCACAGGCGTACGTGGTGGGATTTTCCCGTTTCACGTCCACATGTGTATATTGCAAGATGACACTGCCATCAGCCAGGACTATTGTCAAGTTCAAGTCAAGAGGTTATTCGTCACATACATATACATACAGTCATAGATATATGAAGTGAAATGTCATGACACCCGGTGATTACGCACAAGAAGCAAGATTGACTATTATTTCCAATATTTTTTACTTGATAAATTCCACTATTTGCCAAGGTCTTGAATAATTGCTAATTGCTTAAATACATGCCCATGAAAATTAATAAAATAATTGCTAAGCCTAATTAGGCCAATATGGAAATGTAAGAATCACATATGCATATGAACGTGCCTACTCCCTGAAATGGGTGTTATTGCACAAGTCACAGGATTAGTTTTGCTTTCCACCAACAACAGGGCTCCGTGTCCTTACTGGTTTCCTCTAGGTAATGAAAGTTCACTGCAAAACAAAATCCAAAGGTTAACATTAGCACATAGCCTTTCCACCCTTGGCACAATCTCGAGTTCAAGTGTCTTTGTTGTCAAAGAGCGACAAAATTTTTTGAAAGGAAATACAGGTGAAAAATTGAACATTTTGGAAATATAATAATTATGATATAGGAAATAGTAGTGATTATTTCAGGGTAAAGTTTAGGGCGATTTAGAATAGGAATACATTATTTATTAAAAATTACAAATGTTTTGCAAATAAATGACTTACTACAATTTTTTTCAAGAATGTCTTGCTAGTTTTTTAAGAAATTACGGACATAAATAATTATTACCCATTTATCATGAAATTGTGGGACCCTCAAAACAAAGTGTTACCAACTGCTTTTATTTATTTTATCTTTAATGGGTTGCAGCATTGTTTGCTATGGGATGTCATGGGAAGTAAACACAGCGATCAATCCACATCTTTAAGGTTCGATGACATATGTAGTATTTTTAGAGCTTATTGTGCGTGTATGTATTGTCATACATGTATGACCGTATGTATATGAACTTGAACTTGATATGTAAAAGCAGTGGTGTGGATTTTCAAGTGTCTTCTTTCAGTGAATTGTGTCATTGTACCCATCCTTAATGACATTACATTTTGACCGTATGTTGGAAAAGCGTTCAAAGTAAAGATTAACAGCAGTAGTAAAGTAGAGCAAAATGGATTTTGGGCACATGGAGACGTCTTCCTTTTTACAGCAGTAAGAAGACAGTAGCAGTTTTGCTGGTTTGGCTGGTACTTACTAAGTGCTGACTTCATGCACTCTGACCCTTAGCCCCTCAAGCCCCTTTGGGTAACTTACTGTATGTACCTCCTTCTGGGGTGTTAAAATGAACAGCTTCTAGTTAAGACCTTTTCAAAAACGTCCTCCACAGTCCACTTGACCCTGTGACTCCAGCTGACCTCGGGGTCTGTCCAATATTCCTCACTTCAACCAAGGCACAAAGATATAAATGCACTGGGTTAATTGGGTGTGGACACACTCAGTGAGCGAGTGACCCTGAACTGACACACGGACTTCAGTCGAAACACCCACTCGGAAGCGCCTGCCACAGTAAATTCTACGTATGGTGTCTCGTTGATAACACATCTCTAACTTTATTCAGAAGACAGAGCATGGTGCGTAATGCAACATTTTTCAATGTAAATAATTTTTTAATCAGAATGATATTTAAGTCATTGTAACAAATTTTCATATTTGAAAAAACGTTCACACCAGGCTTGGGCCTAATGTAATGTGGCAAATGTGGCACGGGACAGTGCGGGTACACAGTTTACTTTTGGAACAGGACGGAACGGGAGAGTCCCTGAACTCAGTTTTGTTAAAAAAAAATTAAAAAAAATGTTTCATACAAGTAGGTAACAAACAAAAATAAATCTATTTAAAATAGAAACACAAGAAGACAGCCATGGCCAGCGCACACCGCTGTCTGGAGGAGAAATAAAAAGAACTCCACTCCAATCCTCTGATACCTCTTTTCCACTGCGGACATTGCGCATAAATAGAAAGGAATATCCGTGTATCATTGGATCATTTCAGATCCGATTTAGAATCCAAAAGAAGTTATTGACTTGATTTCCCCGCATGCGGAACCATGAAATGTTTTGAATGCGGGGGCCGCTCCGTGGGGACCGCAGCGGAGAACCCCCACGCTCCCCGCCTGGCTCAGAGCCACTCCAGCACCGCCCCAAGCCGACCTCCGAACCCGAGGAGCGCCTCGGCTCCCCACCGACGAACACCCAGGCCCGATGCGCGTGCCGGTTAGGTTTACGTTTTCCATTTTCCATACAAGTAAGATACTAAGGAAAGAAAATAGATTCCACAGGAAAGATTATGAAAGAAATTCCACTTCTGCGGTTGATTCAGACAATACAATTCACAATGAGAGTTAGAAGAAAGAAGAAAGTCACAACAACGAGGGGAAACATCAGTCATTTCGTACACGCAGTACAAGAACACTTTTTTACAAATAATCAATAAGAAATCCAAAACCGCTCCGAGCGGAGAGAGAGGGGCCTCTCTCCCTCTCCATTCGGGGGATCAGGTTCAGAACACGCTGAACTGCACTTACACCGTTTCAGTGCTCAGATTTTTTTCCTGGTGGATAAAAAAAGAAATCGGCTGTCACTAATGTCAGTCGGCGAACTGCGACAATTTAATCGCCAATCTGCCCAAGCCTGGTTCAGATTTGAGATTTATGTGGAAAATCTGATCTAGGCTTAAACCTCAGACGTGTAATTTGTTTACTGTGGCATTTTGAGTTTGAGTGAGAGGTGCTGTCCTTCCCTGGTTTTATTCCAATTGCTTATTCTAGGACCCTGATACAAGGCAATATTGCTTGCTCCCCCCCCCCCAGTTTATCTCAGCAGCAGCCAACCAAAGCCACTATTTTTCTCTCACGATTAATGAACGCGTTCAGCTCAAAATGTAGTCTGAACATGAAGACACCGCTCTGGTGTCACTTTGTGGCCCTAAAACGTCCGCCATTCAGCCTTTCGTTATGGGATCCTTGCGTAACTTGTGTAGAGATTCAGTAGCTCGCATCCATTACAGAGCACCCAAGTGGCTCCTTGACGCCACTGTTGACACAAATGTACTACTACTGCCCGCCCATGCAAAAATAAAATAATCTGAATGGTTAATATTTTGGGATTTTGTGATACTTCTGATTGACAAAAGCTATGGAAAGATGAAACAAGGATTCTAAAGAAGCACCCGCTTGTCATTGTGAATCTCAACCACAAAATATAATATTTTCAACATTCTCAAGGGGAAAAAACCATGGCAAAATAGAACTTTTTGAAAAAGTAAGAGCATAATGTATTCTTTCTTAAGCTCTGTTATGAATGGTTTGGTGCAAGTATCAGGAAGAAAAAGTAATTTGTTGACATTTATAAATGGTCAAATTGCCAGTCATCAATTTACTCACTGTACTACTGTATCGTTAATCCTGTCCTGTCCTGTATCGTTAATCCTGTTAGTAATTTTAGTTTATAAATGAGGGTGAGACTGTTATTTTCAAAAACAGCAAATGAAAAGGCAAAGGTTTACGCATACAATGATTGACACAAGGAACATTAAATAAAATAGAGCTATATTGATGGATCACTCTGCTCAACGCAAATGGCTCACAGGTTGGGGACACGATTTGGCTCTGTGCCAACCTTTTTTCGGGCTATTATTCAACGGGCCAGCCTCTGAAGAGCAGATAAAAGGAAATGGATGGATGAATGGAAGGACACGCACACATCCATAATATAGACCTGGTTATTAACATTAGCATATTCTTGCCTATTAACATCAAGGATGTCTCCATATCTCATTTTATTTTTTTGTTCGCTCTCCTGTCCAGAGTTCCGGTGGTAGCCAGAGTTCCCTTTCCCCAAGGGAAATTTGGAACTTTTCAATGTCACTTGTGACAGCGTAGACAGTGCCTTCATGAGTGTGGCCCCACACCCATCGCCATCTTAGCTCATTAACGTTGCACAACTAATAGCAGCGATCAGTAACAGAAAAAAATGAGTAATTAGGATATCAACTTTTTGCATTTCAACCGCCTGCCATTTGGCTGGAGGGAAACATTGCGTCCTAATTGAGACATTGTGTTTTAATTATGAGTTTGCCTATCAGTCAGTTTGGATGATGAGTCTTGAAAAAGTGACGAGTCTTTTCATTCACTTTTTTTTCTCCTCTACAGGAGACAAAAGTCTCTTGTCTTCCATCCTGTCTTTTCGTAACAGCAGCAATGGCTTACAGTCAAGAGCAGTTAATTATCAGAAATAGCAAAAAATAAGTGAGCTACATGGTAAAAAAAAAAACAACTTTGTAAATTTGTATTGGTTTTCCGCCTTGCTGGGTTTCCTTAAAACGCAATCTAGCCTCCTAGTGACACACGCCACCGGGGTTGGAATTTATGCTGCCAATTTGTTAATGATGAAGCCTTTTTCCTTGACTCTTAAATGAAAGGTTTGCCATTTTTCAACCCAGGCTTTATTAAAATGTTGGTTCCAGTCGGATACAAACTCACTGAACTCTTTACTATTGAGAAACTTACCACCCTGCTGCAGCTTCTCACTGTGATTAAGTGCAGTCGAACTTTTAAGCCTTGAACACTAGGAGAGACAGGAATTGGATACACGCCGCCACAATTCTATCCGGCCCGTGTATTGAATCCCACACGAGGCACAACTCAACTAAACTTCTCACATCAAAGTGGTACTATTGGATGGATTTGTCCATCCATCCATACGTAGGACCTTCAATAAGTGATATAGACGGCATCCGTAATGACACTGCAGCTCTCACACACCACGTCCCACTTGATCACAGAACTGTGGAACGTTTGGCAGCTCTGATACTGAGAATTTCAGGGGAGTCCTCAAAGTTATCAGTGAATGTGATCCCATCCGGATGCCCTGTAAAAATATGTCCATGTCGGCAAGGGGAGAAAGAATGGGAGAGATTGCGGTCAAATATTATTTGCGTTTATTGAATTTAAAACGATGGTTAGGCAGGTTATGTAAAGAATGAAGTCATGAAGGCATGTAGATGAATAATATTTTTTTCAAAATAAAATAAGTCCGGTCAGTAAACGCCATTTAAAAAAAAAAAATAATAATAATAATAATTGTTACAAATATTGCATTTTTAATCAAATAATTTCCGTTTGTGAACAAGAAGTAACAAGTGCAAATGCTTTAATTAACATTTCACTTGAATATAATTTTGTTAAAATCCAAAACAAAATAAATATGGCAAGTAGGTCTAAATAAACAAAGTTTGTGGTGTTGTCCGTCTTGGTCCGGACAGCTTGTTGAAATATTACACATAACACAATGGATATTTACCGTCTGCTTTGGGAACGGAACCTAAATATCCCAGAAAACGCCAAACTAAGGATGTATGTGTCCATGTTGTCAACGATACATCATCTTTCTGCTTCTCCTCAGAGTTCTGGACGCTGCGCTCTGTCTCCGCTCCGTGTCTACTATGTGTTCAAGCGCAAGCTGTCCAAGCTGACCTTTCAACTCTAACCTGATTGGTTAGAGGGGAAAGGTCAGCTTCAGATCATCCAAACTGATTGGCTTTCCTTTGGCAATTGTTATTGTTTTATCAGCCAGCGCTTATTGAAATTGTGCTTGGAAGGAATTATTTTCACTAAACATTTTGACCGGAGAGATTGAAATACTCTAAGTCAGACAGGAAATTACTGCCCATAACCCTTTATGGGTTCAGTAGGAATGCAATAATTAAAGAAACTAAATCAATTTAATATTGTTTACATATGTGTACATATTGACATGTTTCTTCCAAATGCCACCACAATCAACACCACTGTGGCGGTAGAACTCCAAAGCTTTATACTTATGTCTTATTTGTGCATCCTTCCATCATGGCTTGTTGGCATTTTGATAAGAACGAATTTCATTGGCAGTGTGATGAATTTATTGATGTCACTATGCATGCAGATCCCCGGTTTTACCCATTTATTATTTTTTGCAATTTATGAACATTCACGGGTATCTGCAAACAAATGACCCTTTTCAGAAACATTCCTGAATGTGGAGTTTTTAGTTTGACAGAACTTTATCGGACAATGTGTACTTAAGAAACCAGGACACTCCATTATTAACTACATTATTAACACAACCTGCATCTCTCTCTCTCTCTCTCTCTTTCCCTCTTTTCAGAACACGGAGGTGTCTGTGTTTGAGGTGAACATCCGTTTCGTGGGAGGTCTGCTGTCTGCCTACTATCTGTCTGGGAAGGAGGTAAGCTTGACCTGCTGATGGGGAGCACCTTCTCCTGCTGCACTGCCCCGTATTTCCCTCAGCGTCGCATTGTGAGCTCATTTGCATGCCAAATCAATCCGAGGGAAGCTCATCACATCATTTACAGGTCTGCTTCAGATCTACAATACTTCATTACCCTAAACAGCGGGATCATGTTAACATCATATCCAATTTTCGCTTCCAAGCAAGTGATAAGTTAATTTGGTGTGGATATTACCTTGGTTATTGAGGCGTCGGCCAATTTATCTCATTGTCGTATGGAATGGAATGGATGGAAAAGGTTTTTCTTTCGAGAATAATACCTTAATGGGTTCTTTCCCATTTAAATGACTGGCTGCCACACATGCTGGCGAGGGCGTTATTGGACCTGAAGTGTGTAGTTATGGAATGTCAAAACTGTTTTGTTGCAACGGTTGTCAAGAGAGCCAAGCGATTCTCAGCGCTGCATTGTCGAGGAGACTGTGACTGTAGGGAAGCGGACAGCTTACTTTGTGATTTATCCCCCACAAGAGGGGGGAGAGGGGGACAATATCTAGTTAGATGTGTGAGGAAGCCTGCTCCAGTCAGAAGGATGGGTTTGTTTGTGTTGCGATCTAAGGTTTGCGGCGGTGCGAGGACTCGCGGTGAAGGTGCTGATAAGAAGGGGTTGTTGTTTTTTTTTTCGTACAGTTTTATGTATGATCTGGAAGAGGATATCCGCTGAGAAATGCGAGGCCGAGGAAATAGGCGTCAAATCCCCCACCTTACTCCCAATACTCGATCCTCTCAAATTGTGTTTTATTTACAAGCTCCAACCCCAAAGCGAACGATAAGAAACTTTTAACAGAACAGATAAATATTTATTTATATATTTCTATTTTTTTTGGGGGGGGGGAGATCACACCTACTGATTACCATCCTGGCCAGCCAAAGCCAGGGCCAGCATTTCCACCCTGAGTGCCTTTGATATTGACAGTTGCTGACACTCACTCAATGTGAGCTGCTTCTTAGCCCGCACACAAAAACACACACAGCTACACATAGACACATAAACCTGCGTGCACATGCTGTCGTACAGCAGAGCCAGTGCCAGAGCTTGCTCCTAGCCAAGCATGAAGCTGGGGGCCTCTCCATAGATGCGGAGAGATAGCAGACGGTAGGAATTATCAGACAACTGAAGCCCATTTCCAAGCTATCCAAGCTTTTGCAGCGCTTCAATGCATGAGTGTAAGCTACATAAAAGTTCTCTCCTCTCCTCTCCGCTACGTCTCGAGTCCAAAGCGATGTAAAGGGAATCGCTTGTCTCAAGACTGGCCGAACTTGTACAGCAAAAAGGGAGGCACAGTAAGGGTTAGGAAAGAAGAAAAGCCCCCTCTCTGCCCCGCTCCTTTGCCATCGCAGCTGAGTGTCTCAGCGTGAAGTATAGCTGCTGTACAGTCTGTGATTGACTCCCCGCTGCTGGAAAGAGACTAGCGGCAGCTGTGCTGAACATTTCTCTTGTGGAAGAAAATCTCTCTTTTGTGTCTCTTGCCCTTCCTCTATCTCTTTCTCCTGCAAACTTCACACTCGGCTCTTCTCTAGAATGACAGAGAGGGATCGGAGGGAGTGGGTTGTTTCTCACTCCCCTCTCTCTGCCCTCTCTGTGATCTTTTAAAATCTGTTAATTGATGGTCTCCTCATAGAGCTGTATGGTGGGATTTGTTCGGTTCCAGCACTAAAAATCCCATACGATAATAAGTGAAGAGCCATTCCTGTCTTACCAAGCCTTGGATGGGCATGGCACTCAACCAGTTGAACCATTGGCAAAATAAATTCTTGCTTGGTAAAAAATGAATGGTACAATACTGTGGCTATTGCATCAACAATATTATATTGTAGGATTATGTGATTATAATATTTCTCCATGCAATAATTCACTATCCATTTTGCAGTCTAAATTGTCCGCACCAGTACAGTTTAGGCTCTACTGGAAACCGGATTTAAAGCTAGGCTTAGGGTTTATCTCAGATGAAATGTTTTTTTCTGGCTCTGTTTCTTGCTCTGTTCAACCTTTATGTAAAGTAGGAAGACAAGCTTGAGGGAAGAGTGTTGTTTATTAAGAATGCAAACATCCCGCTGAGTAATTGTTCATCAGATAAAGGCAATTATCTCCACATCCATTTAGTTTATGAATTAGTGCGGTGCATTTTGTCCAATTATACTATACATGCTATGAAGGAGTCCATCCTCTTGCGGATTTGAAATACGAACGCATAGAGCGTAATTTACTGCGGCAAATGCGGTCTCTCCGTTCCAGAAGTGCAGGATGCGAGGGTGCCCAAGCACTTGCCCCTTGATGCCCCATTGACCCCATGGTTCTCTTTTTATCATGCGCGTGTTTTTTTTGTTTTTTTAAGCGTGAATGGGCATCAAGGTAGCAGATTGTCTGGGCAAGATATATTCATGAAGGACCTGTCCTCAGCGAACCTGCCATGTGCACACAGCGAAGTGCAGATCACGGGCGTCCCGATGCATACAGTACCATTGCAGGCGTGATCTGCGCTCCGCGACGCTGTTCCTTTTGCCCAGAGCGGCACAATGCCTAGAACCGGAGCTAGAGGTCCATGTGACTTTTGTTTTTTTTGAGCACCTGCCCCGTTTAAATTCTCTGCACGGACCTGTAGATCGGGGATTGAGATCCGATCACCAGTGGCTCCTCGACAGCTCTGAGGGGAGAGCCTCCGTCCCCTTTCTCTCTCCCTCTTCCCCTCTCCAGCTCTTCCCCTCTTCGTTCCAGCTTCAGAACACGGTAAACTGCACTAACACCGTTTCAATGCTTGGATTTTCCCTGGCAGATTTAAAAAAAGAAAGGAAAAAACGTATCATCAATGTCAATCGCGATCGATGGAGTTGATTGCCGATAGACAATTTAATCGTAAATCTACCCAAGCCTAGTATGCTCCACAAAGGCCTGAGCCTATGGTCCTAGGCCTATGTCCTTACCCACAACCTCTCAACCTCTCCTTATGAAATATCCTATAGCGGGACGTAGAGAAATGTACAGTATAATAACACCATAGTTTAGATAATAATACTCTCTCAAAAAAAAAGCCAGACAACACTAGACCTTTGTCTTAGCCAGACAAAGGTCTAGTGGACAAATTCTCCATTTTGTATATCCAGAAAAATGTACATTTATGGAGCCTTAAATTGGTGTGTCCTGCTTTACATGTTATTTGACTATCTCAATGTCTAAGTATCCCTATGTAAGACTGTACAGTCTGACCGTTACAACAAAAGCTTCCTCGGACTTAGCTGTCACAGCCTGTCACAGCATCACAGGACATGTTCTGGAATAACTAAAGATTACCACAAAGCCTGTAGCAGCGCTCAAACACAGAGGAGCTGCAGTTTGTTGATGTGTTTTTATTTCAAGTGGTAATGAGAGAGTAAGACCAGTCTGCAGATGACCCGCCGGCTGCCAGTTTACAAAAGAGAGAAATTGGCGTAGATGCAGCCATGAGAAATTATGGCAGGAGGAATGTCAAGGAATGACATGGTTAGACGAAGGGCAAGGAGAAGTGGAGGAGAAGCAGGGACTGGTGGAACTGATGTGATTAAAAAATGTTAGGAGTGAAGGGGTACGTGGATCCTCAAGGGGAGGTTAGGGGAGGAGTGGTGGGATCTGAGGAGAGGAGGAGTGGAAGAGATTGAATGAGGTCAGCAGCGTTATCAGTATTGTGTGGTCCCACACAGATGTCTCTCTTTGAGTAAAACAATTTTCATTTTTTATTTTTTTTATTTATTTTTGTATTTTCCATTTGAGAAATTTGCGTAATAAATACTTGTATTTAGGAACACTATTTGGTACGTCATTGTACTTAAATTGAAGTCTAATTTCCCTGGCTCCCAGAAAAAGGAGAAGGCATTAGTGGAGGGTGCAGCTGAGGAGTAGAGGGCTTTAAAGTCATTTTGGCTGGTGTCTTATCTCCTTTTCTTCTCTTTCTCTCTCTCATTCTGACTCTCTCTGTCTCCCCTCGTTGACCATATCCATTGTCCCACAATTGGCAGCGGCTTAAAGTAACCTCGGTCATTTGATTCAAATAAAAGAATCTGTAAAAGTACAGCGAGTACAGTCTTTAGGCGCCCCGCTAGGAGGCTTTTAACGTGCTATCCGCATAGCGATCACAGCACAGTCCGTGATCTATCATCATGAGTAAGAAAGGTCTGGAAATTGCTCCCGCAGAGGGGCAGATGAGATGTTCTCAGCCCTGACGAATCTCACCACATCGTCTCAGTTGCCGACTGTTCACGATCCAATTTTTTAGTAACAAATTTTTTTTTTTTTTAATAAATAACTCAGATGTACAAATCTTTGAATAAAACTTTCTTCACATGAATACAGTCTTCTTATGCTTATACGTAAATAACATTTTATAAAAAAAAAAAAATGACACCAACTAAAAACAATTTATCCCAAACAAGAAGGTCAGTACACCAGGAGGTTTTTGCAAAAAAAAAAAAAAAACCGAGATGGCGCGGATAGCAGACACATTGAAAAAACATATCGTCCCCGGCCGCAATCAATTAATTGACATCGCGATTAACATACAATTAATTGTGCAGATTGAAGATTTTGCGTGATAGTTTTATTGATTTAAAATATCAGAAACACAACATATACAGTTCCGTAATCCATCGGCATCTTTTATTTCTTGATATACAGTAGTATAGATATCATAGTTCCAAATGAGGTTCAGGTAGCTTGTCTTGGCATCTCACCAAGAGACTTTGTCTAAAACCACCAAGTGACCAATCAGATCAACTATTTTCTCTTTGGACTACTCCTCACCATAACCACATGTTTGAACTTGAGTTACAACATTGGCAGGAACAATGAAATTAGGTCAGGTTCCGGAGTGCGCTGTCAAAAAGCACTATGTGCATTTGCTATTCAATTATATCATGCAGAGCTTGCCAGCTGTGGGATTTAAAAAGTTATCCCAATCTCATAATCAGGCGATGGGGGCATCCCATCCGTCTCCTTTGTCACTTAGAACACCTTCGATAACAGCTGAATTCTTTTTCCTGAATACCCCAATATAAAAAAATTAAAAACAATAAAATAAAACATGAGCCAACTTATACTCTTTGGCTTCTTGCCCACATGTATTTTATAGCTAGTTTCAAAAGCCAATTGTGAATTCCCTTGCAGACTGAAATTTTTGTTGTCTTTATGCTGACTCAGCGTAAGTCAACAAACTGGCAGGGCAAGTAATTTGGCTTATATAAATAAAAAACTGGTTACTTGGGAAACTTTTCAAGCTTCCACACCTCATTAATAAATAGAGGTTAGGGTTAGGGTTTATTTCTCTAAATTCTTTCAGCCAGAATCTAGTTTTAATATAAGCAGCTGCTATGCAAATCCATGAGTGAACTGCTACCAGTCCTACTACCACTGACAAGAAATAAGCTGGCTTCCTGGAGACTTCAAGCATGCCTACTCATGCATTCCTGCACTTCTGCATTCTGTGTCGGTTATTACTTAAGCTAGAACTGTGTTGGCAAAGATTGCACCAATTTTTTGATGTTGGCAGATGCCTCATGAGCCAATTAAGTCAAATCAAAATTACGGCACGCACTTGTATGTTATCAGAGATTTATTTTATTTTTTTGCCCTGAACAGTCTTTCTCAATGATAGTTTCACAAATATGTGAAATAAAATGCTGTCATTAAAAAAAAAATCTGGATTCAGGAATACTTAAGAAAGATGCAGTCTGTTCACAAGCAAGTATCAGTGTTAATGATATATTGGGATTCAGGTACATCATTGTTCATGGGATCTTTATAATGAAGCTTTGACCTTTCTATTTCTGAATATATCATGGACCAGGATGCAAATATGTTTTTTTGCATACAGGCCTTTCAGTTGCGGAGATATTACAGACACATTTGCGTGTGCCAATTCAGGCAAAAAAAACTTTTTTTTTTTTTTTTTTTAAAAAGGAGCAGTGGCTGGCTATGACAGCTGACTATTTGTACCTGGATACAGAGGGGCTACCTTTTAGTTGTAGGAGCATTTTGAGCTCAAAATTCAATGTTCGCATAGATTTTTGAGACATGCTAATCAATCTTTTAAATGTAAAAAACAACCGTTTACCTTTTGAAACACTCTGTGTGCATCTGCATATACAAGATGCAGTTCGTTCTCACTTACAGGTAGAATGTACAAGTACCACAAATGTAGTCTCTGATTGCATGGTTCTAACTTGTTGATCGGTTAGAGGTGTAGAAAGGTTCAATTTGCTTTTGTCATCTGCGTCTGCAATTGGCAATCTGTGTTTTGCACATCTGCTGTAGAGGAGAAATCGGATATGTGCTTTTTATGGGTAGGAAAGGAACATGTGGGTTTCCGCTCTTATCTCTCTGAAACACATCTTGAAGACGTGTAATATGTTCCCAAATTGACATTGTACATCATAATTATGCCCCAAAGAAGTTTGGAAAAAATTACACTTTATTTTTTACCAGAACTGCACTTGCTTCACACAAACCACGACTATAGGGACAGGAAGTGAGTCATTCCAAGGAAAACAGGCAGCAGCAAGTGGTAAATATCGAAACGTGAGTTAAGTGCTCCAATACTCAAACAGAAAGTGCAATGCACTGTAACCCGCGTTGAGGGTACCCCTCTGAGACAGACAGCTAATCAGACACCCATCGAGTCTGACGGGGTCCAAAAGTTGGAAAGAAATACACCTGTATGAACATACTCGCACATCACCATTTCTTCTTCAGCAGACAGTGAGATGGAAAAGACAAAAAAGCTTGTGTGGCTCGTTCCCCCACTGGACACTAAGTGTGTCGATTACGCACATTTTGGTATTTTTTAGTATTTATAGAGCTTATTGTGCGTAATCACCGGGTGTCATGACATTTCACTGCATATATGTATGAACGTATGTATATGTATGTGACAAATAATCTCTTGAACTTGAACTTGAACTTGAAGGTGTTCCACTACACAGGCTAAGAGAAGGCACAAACCACATGAAGATGCAATTTTTTACTGTTGTTACTTCACTTATCATTTAAGTGCCGAAATATCTACGCCCAAAATACCTTTGGTTGCTGGAGTGAGCAAAGCCACTTAAGTTCGGCCATACATTGCCTTGTGTCATCTTTTGCATTTTATATTTAGATGCACTAACATTTGAATTGAATGGATCAATGAGTTGAATGTTGTTCTAAAGACGCTAACTATGAGCTATTGAATGAACTAGCGATACCACGACATCTCCCCAATCTGCCTTTGCAGAGAGATGGTTAGTATCGCGCTACAGTGCACATTCTATCATTTGCAGTTTATGGCTCATACAGGCATCCAAAGTTGTTGTTGCACGGGGCTTTGTTTTTGTTCCATTCAATTAGTTACCATAAATAAAAAATAAATAATAATAATTCTGAAATAAAACACATTATTTCTATTTGTTTTGCTTGGAGAAACCGGACGCGAACGAGTCGGCTCTGCCGGCTTACGATGGGAGCCGGCCGATTTCTTTCTTCCTTTCTTTTTTTTGTAAATGAATTGAGAATTAGGGCAGAATAATTGGATCGTCCTATAACATATTTGTTACATATAATTCAGAAACGTTTTACTTTGGTTATAACATTAAGAGCCAAGTATGGTGAGACTTTGTATGCTATGCCCCATCGGAGCACAAATTTAAACTGCCTTAAAAGAAATTCCATTTCAGACTATTTTGCAAGTTACTGAACAGTACAACCAAACTAATTTCCATATAAAAAAAAAATATATATATATATATAGCCCTACAAGGTAACACAACCTAAAAGAAACTACCTACTGTTTGCCACTATTGGTTTATTGGTGTGTCTCTTAGGGGAAGGCGTGTAAAATGGCTTAATTTGATGGCTCCTTTGTCACTATCAAAATCTGTTAATATGTTTTTGTATTATGTTATTTCCCATTGAAGTGACTCGTAAATCGTTTGTTTGCCTATTTTGAATGCATTTTAAATCTGATTTATAAAAAAATAAAAATAAATAAATAAATAAAAGAGGCTCAAGCTGCGAGTTCCGCCTTTTATAAACCAACATGAAAAAGAATCGTGATAAGATCGTGGATCGTGATCCTGCGTGGGGAAAAAAAAAATTGTGTTGTGATATTTTTGTCTTATCGCCCATCCCCTAAGCCTCTCGCTATTTCTATACTGGACACAGCGATAAAGTTGGTATTGATATGGTCAAAATGCGGGTGAGTGAGGGGCGGGGACACATTTCCTCCTCACCTCCTTCTAATCTTGGTCACCAAACAAAGCATTGCATATCAACAGACATGCATGTGTGCGCAACCCCTCTCTACCCCCTACTCCCCCATCACTACACACTCACACACACCCACACAGAAATGGACACGTTGCTGAAAAGAGGTTACTCACCAAATCCAGAAGGGTGAAGTTCTCCGATATCTATCTTAATCTATTTTCGTCTAATCCGCTCTGACGAAAGGAGGGAATGGCTAAAAGAGGGGAGAGAAGGGATAACGGGTCCTCCGCCATCCCCAGTCTTTTTTTCTTTTCTTTTTTCTGTGCCAAACCTTCAGTGCAGTGGGGAATTATTTTAACTTTTTTGTTTTGCCTCCTCGCCTGCTGTCTGCCGACTATCTCGGCCCCCGAACAGCTTGCAGACAACATCGGCACAGAAGCGTCGACACGCATCAGATCTTGCGCAATGACCACAATACCAGCACCCCCCGAGGGATTTTGCAAACACTATCAATTAACAATTGAGTCCTGCTCTCACTCCATGACTCCTGGCATTTTTTGTTGTCTATTTTACATACTGCATCGTATTAATGTAATCTTTCTTGTAAAGTAATCTATCCATGTTCAACATTAATATTATTCCTGTATTTTCTGGTCTGGATTGGATTTCCGCCAGGCGGAAAATGTAGGTGTTTTAGTGATGCCCAGATGGGACGTAAACGCACTTCAACAAAAATCTGCATGTGTACGGAAAAGGTACAAAAGGTGTGCCAGACAACCATCTGAGTAGGCGGCCCACATCTGTCCAGAATGTGCATGGTAACACCAAAGCATTAACATCCAAATAGTGCTGAGCAGAGAGCTGCAATAAGCACTGAACATCTGGAGCAAAAACAGAGAAGGATCTGGTGTAGCTTTTAGCCCCCCAAGTTTACAAAAGACTTTGGGCTCCCCCATAACAGGGGGGAAATACTGTATATACCACTCAATATATACACACACACACACACCACCCCATGTATTGTTGTATTGTGCCAAGGATGTGTGCTCCACTTGCGGCAGCTGGACGGCTGATGTAGTATCTACTGTACATGCCAAGGAGAGACAAATCGAGGCGGGTCTAGATACGTACTATGAGGAGGGTATCCATTTATTTACTCCATGTTAACTCTGTAGATATACAGTGTGTGTACATATGTTATTTAATAGGCCATATTTAGGAACAACGCTAGTGTGCGTCTCGCCGCTTTTAGGTTTGCAGTGGAATTGCATGTTGAAACGGTACAATCCCCAGAAGTAGCCCGTTAAGCAACCAGAATTAGCCAGCGAAGTTCCAGCCACATTCAGGCACAGAAAATAGGGGCCCCTCCATTGTTATCTATTGTTCTCCTATAAACACACAGACATATGCTTCAGGGATCAGCATCAGTCATGGGTTAAAGATTTTTATTCATAACAAAATCTTTTAAACCAACATATGGTCCCATTTATCTCTGCTGTTGTGTTTGACCGAAACGTGTAAATGAATAGAGAATATCACCGTTGCAGTACAGCGCTTGGTCCCTTGGTATCCTGTAGCTCATTGCGCCTACCTGCTGTTTATGGTTGGATGATTTACAGTGACAT
Source organism: Zeus faber (assembly GCF_960531495.2). Classification (NCBI taxonomy): domain Eukaryota; kingdom Metazoa; phylum Chordata; class Actinopteri; order Zeiformes; family Zeidae; genus Zeus; species Zeus faber. Next base: position 24,090,536 of record NC_137189.1, read on the forward strand.
ATTGTTTTACATGTTGAGTTAAGATCAACACGTAACAGGCACTTTTGTTTTTGTTTTTAGGGGAAAGAAAATGTTCTTGTGCATTTTGGCAGACAGCAGGAAGTTGGCTCGACGAAGCTGAAATGAAAATTTTCCATTGAGTTTTTGATTGATGCAGAGTATAAGCTCACTGGATAACTCGGGTTGTATAGTCAGACGATTTTCAATACCAGCAATGATACAAATCATTTTTTGTTCTTTTTGGTATGTTTGCATATATATTCTCATTTCAAGAAAGTAGCTGAAGAAAGTGGGGGTACTGTCACTGCAATGTGGTTGGTGCCATTAGATTCGTCTATGGATTGCACATATCTATTTGATGCATTTTATTCATAAATATGTTTTTTGCTGGTGAATACCACTTTCATGAATCCGGTCATTCGGTATAATTCATTCATCATGTTGTTAGAAATATTGGATGGCAGGGCACAGCCCAGTCTCTGCCCTCCCTCTTAAATGTCCCCTTGCCAGCATACTGATGGTGTAGGGGGCTTGGGCATGAGGTGGTGTCTCATGAATCAAAATATTGTCACAGCTGCTTGGAGCTGAATGTGAACAACTATGTAGATCACGATGTTACTGAACAACAACTATTTTGATTCAATGCTTTTTAACTATGTAGGAGGGTTTTTCCTGACGCGAAATGAGGCAGAGGTGGTACCATCCTGACCACACGCGTCCATGTGGACCATGCCTTCAACTGGCTCGAGCAAACACTTTTTACAAGCAACGTGTTTTAGGAGCTTTAATAATTATATGATTGAAGAAAATGACTATCACGTTAAAGCATGTTAAAAAGAAAACAAAAAAAGAAAGATGCCCTATTATTAAACACGAAATTAAATAACATAAAACATAAAGGCTATTGTGTAACAAACAGCAAAGATGTTTAAAATCAAACATAACATAAGCTATTGTTTTTATTTACGGTTCACAGGGACTCTCTTGCAGTGTAGTTGAACCTAAGTATGACCTAAAATCCTTTGCTTTCCTTTACACATTTCACAACCAGCAAACTGTGACCCCGCTACGCTACTGTGCGTAGCAGGAAGTAGTAAACGAAGAAGAGCTACCGTAGACACTAGACAGCACATAAACGTGGCCGCAAGCACGGAATCGGAGCTTGTGCCGAGGAGGACCTGCTGTTTACGGTGGTTGAGCCGCCAAAAGCGCCGAAAAGGAGCTGGTCTGTGGGCCCGTTCCAGGCAGAGACAGGAAAGGGGGTTTGAACCCTCAGCATTTTGTTACAGAGGAACTTACTGAACCTTTCCGTTCGAGAACGGAGTAATAACAGTTACCTTTTATTTGTAAACTGAACTTTACGACAACCTGAGTGAGCTGTTTGCGTATACTACTTAGTCTCTGCTCCGCAAAGTAATTGGTAGACTTAGAATTTCAGTGTTGGCCAACATATCACACGTGGCTGTGAGGAGCGCGAGCTCGACCCTCCCGACGCGCCCGAGCGTGCGAGTGTTGAGCAGTTAGTTGTGAGCGCGTCGGGAGGGACGTGCTCGTCACAGCTGCTTGCTTTCAGGACGGCATTTGTGCACACGGAGCAGAAATGCTCCCTCGCGAGGATGGTTTTTCCGCTCCTGGATACTGTTCAGTGCGAGTGTGGGTTTTGAGACTAATTAAACGCCATAGAAGACACCAGTCAAGAGTTTTGTGGAAAGCCGAAGGCGGCACTAAATTTGACGGAGGCGGCCGCCTCGTTACTCTCTATGCAGGAAGAACCCTGTACTGTAGTTTAAATGTATTTTAAATCGAACCCAGACTTAAGTCTTATGTTTAAATGTGGGGGATTTTTGTGGTCCTCCTGGCCACTGGTGGTCCTCCAAACACCCATTTCCACTTGTGTCTGTATAAGCTGTAGGCTTGTGACTAAGCTGATTAATTTCCCCGACCTCTCCCTGACCCGTCCTCTTTCACATACACACCGATTGGTCGACCGGGTTGCACAGGGACCAATTCTTGTGACTCGCCGAAGCTTGTGCTGTATGAGCTCAGTCGATGTGTGTATGTTTGCGAGGTGCTATAGAACTTCACCATCTCGACAACTACGTTCTTTGCGTCCCACGTACCCGTTTCCTCCAGAACCTTTGGCTTTTTCTCCGACTGTGTAATTGCCACATTACTCCCTATTTTATTTTTACCCTCCCTTCCCTCTGTCCTGTTTCTTCATATACTGTAGAAGCACACACATACAATAAGGCTAAACAGCGGGCTGTGGGTTGGTGTAACTGATTCACGCTGTTTCACATTTGAGCCTGTGCAGAAATCAGTGGGAACTGTAGCGGTGCGGCTCTTCGAGTGGAATTGGCTACAGCCCTCCCACCAGCCCATCACAGACCCCCCACTTCATTTGTTTGGCGTTTTTTTTGTTTGGCTCCAGCGGTCTCCTGCCAGAACCGGATTGACACCAGACTGCAACAGAAGCTTTCGTATAGGACTCCACTACGGGGTGTCTGATGTCCACGCAACACGACACCAGTGCTCAACCTTTGTTTATTTGTTTCACTCTTAGGTCCCGGGTAACAGTGTGGTTGCCTCCTGATGGAAACATATTGTCTTCCTATGGTATGGTGTGTTGGCTTTTCAAATAAAATGGAGCCCCTTATGGATTAGGCGGTCTTTTTTTAATTTTTTTTATTCAATTAATTATTTTGCAGCAGCTTTCTAAAAGAAAAAATGATTAAAATGTTCAGTCTGTTCAGTCTCATTAATTAAGCTTGGTATTGTCCTCAGTTAATGTTAAATAATTACTTAATGATTGCGCATGTGAATTATCGAAAAGCATTCCTCCTGGGATTCGGTGCTAACAGATCACATGTCATTGACTCTGGATTTTATTCCAAATATGCAGAAATGTTGTTTTAGGAGTTGGCAACAAATGCAAGCTAATGGATATTGAGGACATTGTTTGAATTTGAGATTAATGAGACTGGGTAATCCCAGAATATTTGCACATCAGTTGGACACGTGCTCTATTTAAAAATTACTAATCACAGCTACAAGTTATGAGCCTGTCTGCTCTTTTAAAAAAGTAATTAAAAATTGCAACTAAACTGTGAATTAGCCTTAACAAGCTTGAATTAAACCATTAACATAATATGATGGAAGTGTGTTCCAACAAATCCTGGCGTCTAGGGGTCATACAGGATTTTTCGCACCCATGTAAAATCTCCATATTGTTTTGTTTCGTTTCCCACCAAAAATAATCGGTGTAAAAATCTATTTAACAAAATGACCTTTGGAGTACCACTTTAACAAGAATAACATTCAATGCGTCCATCCATCTTTGGGTCGCCACAGACACCTGGTATATTGCCGTAGTAACCGTAATTGGGTGTGAATGAAGGTTACCTTTTGGGTTTTCATCCTGTATTGAATGTATTGTATGATGGCTGTATTCTCCTGCTCTCATTGTGGCTTCA